>NC_035445.2:149767308-150081568 GCF_002127325.2 Helianthus annuus
GATTTTCGCATTTTCGGACTTTTAAGAGATTATCTTAGTTATAGTAGTAGGCCCCTCTTTTGAGGATGACGTTACCCTCAACCCAGTGGTTTGAGTCAGCAAGGATACAATCCCAAATGGTAAGAATATTGAAAGATAATTAATTAAGTTATTAAGGCGAAAAGTGGTAGGCCCCTCTTTTGAAGGTGACGTTACCCTCAGCTAAGTGGTTTGAGTCAGCAATGATACAATCCCAAGAAGCCGGTTTAATGTATTAATAGTAGTTTACACATGAGGGGTTTAAGCTATTCGCACCCCCACCATCCAATACCTGTGGGTATTGAAGGAGGTCCTAGTAAGTGTCACACCCCAACCGATGGCGGAAGCATCGGGGCGTGGCACTAAGCGTTCAGATTGCTCAAATGTTTCTATAACACTAACGGTTTCAATATAGATTAAATCAAGTTTCCAACATTTTCTAAAATCATCCACGAATCAAACACAAAGTATCAAATACAACCATCAAATATTGTTTCAAAAGTTCCTAATTTAACTAGGGTGTGTTTCTAGCAACATCCTAGCTTGTTTTCTTGAATCCAACATCCTATCAGCCTGCAACATGTATTAAAATAATGTCAATACAATAATGTACTGGAGAATATACAAGTTTGAGTATATAGTATAATAGTTTAAAAGACTCATATCCGTCATGTAAACATATAAATAGTTTCAGCCATGCTAGTGTACGCAGTCCAAGTGATAGCCCAAGTATCCCAATGCGTTTACCACTTTCCCAAGTCTCAAGAAAAGCAAAATAGAATACTCCTAACAATACCCCCGAGAATAATGGGGAGGTGCATTACTCCTATAGCGCTACTTTTAAGGCGGAACTACACACAAGGATTAAACGTTCACAAAGCATAAACTGTTAAGAATCAAGAATCCAAAAGCATCAAGTTTCACATTTACAGAGGATAGAGTTTGATTGAAATAAGTTTCAAGTATCAAGTTTATAGAATACATGTTGCATCCCAAAAGTTTAAAACGAAAAGGGATCGAGTATACTCACAGTGGTTGCTAAGTATCGACACCTACTGATTGGATCAAAGGGAGCTCTGAGATTAGCCTGATTATAGCTTAACAGATAAGCATCGGATAGAATGGCAGAATCGTGTAAAGTATCAGACCAGTCTTCTGATCAGATGGCCATCCGGACGGATGGTTATCCAGTCGGATGACTTATTAGATTCAGACGGACCACCAACCGATCAGATGGTCATCCGGGCGGATGGCCATTTGATCGAATGGTCATTCGATCCAAAAGTGTGTTTCAAAAATGTTTCAACTTTTGAGGTTTTGTTGTAGTATAAGTCCAAGTCGTTCGATCGGATGGTCATCCGATCGGATGACCGTTCGGTCAAATGACTGTTTGAGTGTATGTTTCAAAGTTTAAAGTTCTGATTCAAAATAGTTTAAGTGTTGAAGTTTACTGAGATAACCCACTTGGTCGGACGGTTATTCGATTGGATGGTCGTCCGACCAGATGGTCGTTCGTCCTTGGTGTTCTTGTCTCCTTGAAACGTTGTAAAATTTTCTAAGTTCGAGTTTAACGAAGATAACTTGGTAACGCATCGAGACAACGGGAACCCGTCATAGGTTTAACTTGTCCGATCGGATGGGAATCACCCCGTCCGATCAGCCGTCTGTTCTTGGCGGTGTTCCTATCTGAATCCGTAATTTGGTCATCTTCTCCGATGATAATCCATCTCCAAGCCGACTCCAGACTAAACATCAAGTCTACAGCCCGTTTGGGTCCGGATTCCACCATTTCAGGTAAAGAGTTTAAGAAAGTTTGGAGAAAACATGAGTTTAGCTGAAAAATGGTTAGATTTGTAAGAATTCGTGGTAATACACATAGAAATCACTTAGATTTGAGCTAAAGCTTGACGAGAAATGGCATCACACAGCCGTTTGTACAAACCGCCATGATGAAGTCACCCGCAAGAGCTCGAATCTTAGTGATTTCATGGTGAAAAGTGTGATTTTGATGAAGAATCATGTGACGGAATGTGTATAGATTGAAGTTGTACAGAAATCAAGTTTAAAACTTACCGAAATCGCCGAAAAATGGAAGAAAAGTGGAAGAGTGCATCACTGGTCGGAGGAGTCTGTCACATCAGTGAAGAATGACGTGACAACTTGTATTTATAGTGTCAGAGTGGAGAGGGAGGCGGTGCAAGGGGGTTGGATCGGATGGCTGTTCGGTCGAATGGCCCTCCGATCGGATGGTCATCCGATCGGATGTCCATTCGGACAGTCCAATCCGTTCAGCAACTTTTCCATCTTTGGTTCGTTTTGCGAGCTAGATTAAGCGTCGCGTTGTGTATTATCGTGTAGTATTATCGTGTAGTATTATCACATGATTATATAGTATAATTAGCACAAAATTTTCCAAGTTTCCAAGTTTACCTAAGTGTCAAGTCTCTAGTCTCTCGTTTAACAAAGCCTCAAGGTTTCACGAGTCTCAAGAGTCAAGAATCAAGTATCAAGAGTCAAGCATCAAGTCTCTAGTTTTAAGAATCAAGTATCTAGTATTAAGTATCATGTATCGAGAATCAAGTATCAAGAATCAAGTATCAAGAATCTAGTATTAAGAATCAAGTATCAAGAATCTAGCTTCATTAAGATAACACAAAGTTTCCAGTTTCAAAAGTACAGGGACTAAACTTGCCAAGAGGTAAAAGTTTAGGGACGCAGGGCATTACAGTAAGCTTGAACCAGGTCCTTGCAGGATCTACACACTGAATAAGGCAAGAACCTTACCAAACCATTCCCCTAACCCTCGACCGGGTAGTCAACATGCTTTTATATAGACCGTAAAAACATGAATGATGCAATCTTTTACTTTATATAGACAGTAAAGTAACGCCAAGACACCACGGAAAAATGATAGGAAGACTTCACCTTCAACATAAGAAACTAGTTATTAAAGTCATTAATACAAAACCAAATAAAAAGTGCCAAAAGATTAAAAATCAAAAGTAATACAATAAAGACTTGTCTTCACCAAGTGATGTAAGAGGCTTAACCAAACATGGCCTTTGATTGGAAAGAACCCTTACAATCAATCTTGGATCCTGAGACTACTACACACTCTAAAGATGGATGATGTATGATGGTGGTGGGTGATGGTGTTGTAGTGGTGGTGGAGTGGTGGCAAAGTGGGAGAGTAGTGGTTTGCCAAGGGATGCCTTTGAAGTGAGCCAAGCACCCCTATTTATAGCCTGCACAGTGCTCTGGCCACGACCCCGTGTCCAGCGGGCACGCCCCCGTGGCCAGTCTTTTCTCTTCCTTCATTAAATGCAAGTGTCAGCAGAGGGTCCCACACGGCCCCGTGTCCAGTGGGCACAGCCACGTGGTCAGCATCGTATCCGTACTATAAAGATTTTCAAGATTCTGCGTATCTTTGCGTTGACCACGCCTCGTGCTGAGTTGGGCACGCCCCCGTGTTGGGCGTAGAAGCTTCTACAAGTTTTTTTTTCTGCAGGACCCTGACTACGCCCCCGTGTTCGGCTGGGCACGGCCCCGTGGTCTGTCTTCTGTTTCTTTGTTTTCACTTTGGGGATGCTGCCGAGGGGTTGGGCATGTCACGTTTATTCCTTTTCTTTGTATTTATGTTGGTTTTGGTTGTATATTTATTCTTTTTGTTCGTTTAAGCTCATTTGGTCCTGTAAATTCAAAAGGAAGACAAAAACACACTTTTTCCAACATTAGTACTAAAAAAGGGTTAGTTTTATGCTTCATTTGATGTAATTTATATGTTACCTTTTGCACACAACAAATACCCCCTCACTTGAATCTTTGCTTGTCCTCGAGTAAAACTCTTTAATATGTGGATTTATACACCCAAATGGGAGAGGTAGAGGAGAAGTTCTGGGCTCATCTTGAGTGTCGGGAATCCAAGATCTTTTATTGGGTTTTATTTTTATTTTATTTACAATCTTATTCGTCATGATTTACTTAGAACATTTTATAAGAAAAATTACTTATTTGGGCATAACATGCCTTTTTAAAATTCCATTTATATACAAGTTCACATACCTCACGAGAGATCACTCAACACTCGACCGAAGATGTATTTTTGTGAAACACTCGAGACCGGCATGGAACTTACTTCTATCATAGGCTTGCCAAGCGATCAAACCTCCTCCTTTTTAACTATAAACCTTCGTAAATATCAAGAGGACTTTGGGGAAGGTTTAGGCTTGGGTTAAAGGTAGGTGGTTTTGATTAGTGGTTAGTAAAAATGGCGAAAAGCATAAAAAGCGTCGGCCATCGCAAAACTTTTTGTTTTTGTGACTTCTATTCAAACTAAGCACATTCAAACAAGATTTCTTTGAGGAACTTGTTTGTTTATTGCAAGACTTTCAGTTTTTTTATAGGATACGTCACAAGATAACCGAGCTTTTCAATAAAACAAAGGGGTTGAAAAAGAAAAAGGTTTTGGTGGGTAAAGGGTGTTTGTTATGTAGGTTTTGAAATGAAAAGGCTTAGGCTCAAAGGGGTTAACTAGGTGGATTTTGGGTAGGTGATAAAAAAATGATAAATAATGGTGTTGAAAGGAAAAGGGTTTAGTCCTAATGCCTCTATCATTTACTAACTTGGGTTCAAGTTGGTAAGGCCCGGGAATGTATCGTCGTGGCAAGTTCTTGAGTCGTAAGAACCAAGAGGCTATTCACACAAGAAAAGAAAAATGAGCATTTAGTTCAAAGAAAAATGGGTTTATTTGGTTCTTTCACACAAGAAAAGAAAAATGAGCATTAATCTGATCAAGTATATATAATCAAATTTTGATTAGATTTGTCATGCCTTTCATAATTTTCTTATTTGGTTCTTTTTATCATGACGCTATCGGCTGTAAATTTGTAAAAATATAACCTTTTTAGAACTTGTTATTCCCAAATCAAACCAAGACAAGTAAAAAAAATGAAAATTTTTGAAAATTTTTGGGGTGATTATCGGTTCCAATAGAGTGTTGTGTAAGGCTTGTTATTAGGACTTGCGAGATTCAAGGTTTTAGCATCCCCCCACACTTAAATTACACATTGTCCTCAATGTATCCTAAAAATAAGTTTTTAGATTGATTGAATGTGTAAAAGGGTGTTGAAAAACAAATTTTTATGTTACTGGGCGTCTGGCCATGGCCCCGTGGTCAGATCGCCAGTAACAGATTTGAACAGAAGGCTAGCCATGGGGCGTGTTCAGCGAGCACGACCCCGTGGCCAGTTACCTGAACTGGGCAAATTCCTACAGAGCCTGGGCATGGGGCGTGTTAGGCTGAGCACGGTGTGACAACTGTGATCTGTAAATGGAGCACGACGTGTTTTGGTGTTAATATTTGTGTATTTGTGTTTGATGATTTTTCGATTTGTTTCTAGTTCGATTTCAAGCTTTAAATCGCTTTCTAGAAAGTTATACGCAAACTGATGTGTAAACGCAATCAGTTTAACGCGAAAAACACTCAGGAATAGTGACATAGGCTTTTAACATACCTTAAATAACCTTTACATAACTTAGAAATAAGTTTTGGATGGTTTGGTATGCCGAAAAGAAGTTTATTCGATCGAAGGGACTATTTACGTCAAACTGCGAAAGTATGCTAATTCGTATAGTAACGAACATTCCGGAACATGATCATAGGTTAAACATACCATAAATATCCTTTACATAGGTTAGAAATAGGCTTTGAGGGGTTCGCTATGCGAAAAATAAACGTATTTGATCAACAGGGACTAAAAGCGTCAAAAAGTGCATAAGTTTGCATTTTCGCGCATATCTTATGTTTCTAACATATCCGGACATTCAAAAATTTTCTTAATCATTAAAATATTTTATTTTAGTGATTGGAATGCAAAAATACCATTTGTCGCATAATTTGGATCGTTTTCGCGTCCGTTCGAGTTTTCGTCATAATTAACCGAATAACGCAACCGTACGACCAAACGAACCGACATCCGAGATAATTTCAAGCATGTTTCAAGTCCCCTATGCTTTAACATCCTTTTAGAGCCTTGAAAATAGGTTAACGGGGTTTAAACACGTCGAAAATGGCTTAAACATGCTACAGGGACCATTCTTGCCAATTTGTGAAAGTTTCTGGTCAGATAGGGGGGTGGTGTCACGCCACAGCATATGGGTGGTGGCGTGGCGGCACGCGACGGGTGCATTTTGACATAATCTCCATTTTCAGCAACCAGCTTGAATTTGAGGGTCTTTTATGCAACTTTCTCAATACTATGAACTAGTTTTAGAGCTCCCATTGTATACTAAACCATGTTCCACAAGTGTATGGTGAGGATTGAACCTTGATTCTTGCAAAAACACTTGTCAAGATCCTTAGAATCCAAGCTTACTATAAATAGAAGTGGGTTTTTCACTTCATTCCTCACAATTTGATCTCAGTTTTTGCTCTAAGTTGAAGCTCTCACTTGTGAAGCTTCATACCTGAGTATTTTGAGTTCAAATCTCCATTGCTTGGACCTTTTGTAAGCTTCTTTCATGCTTTTTATGCTTTTCAAGCATGAAAGTCAAACAGTGTTTGACTTTCTGCTTTGACCATGAATTGGTCAACACAAAGTTCGTTCGAACTTTGCAACGTGAGTGTAATAACGATGGCTACTAATTACCACGTTGATTAGTCGAAGTGACGAGTCAAAGTTTCGGTTAAAATACGTGTTTATGTGTATTTTGCGACGAAGCTATTTTTGGATATCAAAACACTTGGTTTTGATATCAAGCCTGTTTTCTAACTTAGTTAAACATGTTTTAACATATTTAACTCGTCACTTTAGTCTGGTGCTTGTATAGGGTCGTAAGTCAAGCGGTCTTAAGAACCGCTTAGACTTTCGAACCCGACCCGTTTGGTCGATCATTAGGATCCGACCAAGCATATATTGTGACCATAGTTGTATAGGGAATAACCCTCCAAGGTTATACCTTATGGTCACTTAGTTTAATTAGTTGTGTGATAGGTAGTTTATATGCCTTAGGAAAATGACCAAAATGCCCTTTTCATGCATTATTGGATTTTAAGCATATGTAACCTAACTTTTGTCACTGAAACTGATTATGCAACATATTTAACCATGTTAGGGCATATAATACTTGTCATAGGACTAGTTAGGCGTCTCGAACGCGCATTCGCACAAACGACGCGTTAAAATAGCGTAAGCTACCTTAATGGGTCGTAATGGGTCGTAACGGGTCGTAAGCACTTAGGATAGGTTCCGATTTAGAATGTAGGCTTCGTTATCACATGAGTTCCAATACTCATTTGGTTTACGAGACCTCATTCTACCCGATCTTCCGATTTAGGTGTCGATTTATTAACTAGCGATACGATTACTAGGTGCTACTTGATTTCCTTGGTTTGCCCGAGCTTTGTTAAGTTCATTAGATCGAGGATACTTGCAATTCAACGTGAGTACATAGTTCCCCTATTTTACTGTTTTCGATTGTTTTGGGGTGATTCATATGTGTTAAACGATTTCGATACTTTTAACGATGATTTAAAAAACGAATACTATGGTTTATATTAAACAATAACAATTTCGATAATGTAAACACACTTGTTGGACGTATTTACATAATGAATGACATTCATTAACAATGATCAAGCCGACCAGTATTAGGTTATGGTACCATAGGATCTGACAAATCCCGTTATCGGACTGCACCCATGGTTATGTGTGGGGGTTATGTGGGTAACGACTGAACTTGTTAATTGTTAACTTACCCTTTGGTGGTTTGTTAATACGAGTTGAACGATGGACGAGTTACGATGGTTTGAATGTTATAAACGAGACGACCAAAAGTTAGTATCATAATTAAAACGATAACGATTTCAACGATTGAACGATTATGAACGATTGGGAATGATTTGAACGATTTAAACAAAAGAACGATGGTCTATAACGAGAACGAGTTAAACGATTTAAATGATGGTTTTTGGTATGTGATTAGATAACGGGATGAGGGTAATGTGATAAAAGCATGGTAGATACGCCGCTGGTACTTCTTATATATAAGTGCTTTTATCATATTACATTCCGTGGCGTTATTTAGTTCACTTGGACGAACGATTTTTAAAAAAAGACACACAACAATGTTTACTAAACGATATAAACCATACGAGTTATATTATGAGAACGATTTACAATTCGGTTCACATAAACAAATGTTTTGGGTTAAGTTTCATGGCTTCGAGGTTTTATAAACTATAACCAATCTGTTTTGACTTGGTTATTCATTTTACAATGCAAACATTTTACAAAACAAGGTTTTCTAATATCGATTAACGAAGTTGTACGAGTTATTTCAACATGTAAACGAGCCATGAATCTGACACTCACACAAAACCTATGTGCTCGCTGGCATTTCTTTGCTGACTTTATTTTTACATATGTTTCAGGTGGTGTTGAATGATGTTGATTACGAATAGGATGCATGCTCACTTAGGACTAGACGAGGCCTTAGTGACTAAATAACAAATGATAGACGATGTGGTTGTGTTTTAACTTAATGTCAAGACAATGCTTACAGTTTAATATTTTAATAAAATGAAACTTTTGAATCCATGGTTGTGAAACAATAATCTTGTCGCTCCACTACCCGACGTTTCCGCCGCGGTTTCATTGTTTTACGCGGTCGGGGTGTGACACACGGCCCCATGCTGAACTTGCTGTAAGGCTGGCAAAGTTGTCGGGAGGCTCTGTTTTCGTGCATGGGGTGTGATTTTAACATTCCCTTGGTAACCTCCATCTTTTCATGTTTATCCAAACACCATTCAATAACTTAAACCATCATTCATTTAAAGTGCGAAATACATAGTTCCTAAAAATTAAAGATAAAAGTCCTAAAAATGAAAAGCTACGAAGGTCCTAAGATAGATAGGTCATAAAATGCATGAAATCTAAATCACGATGGAGTTCTACCCTAGATGTTTTACATTAAAGATGATAAAAACCCGGAAACGACTTTCCGGTGTTTAAGGGCCTTTAGAACTCGAAACCGGAGGATATCCCTCAAATGTCATTGTGCCATCCATCAATCTCCCTAGGGAGAAAAAAGGCGGGCTCATTCTCCACAATGTCTTGTGGGGGAGGTGCAACGGCTACCGAAACTCCGTTTAATATGTCTAGAGGAGGTTCCGGAGTTAAGACATTCCATCTGGCTGGAATAATGATTTCCGGCATGACATTCCATCCTCCTTGCGTGACGATTGGCACCATGGGAGGTGATGCAAGAATATTTAACCTTTGGTGCAAAAGGTTGACTTCTTGAAGGCAACCTCTAACCCCACCATCAAATGATTAATACGGTCAATTAAGACTTCTTCCACGGATGTCATTTCATCAATGGCTTCGCGCAAGGCATACACATAGTTGACCAAGGAGTCCTCCACCGATTTTCTTCTCCCCCTTCGATTGTTTCTTGAGTGAGCTGAAGATGTTCCACTGTTTTGGCTCGACATTCTAAGAAAACAAGTTGAAAATTTCAACATTATGAAACTGTAACTCCAACCACGGCCCCGTGCCTGCTGGGCACTACCCTGTGGTCATCATTCTGCAGATTTTTGGACCAATGAATCTCATTGTTTTAACTTATTTTTCTGAATTTCGAAACATTCCTGAGCATAAATAACTTAAAACAGTTTTGTAAAACTTATTTTTAATAAGATTCCTTGGTTAAAAACCTTGCAAATATCACAATGAAGCTTGAAGCCATAGAAGTTTCAAGCTTTAATGGAGGTTGAGGAGTTTTGGAGAAGAAGGTAAGAGACAAAAGTGGCAAAGACAAGATGGTTGTTGAGAAACCTTCTTTGGAATATACCTTTTAAGGTATGTGTGAAGATCCCAACAAATCTTGGTCTTTGGAATGGGTCCAAATGTGCAGGAATCATGCTGACTTTATAGAAAACGACAGCACGCTGACCACGGCCCCGTGGTCAGATAAGACTCTGACACATTTTGTCCGTATTCTGAACACGAGGCGTATTGGCCTGGACACAACCCCGTGGTCAATTTTGAGGTGGGCACGGGGCGTGTTGACTTGGACACGGCCCCGTGGATAGAGTGTTTTATGAAGTTTCGTCTTATTTTATGGGCAGTTCCTTACTGGAGGGAACAACACCGAAGTGCCTAAGGTACCTTAATTGCTCTTGATTTAAACAAGAACGCAAGAGGTTATCGTGAAGGGTAAAACCTAACCTAAATACCGGTGGGCGAAACCAACCTTTATTCCCCTTATCCGGGCTCTCATTAAAGAAGGTGTATGTCGAATCACTCAGATCTATGTGCGAATCGGTGGGGACCGATGGAGAGTCCTTTACGACACAATCGACACAGGGACGACTATCGCTCATGTTCTCACAAGAGGTTGAGGTGCTTTCGGTATCGTCGATGTTGGTAGAATCTGAATGTGACCCCAATAATTCTCCTGGATTTTTGTCTTGTGATGAATAACGTATTTTCATCTCAAGCTTTAATTCTTTTAATTTTAGGAGAATTATTTCTTCGAGCTGACATAACTCTTCGAAAGTTATGTCATCTGAAAGAGATGGTTGAGGGCATTCAGGCGAGAGTTAGTGATCGTTTTTACTTTCGCCCATGTTAAGGTTACAGGAAAACGATGGGCCTAAATAGTGGGAGTGCAATTTAGAAAGTAACATTCTAAATCTTTATGGAATCCACCACATATTTGACACCACTCATCGTAAGAGGAGCGAACGTAAAAATAATAAATATCACTCATATTTTTGTCAGAGATTACTAACCGTCGGGATCTTACGGTTCTGTTTTTAGTAACTGGAGGTTGGACATGGGGGCGTGTTCAGTGGGCACGGCCCCGTAGTCAGCTACTGTCTGACTTAAAACAGGATTGCCAGTAACAAAGGTGGACACGGCCACGTGTCTGGCTGAGCACGACCCGTGCTGAAGTCTCCAGAAACTGAAAAATTAAGAAAAATCCTTAAAAAATAGAAAAATAAGTAAAAATAATTAGGCAGTTGATTCCAAACTTTCTTAAAATCCTTGTGTCCCCAGCAACAGCACCAAAAACTTGGTGTGCGTTAAGCGTGATGTGATTTTATTAATATTTTGAGCCCATTTTACGTATTAGTCAAGTTTTAAATTTATAAAACACGATATTCTACTAACACTGAACACACACTTGGGCAAATGCACCCATCGTGAGCGTAGTATAGCATTGGTAAGATACTGAGGTCGTCCAAGGACACAAGAGCTTTTAGTACCGATTTATCCTCAACGTCTAATCAATCTAAATTTTTTGAGAAAAGATTCGAAACATGAAAATAAAAGCTAAAAATGTAAAATAAATAAAATAAAAACAGATAGACAAGATAAATCACTTGGATCCGACTCGTCTTTAATGTATCCTTTGATGATTTTCACACTATCAGACTTTTTAAGAGATTATCTTTGTTATAGTACTAGGCCTCTCTTTTGAAAGTAACGTTACCCTCAACCCAGTGGTTTGAGTCAGCAAGGATACAATCCCAAAGGGTCGGAATATTGAAAGATAATTAATTAAGTTATCAATGCGAAAAGTGGTATGCCCCTCTTTTGAAGGTGACGTTACCCTCGGCTAAGTGGTTTAAGTCATGAAGGATACAATCCCAAGAAGCCGGTTTAATGTATTAATAGTAGTTTACATATGAGGGGTTCAAGCAATTCGCACCCCTGCCATCCAATACCAGTGGGTATTGAAGGAGGTCCTAGTAAGCTTGAACAAGGTCCTTGCAGGATCTATACACTGAACAAGGCGAGAACCTAACCAAACCAATCCCCTAACCCCCGACCAGGTAGTCAACATGCTTTTATATAGACCGTAAAAACATGAATGATGCAATCTTTTACTTTATGTAGACAGTAAAGTAACGCCAAGACACCATGGAAAAATGATAGGAAGAATTCACCTTCAACATACGAAACTAGTTATTAAAGTCATTAATACAAAACCAAATAAAAAGTGCCAAAAGATTAAAAATTAAAAGTATTACAATAAAGACTTGTCTTCACCAAGTGATGTAAGAGGCTTAACCAAACATGGCCTTTGATTGGCAAGAACCCTTACAATCAATCTTGGATCCCGAGACTACTACACACTCTAAATATGGATGATGGATGATGGTGGTGGTGGGTGATGATGTTGGTGTTGTAGTGGTGGTGGAGTGCTGGCAAAGTGGGAGAGTAGTGGTTTGCCAAAGTATGCCTTTGAAGTGAGCCAAACACCCCTATTTATAGCCTGCACAGTGCTCTGGCCACGGCCCCGTGTCCAGCGGGCATGCCCCCGTGGCCAGCCTTTTCTCTTCCTTCATTAAATGCGAGTGTCAGCAGAGGGTCCCACACGGCCCTGTGGTCAGGATCGTATATGTACTATCAACATTTTGCAAGATTCTGCATATCTTTACATTGACCACGTCCCATGCTGAGCTAGGCACGTCCCCGTGGTGGGCGTAGAAGCTTCTACAGGTTTGTCTTTTCTGCAGGACCCTGACCACGCCCCCGTGTTCGGCAGGGCACGGCCCCGTGGTCAGTCTTCTATTTCTTTTTTTTCACTTTGGGGATGCTGCTGAGGGGTCGGGCATGTCACGCTTATTCCTTTTCTTTGTACTTATGTTGGTTTTGGCTGTATATTTGTTCCTTTTGTTCGTTTAAGCTCATTTGGTCCTGTAAATTCAATAGAAAGACAAAAACACACTTTTTCCAACATTAGTACTAAAAAAGGGTTAGTTTTATGCCTCGTTTGATGTAATTTATATGTTACATTTTGCACACATCAGTAGACGGTGACGACGGGGGTGGTTCTGTGATAGAGATGATGGTGGCACGACGATGGTGACGGTGGCGGTGGTGGTTTTGTCGATTTCAAATGTAAGTGTGTAACGCCTCGCTTTTTGAAATTTACCTTAATTGGAAAGATTATTTACAATCTTATCTTTTGAAACTTGGATCCTCTTGTAATCGTATTTCATTCAAATTATCGTACATTGAGGCTTTGATCATGGCAAAACTTGACCTTTTAAGTAAATTATACTTCTTTTATTAATCATACTTGGTTCACATTCAAAGTATATACATATTCGATACATATTATCTTACATACAAACTCGTGCTTATTTTACGAACGAACCATCATAAATTCGCGTTCTAGTACTCTTTATACATTCCAATACTCATTTATACGTGCAAAATACTTGATTATACATTTATGATACTTAATCCTTACTTCTACACTAGTTTAACACTTAAATGCATTTTAATTACACATATTCGTGATTATCGTAAAACACGTACTTATCTTACAAGCAAACAACCCTAAAATACGTATTTTATACACTTGAAACATACTATTACTTATTTATACATTCACTATACTTAAACCCTACTTTTATATGTATTATACACCTAGTACATGCTTAACATACTTGAAATAACTTGAAACATACCATAAAACAAACCTCAGGGACTGATGTTGCCAAAAAAACTGAAACTGTCCTGGGTGACTGTCCCCGCGACTCGCGGCAACTCCGTGGACCTCGTCCGCGACCCGCCTGTGAAGCCCGATCCGCATAACAGCTTCCTAGCTCGTTGACTAGTCTCTTTTTTCACCTCAACTCCCAACTAATTGTCTTTATTACTCACCTAACTTACAATTAACACTAACCCTAACATCCACACTATAAATACAAGTCTTATACACTATCTTAATCCTTTACACACTCTCAATTCACTCTCAAATCCTCTCAAATTCATCCAAATTTCCATTGTTGGCAGATTCATACCTTTGCTCAAGACAGTGAGTTTTGAGCATTTTCCTCCTACTTTTCTTGTGTTTTCTTGTACCAATCAACTTAGATGACCTTCAAGGATGTTATCCAAGATTCACCAAGGTGAAATCAGGTGATACATCACTTACATAAGGCTCCAAATTTAGATTTACTTTCTGATTTATATAAACTTATGCAAACTCGCTTTTCTTCTCTTACAAAGCTTGGAACACCTCTAGGAATGTTTCCACATGTTTACCATGGTAAACCAAGGTGGAACAACACCATTTTGAGGTCCAAACTTTCTGTTTTGGAAGAGACTTGGTTACCTTTTACAAAACTTAACTTTTTATACTTGAATCTTGGACCTAGCAACCTCCTAAACCCATCAATGGTTGTGGAACTTGTTAGAGTTGATTCTTACAAGTTTAGAGGTATAAAAAACCTCTAAACTTTCTGTTTTTGTTAGGGTTCAATACAACCCACAAGTGTTGAAATCACTTAAGTTTACCATAGTTCATATGATGGGACTTGTGTTGGATGCAAGTGTGAACTTTGGATGCTTTGGCAATCCTAACTTGATTCCAGACCTCACTTGATGATTTACTTGATAATACACTAGTTAGTTCTTTATTTCTTGTTATTTATGACCCTCCGAATCATCCTTGTGATGATTTTGTGTAGTGGTGAATCATATAAAGATGTTAAACCTTCATGCTTGACTTACATGATAATATATGACATTCTATGATAGACTTAGTCTTAGGTTAATATTATAACTATATATGTATATATATATATATATATATGGCTAAATTTGTGATAATAATCTGGCCATTATTATTCGTCATGAACTTAGGCTATCATATCTACGAATCTAAGACTCTTCTAATGGGCAAATTAGGACCCATGAAATCACACATAATTTAGTGTTATAAACGAGTACTTAGAACTAGATAAATGAATACATACTTTTTGTACTTTAAATTCTAAACCCCGGATCTAATTACTTCATAAACGTCGTATAACCTTATCTTTAAATCCTTAACCACAAACAACTCATCACTCACGGATAATCAGAAAGCTTTGCAACCTTATGAGTATACTTGACCCTTTTTACGCTTTAATGCACTTTTAGGTGTAACATGTTTCAACTATCAAAATTCACAATACACATCATCAAATCACTTAATCCGCTAAACATGCTATTTGTTATGCTTAGGTTGATTATGCTAGAATACTTTTATGCACTTTATTTGTCATTAACTTAGCTAGCCCACCTTAACAATTATAGTGCTATAGGAGTGGCACACCGCCCGTCGGGGTATTGTTAAGTAATTATACTTTACGGTCTCGTTCACTTCGGTGACAAGGGATGCACATTATTCTCGTGGACACTCGGGTTTGGCCTATAGTTATGCATGCTAGCTACAACTTTGTATATAAATTGCCACGTTGGATTTGAGACAAACTTTTATTATATTACGATAGTACTCAAAACTTGTATACTCGCCAATACTTTTGTATTAAACTATACTTTAAAACATGTTGCAGGATTACGATGATGATGACGATGATGATGATGATGATGCACGGAACTTAGTAGGATGCCTAGAAACACATGTTAAACTTTAAATACTTGTTGTAATGTAACTCATCTTGTTTCAACTTGTTGTATTCGATTTCAAACAATGTAATTGATTCTTGTAGCAATGAAATGAAATTTATTATTAAATACTTGTCACAATTTAGTGTTATGAGTAACGAACAATCTATTTCATCTCTCTCCGATGTTTCCGTCATCGATTGGGGTGTGACAAAAAGTTTTTTTTTAATTGAAATGTTTACATATGTAAAAATGTTCTTGTGTACGTTAGTCAAACAAAACGCACATAAAAAAACACTCGATAACGTACTTAAAAAACATTCGACACCGTATGTAACACCTCGAAATTTTGTGTCCAATAATGTGTTGACACGTGTCATGAGTTTACACGTGGTATTAAATACTAAATAAAGGACTAAACTTGACAAACCTTGAAAGTATGTAAATTCGAGGGTTAAAAATGTCAACGAGGGGTAAATATACTATATAGTAGCCCTAAATGATGCTCGTACCTTCAAACGAATAAATCATGGATCGTACGGAGCGAAACGCGGAAGAAAGTGAGAGATTACAAACTACAGGGGTTAATTGTGTCAACATGTTTAATTTATACCTCTGAGTGACCCTTTGACGAACCCGAGGCTTTGTAACAGTAAAATACGCTCACTAGAGTATACGATATAAATTTCGCGAAGTTCCGTTTCAAAACGAGAAAGTTATGATCAAATTCGTGTGCGAGGGGTTGAAAGCGTCAACAATAAAAGTTAAGGCTTTTCGGATAGTAATTAAACTAACCGGGGGTTAACAATGCGGGTAATAGTCACGAGGCCCTTATTCGTAAATAATCGAGGGCCAAATCGCAAAGTTACCCCTTCGAAACCGAAAGGTCAGGTTAATGATTACAAAAGATTTGAAAATCTTGGAAATCAAGCCCCAGGCGGGCCGCGTGAAGGAAACAAGCAAGCTAATGCGGGCCGCGCGCCATATGAAAATCCGTTTACTGACATGAGGATTCAGGCGGCCCGCGTCCATGTTACCTGATCTCAAATGCGGGCCGCGTGACAGTCCCAGATGCAGAAAACATGGGCAGATTCCTTGTTTGAGCTTGTGAACGATCTTGTGTGCATTAATTGAAGCATGGGTGCCCTCTACATGTCCCCTAGCACTATAGGACACCTGCTGATCATCCATGAACCATTGTAGGTTGAGTTGTAATGATCTTGAGCTAACTTTTTCACTATAAAAGGCAAGGTAGTGTTCCATTGTTCAACACACCTCAAACCTGCCTTCTAGTTCACGTCTGGAGCTCTAAAGCATTCTTCAAACATCTTTGGTCATGCACCAAGCTTCTGTAAGTATGCCTACCCTTTTATGGCTTAGTTTTTGCATAGTTTAGCTTAAAAGTTAATCCGTCGTAATTAACGATTGACTTTGCGATAAATCACAAATGGTCCAGTGGTTTGTCGAATCAAAGGTAGTTATATGTTGGTAATCATGTGGGCTTTAAACCCCTAAAAGGGCACCCTCTGATTCCCACTCTAACTAGTCCGAATGTCGAGTCAAACGTGCTTAGAAAAAGTCAACAGAAAGGCTATTTTACAATTTTATGCATAATCAGTAATGTAGATGATGTGTAACCTGTTTTAACACTCATAAAACATGATAATAAGTATACTAACTAGTCTAATCTTGTTTGATCCGACCATTTACTGTTTTGACCCGGTTCGGAGCCAAAAGTCGCAAAACTTTGACTTTTTCTTTGACTTCAGTTCTGACCTGTTAAAGTATGATTTAGATATGCCTTAGGACTCTCTTAGGACCAGGTTACATGATGGTATAACCCTCTGTGACCGGTTCGTTGTTTGTCCGAGTCTTTTACACATTTCCGTTAAATGCTTAAAAGTTGACCGTAACACCCTTTTTAATTTAAAACGAGAATTTCGGACATATGAAAGGATCATAACCTTAGTTACTGATTTCTAAGCATGTCCCAAAAATTTCACATCAGTCCAAGGTCCAGAATAGGAGTTATGCTAAATAGCGCAAAATTACGGAAACTTTAGTAATTAAATAGCGCAATTAGCATAACGCCTATCTAAACCCAGATTTCGACACCAAACCTTTTACACACTAATGTAAAATAATATTTTGGGATTTTTAAAGATTTTTAATTATTTTTAACCGGCTCATAACCTGCGGTTATGGCAACGGTTCGGTAAATACCGAATATACCCTTTTCGGCCATAACTTGAGTTCTACAAGGTCTTTTGACCCGATTCCAGTTGCTACTGATTTTAAATAATAAATAAAGTATTTTAGACTTTATAAACTGTTCGGGAAACTCAGATTTCCTGTAGAACTCAGAAACCTCTTTTATAATCTTTATAAAGACCGAAATACCCCTACGGGGCATAAAATGGATTTAAACTCGTTACGGGCATTATGGAAGGTATCCTACTGATACCACAACCTCTTTAAAGCATATTGACTTAGGAAACCAGTGTAGGACTCTTACGGTTACCCGTTGCGCCTTTTGCGCGCACGGTTCGGCTTATGTAACTAGTTTACATAAACTAGCCGAAACGGGTCAAACCATATTATTTTGACCCCAAAATCCAGAGTGTGGTTATTATACCCATATAAAACAAGTCTTCAAACTTGTTGGGTCCAAATCACATTCCATTCCCGATTTTCGCCTTTCACGCGATTAAACCGTAACTATCCTTTGAAACTGACCGGTCTAAGCTACGGCTAAATTAAAGACCCGTTAGCATTCTAATAGGTTATTTTAAACCTTCGTTCCAGAATAGGAGACCAGTAAAAGCTATTTGAAATTTATTCGATTAAGGATTTATACTTGCAAAGGTAAATACTTTTAACTTATTTTCCGTTATACGAGCTTGGGTTACGGTATATAGCATACCGCTTGATCGAGCATCAAATTCTCCACCGTTGAGTGGGTAATTGAATACATTTGATCGGCTCGTTTAAACAGTCTTGTTACTTCAAGCCTTTAGGGGGTTAATGACCATGTCCCGGATATCCTTGGCAGCATTTTACGAAATGGCCACGACCTTGACATCCGGGTGTAGGCGTACACCCGGCATTATGTCCATAATTATAAGGTATAGCCGTTGGTTTAACCGCCACGGTTTTATGCTATGTGGTGTGTCTATTAATCTTTAACCCAGACAAGATCCGGGCTACTGAACGCATAAGGAACATGTAATCCGTTCTCAAGATTATAAATTTAAGTAATTCTCCCAAGTTATAAAAGAGTTTGTGCCTTGTGCATTCAAATCAATTTTAATGAACATTTTTACAAAAGTGTCGGTTGAATGTATTTACCAGTGTAAACTGACGTATTTTCCCAAAAAGACTAAATGCAGGTACTAAGCGTAATTGGCTGAATATTCTCCTTAGCATCATAAAGAGTCTCGCAAGCTTAAGATGCCTACGTCTGTTGAACAATACTTATATTTTTATTTGATCCCCTGTGGATACCTTTCGACTATTCGTAATACATTGATATTACAAACAATGGTTGAAATATAATTATCTTTATGCTTCCGCTGTGCATTCATATATTGTGTGGTTTGACTATATTGTTGCCAACTACGTCACGGTAATCCCCCACCGGGCCCACCGGTGAGACACGTGGAAATCGGGGTGTGACAGGTTGGTATTAGAGCCAACGTTGAGTGAATTAAACACTATCCTTATGTGTTTAATCTCAATGACACAATTGCACATACTTGAGTCTAGACAAGAACATAGGACAAATTCGAATTGTTGTTCCAGTTTATCTTTTTATTGTTTATTGTGATTTAAAGTTTTGAAAGCAGGAAATATGCCACCAGCAATTAGAAGAGGAAGAGGAGGAAGAGGCAAAGGGCCGATCATTACTCACAATGATCACGAGGCTGGACCTTTGAACATGCGAGCTCCTTCGAGTACAAGGAGTGAGGAACCTCAGAGACGTAGAAGGAACCTCTTTGAACCTGCAAGACATTCTACCTCGCACAGTTCAACACCTTCATACCGTCATTCTTTTGGACCAAACTCAGAAAATGAACCCAATAACCCTCAACCATCATTTATACCCCTCCAACGATCTGCTTCGCACCGTTCTTATGGCGATCCTTCTCCTTTCTTCGTAGGACAATTCAACCCGGCTGATTATGTTCAAGAACCAATAGGGTATAACCCTTTAGGACAAGAGGATCACTTTTCTGAAGATAATGCAGTAGATATGGACGAGGATACAGATCCCGTCGAGCCTACAAGGGGTACTCCCAACCATCCAATCGAGATCTCTGATGGGTCGTCCTTTCATGGAACACCCTATCAAGGTCCCGACAGTTATCAGGCGAGGTTTGACCAATGTAATTGGTACTTCACACATTCTGATCACTTCTCGCCTCATGACCAACAGCAGCAACAGGATCCTTCTGAGGATTCGCGGTTCGAGGCAGTTACGCCACCGCCTCCACCGCCACCAGTTTAACCAGTACTTCCTGATCCGCCAAGGCGTAGAAGATCAGGCGCACGGATGTCCACCCGAGGAGGGGAATTCCATTTCAGCACCCCTCGCCACTCGAGTGCGAGTCACTTTCCGTCAGTGCCTGAAGAACCACAATTAGGTGAACCTTCGGGTCACCCTGCAGAGGTGAATTCTGCACCAGTTGCACCACCTCCGCCACCTTTCGGCTATGATAACCCTATACCAGCATATGGCGGTTCCACCGCATACAATCCGTTTGAGCAGCCGACTCACACGCACTACAACTATAACTATGATGCTGATCCATACGTGGTAGCGGCTAATTACAATGCCCTCCATGGAACCTCTTGGAGACCAGATTACTCGGCTCATGGGTATCCAATACCTCCTAGACCTCTGGTTCAACAACCGTCGCAGCAGCCACGTTTTTCTCCACCGGAGCAAGAAGAAATCCTCCACCGTCTAAACCGTGTGGAACGACACTTCGAACAAGTCAGTTTGGGGGACCGAAGGCAGTTCTCCGTGGACCGGACACGTAGCTTACCGAATCAGTTGCGACTCGGATGGGAATGCATGCTACGAAAGATAGGGTCGAGTCTGATACATCAACCGTCTACTCAATATCCTTGTACGGACGTAAGAGTAATCGTGGATTCCTTAAGGGCCTAGCAAACCTACTAGAAAGGGAGGAAGAAACGAGATCATTAGTCTCCTTATATATTGTTGTATTTATTATTTCAATTTAGTCCCTGTGTGGACATTATCGTGTTTAGTCCATGCGTGGACAATTGCATTCCAGTCCCTGCGTGGACTTATCTTTTAGTCCCTGCGCGGACATCTATCTTTATATTTGGTCCCTGCGTGGACTTGTTTTCTAAAAACCTCTGCATAGGTATTTATTTATTTAAAAAGTCCCGTTTAGGGCAGCGTGTATTCATTTTGAGATTAATGGAATGTTATGTTATAAATTTCATTTTTGTTATTATATATGAAATAAATCAAAAGTCATTCCTTTTAAATTGAATCTGCCTAAATAAAGAATCTTAAGAGTGAAACCTAGCCAGGTGTCATTATAAGAACCGGCCAAGATGGTAAGACCTGATTAAAAGATTCAGATTTCCTGTTAGCCTCTGTAAACATGTTAACGTTCTTGGCAGATGTTATTCGTTAAAATCGCACGCGTCATTCTCATATAAGAATCCTTTTAAGGATTCCAAAGCCCAAATTAATGACTTGTAAATCATGGGTTAAATCGTCAATGAAGATGATCAATTATTAAACATCCATTAGTGATGTAGTGCCTACGGGCCGAACTTATTAAACATCCCTTAAGCGATGTAGTGCCTACGGGCCAAGCTTGTTAAACATCCATTAGCGATGTAATGCCTACGGGCCATATTTATTGTCATATAAGACAAAAGGCAGTTGTAGTCTATGACTCCCTGTCAGAAAAGGTAAAAGGACTACGGTTCAAACCTTCATGCCTTGATTCTCTGTAATCCCGACTTATATTATAAAAACGTCCTTGTGACTAGGCTTTTGTGCCACTAACAATATTGTTTGTAATTAGGATAAGTTATATTCAAATCCTAAATAAATGTGAGTAACAAATTAACCAGATATGGTCTATGTTACCATGGTTAATGAATTGCCATAAAAGACAATTCCATAATAAACTCCTGATGCGTGTCAGTGTGTATATAATTTTTATATATAATTAAGCCCTTTTTACACTTTTAACCAAGTTTTAAATTTATAAAACACGATATTCACTAACACTAAACACACATATGGGCAAGTGCACCCATCGTGGACGTAGTATAGTGTTGGTAAGATACCGAGGTCGTCCAAGGACACAAGAGCTTTTAATACCGGTTTATCCTCAACGTCTAACCAAATCAAAAAGTTAGAAAAATGTTTTAAACTAAGAAAAATAAAAACTAACTAAATGCTGAAAAATAAAATAAAAATAAAAACAGATAGACAAGATGAATCACTTGGATCCGACACGTGTATTAGTATAACCTTTGATTATTTTCGCACTTTTGCACTTGTTTAAGAGATTATCTTAGTTATTGTAGTAGGCCCCTCTTTTGAAGGCGACGTTACCCTCAACCCAGTAGTTTGAGTCAGCAAGGATACAATCCTAAAGGGTCGGATTATTGAAAGATAATGAATTAAGTTATTAATGCAAATTATGGTAGGCCCCGCTTTTGGCGGTGACGTTACCCTCGGCTAAGTAGTCTGAGTCAGCAGGGATACAGTCCTAAATAGCCGGGTTATAGTATTAATAGTAGTTAGCTTATGAGGGGGTCAAAGAGTTTGGATCCCCGCCATCCAATACCTATGGGCATTGAAGGAGATCCTACTAAATTTGACCCAGGTCCCAAGCAGGACCTCTAAACGCTGAACAAGGGCAAGACCCTTACCAAACCGTTCCCTTAACCCCCGACCAGGTAGCCAACATACCTCCATATAGACCGTGGAGATATGAATGGTGAAAATCTTTTATTTTATATAGACAGTAAAATAATGCCAAGACACCACGGACAAACGATAAGGAAAGATCACCTTCAACATAAGTAACTAGTTATTAAAGTCATTAATACAAAACCAAATAAAAAGTGCAAAAGATTAAAAATAAAAAGTATTATACTAAACACTTGTCTTCACCAAGTGATGTAAGAGACTTAGGCAAACATGGCCTTGATTGTCAAGAACTCTTACGATCAATCTTGGATCCCGAGACGACTCACACACTCTACGATGGACAATGGATGATGGTGGTGGATGATGGTGTTATGGTGGTGGTGGGTGGTGGATGAGGTGTGAGAGAGGTGGTGTGCCAAGGGATGAGAGAGAATGAAACCAAGCTCCTCTATTTATAGGCTGGACAGAACGCTGGACACGGCCCCGTGTCCGCTGGACACGGCCCCGTGCCCGTCTGACACTCTCTCTCTTCATTAATTGTAATTGCGAATTACAATTAATGCGCCTGCTGTACTTTCAACACGCCCCCGTGCTCGCTGGACACGGCCCCGTGCCCAGCAATAGAAGCTTCTACTGGTTTGTCTTATCTGCTGCTTCCTGGGCACGCCCCCGTGTTCGCTGGACACGGGGCGTGTTCAGACTCTGTTTTCTTCTCTTTGTCTTGGGAGGTGCCGTTGAGGGTCCGGGCAGTCCACTTTTGTTCCTTTTCTTGTATTTATGGTAGAATTAGGGGTCTTTTTGCTTCTTTTGTGATTTTGAACTCATTTCATCCTGAAAATACAAAAGGAAGACAAAAACACTCTTTTTCCAACATTAGTACTTAAAAAGGGTTAGTTTTATGCCTTAATTGATGTGTTTTATATGTTGCATTTTACACACATCAACTCCTAAATAAAACTTTGTCATTATCTTCTGTAGCAGATTCAAGTTACAAATGGCTGATCCAAATGAGGTGAATAGTCATTCAAAAGAAGATGAATATGATAACGCCCAGGTTCATTTGACGGGCGCTGAATTAAAAGCTCTAGTCGATGGCGCTGTTAAGGCAGCCTTAGATCGACAATACGAAGAGTACACCGAGTCCCGGAGCAGAACCATATCTAAACCACACTCAAAGCCAAAAACCCACTCAAAATCTCACAGCAAACCACCCTCTAAGCCTAAGAAGGACGATGATAAGCATTCATCCAATGAAAACAGTGTTCATCCTAAGGAAAAAGTGTATACTAATGCATCTCGCGCCAGGGGTTGCACCTACAAGTATTTCGTATCTTGCAAACCCCGAGATTTCACTGGGGAGAAGGGCGCGGTAGATTGTATGACATGGTTAGACGAGATGGACACCGTGGTGGACATCAGTGATTGTGCAGAGAGAGACGTGGTAAAGTTTGTTTCGCAATCATTCAAGGGCGAAGCCCTGGCTTAGTGGAGGTCGTTGGTTTAGGCCTCGGGAAGGCTATTTTGTACAGCATGACGTGGGAGGAATTCATTTCTCTCATCAAGGAAAATTACTGCCCTCAACATGAGGTTGAAAAGATAGAGTCTGATTTTCTATCGTTGGTTATGACAAACCTTGACTGTCAAGCTTACCTCACGAGCTTCAACACAATGTCCCGGTTGGTTCCGTATCTGGTAACCCCGTAGCCAAAGAGAATAGCTCGTTTTATCGGTGGTTTAGCCCCCGAGATAAAGGCAAGCGTAAAGGCCTCTCGGCCAGCTACCTTTAGATCTGTAGCTGACATATCTTTGTCCCTTACTCTGGATGCGGTCAGACAAAGATCGCTGAGGAACAAAGAAGCTGAGAAGAGAAAACGTGAAGACGATACTTCACGAAGATCGAGCAAGAAGCACCGTGGAAACGGTGACAACAAGAAAGGGTCTGAATCAAGGAGAGATGGGCAACAATCTGGTGAGAAGCCCAAGTGCAAGAATTGCAAGAGACATCACTTTGGAAAGTGTAGACTCGAATCAAACTCGCAGACTCAGTCAAAGTCATTTGCTTGTGGGATATGCAAGTCCAAGGACCACAAGACCTTAGATTGCAAAAAGCTGAAGGATGCAACTTGCTACAGTTGCAATGAGAAGGGGCACATTAGAACCAACTGCCCTAAAAATGCCAAGAAGCCTGAAGAGGCCAAGAAGACCAATGCAAGAGTCTTCAGGGTGGATGCGAAAGAAGCTGTGCTAGACGATAACGTAATCACAGGTACTTTCCTTGTAAATGATGTCTTCGCAAGAGTACTTTTTGATTCAGGCGCTGATAAGTCTTTCGTAGATCATAAATTTTGCAAATTGCTGAATATGCCTGTCAAAACCTTGAGTATAAACTATGAGGTAGAGTTAGCAGATGGCACCATAGAAACCGTCTCCACTGTGTTAGATGGATGTGTGATATCCATTAAGAACCACTCTTTTCCTCTATCTCTACTTCCCTTTAAATTGGCCGGTTTTGACATAGTATTGGGTATGGACAGGTTATCTCACAACCAGGCCCAAATCGTCTGCAACAGAAAGCAAGTGGTGATAAAGACTCCGTCTGGTGAATCGCTTACCATTCGGGGAGATACCCAATATGGACTGCCTGAGCAAGTGACTATGCTCAAGGCTTCAAAATGTTTAAAGAAGGGTTGTGTCATCTACATGGCACAAGTGATTCTTAAAGAGCCAAAACCGAAGATAGAAGACATTCCTGTCATTTTGGAATATCCAGAAGTTTTCCCGGAAGATCTACCTGGTTTGCCACCAGATAGGCAAGTGGAATTCAGGATTGATATCATCCCTGGAGCAGCACCTGTTGCTAGAGAACCTTACAGGTTAGCACCAACCGAAATGAAGGAGTTAAGGACACAACTGGATGAACTGCTAGCTAAAGGTTTCATTAAACCTAGTTCGTCTCCTTGGGGAGCACCAGTCTTGTTTGTCAAGAAGAATGACGGATCGATGCGTCTGTGCATCGATTATCGCGAGCTTAACAAAGTCACGATAAAGAATAGGTATCCTTTGCCGAGGATCGATGACTTGTTCGATCAGTTACAAGGGGCAAGTTATTTCTCGAAGATTGACTTGAGGTCAGGCTACCATCAACTGAAAGTCAGAGATGAAGACGTACATAAAACCGCATTTAGGACTCGTTATGGTCACTATGAGTTCCTAGTGATGCCTTTTGGGCTCACTAATGCACCGGCTGCGTTCGTGGATCTCATGAATCGCGTTTGCAAGCCGTACTTAGACAAATTCGTCATCGTTTTCATCGACGACATTCTTATCTACTCGAAGAACCGAGCTGACCATGAGAAACACCTTCGCTGTATTCTCAAACTCCTGCATCATGAGAAACTCTATGCCAAATTCTCTAAGTGCGAATTCTGGCTTCGAGAAGTCCAATTCTTAGGACATGTTGTCAGCGAGAGTGGTATCCAAGTGGATCCCGCTAAAGTGGAAGCTGTCGTGAATTGGCAAGAGCCAAAGACGCCTACAGAGATTCGTAGTTTCCTGGGGTTAGCAGGATATTACAGGCACTTCATCGAAAATTTTTCAAGGATTGCTGCACCCCTAACTTCCTTGACCAAGAAGAAAGTATAGTTCGTTTGGGGCCCTAAGCAGCAAGAGTCCTTTGATATTCTGAAGCAAAAGTTGAGCAACGCTCCTGTACTGACATTGCCTGAAGGTACCGAAGAGTTCGTAGTTTACTGCGATGCATCACACACTGGCATGGGGTGTGTGCTTATGCAGAAAGGCAAGGTTATTGCCTATGCTTCAAGACAGTTAAAGGTGCATGAAAAGAATTACACCACCCATGACTTGGAGTTGGGTGCCGTTGTGTTCGCACTAAAACTGTGGAGGCATTATCTGTATGGCATCAAGTTTGTGATCTATTCGGATCATAAGAGCCTTCAACATCTGTTTAATCAGAAGGAATTAAACATGAGGCAGCGCTGTTGGATGGAGACTTTAAATGATTATGATTGTGAAATCAGATATCATCCCGGCAAGGCGAATGTAGTCGCTGATGCCTTAAGTCGAAAGGAAAGGGTGAAACCCATCCGAATCAATGCCAAGAGCATCGAAGTGAAGAATAATTTGATTGAAAGGTTGTTAGCTACACAGAGGGAAGCTGTGTTGGAAGCTAACTATCCTAAAGAAAAGCTAGGAGTAACTGAGGAGCAGTTAACTCTTAGCAAGGACGGAATTTTACGATTAAATGGACGAATATGGGTTCCAATTTATGGAGGACTACGAGATGTTATCCTCCAGGAAGCCCATAGTTCCAAATATTCTGTTCATCCTGGAGCTGATAAGATGTATCAGGATCTAAAGGCAAATTATTGGTGGATAGGCTTGAAAAAGTCTGTAGCCGCTTATGTAGCCAAATGCTTGACTTGTGCGCAAGTCAAAGCTGAGCATCAAAAGCCATCAGGCTTGCTACAACAGCCTGAACTTCCCGAATGGAAGTGAGAATGTGTAACTATGGATTTTATTACCAAGTTACCCAAGACGAGGAAAGGAAATGATACAATATGGGTTATAGTTGATAAACTGACTAAGTCAGCACATTTCTTACCCATCAAGGAGACTTATAGCTCCGACATGTTAGCCCAGTTATACGTTGATAAGATTGCAGCCTTACATGGCATACCTGTGTCTATTATCTCTGACAGAGATACTAGATACACGTCGCACTTTTGAAAAAGTTTCCAGCAATCTTTGGGCACACGTTTGAATTTTAGTACAGCTTACCATCCTCAGACCGACGGTCAGAGTGAGCGTACTATTCAAACGTTGGAAGACATGCTACGTGCATGTGCTATCGATTTGGGTGGTAGCTGGGATAAGAACTTACCATTAATCGAATTCTCCTACAACAATAGCTACCATACCAGCATTAAGGCTGCGCCCTTCGAGGCATTATACGGTAGAAAGTGTAGATCGCCCGTTTGTTGGGCAGAAGTTGGAGATGTCCAATTATCAGGACCAGAGATAGTCTTCGAAACGACGGACAAGATTGTCCAGATTCGAGACCGTCTCAAGGCTGCCCGAGATAGGCAGAAAAGTTACACGGACCCAAAGCGTAAAGATTTTCACTTCAAAGTAGGTGAAAAGTGTTGCTTAAAGTATCACCCTGGAAGGGGGTGATGCGTTTTGGTAAGAAAGACAAACTAAGCCCAAGATACATAGGACCTTTCGAGGTTATCGAACGTGTCGAATCCGTTGCCTATAAGTTAAACTTACCAGAAGAGCTCAGTGGAATTCACAATGTGTTCCACATATGCAATCTGAAGAAGTGCTTCGCTGATGAATCACTGGTGATACCACATACAGATGTGCACATAGATGAGAGCTTAAAATTTGTGGAAAAACCTTTGTCGATTGAAGATCAACAGGTAAAGAAGCTTCGAAGGAAGCATGTACCTATTGTTAAGGTCAAATGGGATGCCCGTAGAGGTCCCGAATTCACGTGGGAAGTTGAATCCACGATGAAAGAAAAATACCCTTATTTGTTTCAGTAAATCTCGGGTCGAGATTTATTTTAAGGGGGTGAGGATGTAACACCTCGAAATTTTGTGTCCAATAATGTGTTGACACGTGTCATGAGTTTACACGTGGTATTAAATACTAAATAAAGGACTAAAGTTGACAAACCTTGAAAGTATGTAATTTCGATGGTTAAAAATGTCAACAAGGGGTAAATATACTGTATAGAAGCCCTAAATGATGCTCGAACCTTCAAACGAATAAATCATGGATCGTACGGAGCGAAACGCGGAAGAAAGTGAGAGATTACAAACTACAGGGGTTAATTGTGTCAACATGTTTAATTTATACCTCTGAGTGACCCTTTGACGAACCTGAGGCTTTGTAACAGGGGTTAATCGAGGGCTAAATCGCAAAGTTACCCCTTCGAAACCGAAAGGTCAGGTTAATGATTACAAAAGATTTGAAAATCTTGGAAATCAAGCCCCAGGCGGGCCGCGTGAAGGACACAAGCAAGCTAATGCGGGCCGCGCGCCATATGAAGATCCATTTACTGACATGAGGATTCAGGCGGCCCGCGTCCATGTTACCTGATCTCTAATGCAGGCCGCGTGACAGTCCCAGATGCAGAAAACATGGGCAGATTCACTGTTTGAGCTTGTGACCGATCTTGTGTGCATTAATTGAAGCATGGGTGCCCTCTACATGTCCCCTAGCACTATAGGACACCTGCTGATCATCCATGAACCATTGTAGGTTGAGTTGTAATGATCTTGAGCTAAATTTTTCACTATAAAAGGCAAGGTAGTGTTCCATTGTTCAACACACCTCAAACCTGCCTTCTAGTTTACTTCTGGAGCTCTAAAGCATTCTTCTAACATCTTTGGTCGTGCACCAAGCTTCTGTAAGTATGCCTACCCTTTTATGGCTTAGTTTTTGCATAGTTTAGCTTAAAAGTTAATCCGTCGTAATTAACGATTGACTTTGCGATAAATCACAAATGGTCCAGTGGTTTGTCGAATCAAAGGTAGTTATATGTTGGTAATCATGTGGGCTTTAAACCCCTAAAAGGGCACCCTCTGATTCCCACTCTAACTAGTCTGAATGTCGAGTCAAACGTGCTTAGAAAAAGTCAACAGAAAGGCTATTTTACGATTTTATGCATATATATTGTGTGGTTTGACTATATTGTTGCCAACTACGTCACGGTAATCCCCCACCGGGCCCACCGGTGAGACACGTGGAAATCGGGGTGTGACACCGTACGTAAAAAAACATTCAACAACGTGCGTTAAAAAAAACCTTTAGACAAGCGGGGGTTTTGTCGATTTCTTATGTGTGTAAATAAATCAAGGTATGGACTTTGACAACGTACGTAAAAAATGTTTAACAACATTTATAAAAAACGTCTTTACTCAATACACCACTATGAAAAAAATAAACAAAAACATTTACATTCGACAAAGACAACTCGCGTAAAAAAAACATTCGACAACGTGCGTTAAAAAACATTAGACAACCGTCGGCCGGTGCGAAAAAAGTATGTTTTACAATCGAAAAATTGCGGAAAAAAAGTTTGACAACATGTGTAAAAAAATGTTTTTTACGCCTCTGATCACTGGACCGAGTTCTTCTTGACGTCACGCTTAAATCTATTTCGAAACATATGTGAAAACGTAATGCGTAAAATAGTTTTTACGTATGTTTTTTTATTTTGTTGTGTAAAAGAATTTTACGGTTGGTGTCGCACCGTTCGCACTGACATAAAACATCAAACGTAAAAACAACGTCGACGTAAACATCAAATGTAAAAAATGTAATAAAAGAAATATAAAAATAAAAAGGGCGGTTTATTTTGGTCGAACGCAAAATGTAACCGTTCGCGCTGATGTAAACTATCAAACATAAAAAAATAGAGAAGGCTGGGATATTAAAAGTGGTCTTTGTTCTCAATTTTTTTTAAATTTGTTTAAAAATGTAGTAAAGATGATGTTTTTTTACATTACAAAAATAGAAAAAAAGTAATAAAAACATTTTAATGGTTTGAATGTAGAGTAGAAAACAATTAAAAAACTTCTGACATGTTTCTTGTTAATAATTAATAGACCTTTAACTAAATTACCAAATAACCGTTTTCTCAATAAATAAATACTTTTCACAAGAGACAAACAACATATGACACATATTTATTAAAATTCAATCTCAATCACACATTGTAGAAAAATCTAAGGTTAGTAATGGTTTCTATGGTTTTTTCAACTAAGGGAGGTTTCTATTTTACCCCATACCTATATATATAGTGTGAGGATCATGAGAAAACTACATATAAATAAGAAAACTAAAAAACATACCAATTTTTTATTTATTTTCGCTACTTTTTATATATAAAAAAATTTAAAAAAAAACTTGTACTACACATGTGCATTATATGTGTACTGTACATGTGCATCATATGCTTAAAGTTAGCTTTTAAGTTTAGTTTAGCTTTAAGGGTTAGGTTTTTTGGAGGTTTAGGATTAAGATTAGGTTTTTGGGTGTGAGGGGGGATGTGGGTTTAGATTTTTGGAGGGTGCGGGTGGGGGGTTTAGGTTTTTTTTCGGGTTTATGTTTAGGGTTTAGTCTTAGGTTTCCGGGAGGGGGGTGGGGGTTTAGGTTTTTGGTGGTTGAGGGGGTTTAGGCTTTTGGTGGGAGGGTGAATTTAGGATTTTGAGGGGTGGGGGTGGGGGGTTTAGGTTTTTGGGGGGTGTCGGTGTGGGTGAGTTAGGTGGTTTATGCTTTTCCGTATTATTCACATGTGCAGTACAATTTTTTTTGAAATATTTTTTATATTTAAAAACTAGCAAAACTTAATAAAAAATGTAAAAAAATGGTATGTTTTTTAGGCTTTTCTAGTTAATTTTTTGGTTTTCTCATTTAAACTGGTTTCTCATTATCCATCCCCCATATATATATATATATATATATATATATATATATATATATATATAGTGGAGAGTTCAAATGAGAAGAATTAAAAATTAAGAACAAAAAGAATAAAGGATACAAAGGTAAATTGAACAAATCATTTAATGAGTTTATTATTTATTTTTGCTATTCAAATTCATGAACTCTAATCATATTTAATTTAATGAGCCAATCTTATAAAATAGTTGTGCACCTTACACAATAAAAACAATCCTGCACATGATCTTACATTTTCAACGTTTCATACACCATTAAAACAATATTTTGGTGTAGGATACAGAATGTGTAGGACTCAAACACTTTTAAATAATTTGCGACTCAAAATAAAATATGTGTAGGACACAAAATTTTCAAATAATTTTTGTCACTTCTAATAAAATATGTGTATGAGCCAATACATTAATGATGGTGAAGGAGGAATTTATGGTTGCATTAATAAGACTTGAGTAACTCTTTAAAATATTTATTAATATTCCATATCAAAATGTCTATACTACCCTTAGTAATTAAAGCATTAATTAAAAATGGACAAAAATGATATCTTGATTCACAACCATTGATTAAAAAAATATAGGGTCTAGATTAATTCATCTTTTCTTCTTTTAAGAAGATTCTTCTCAAATGAACCTTCCCCTATATATATATATATATATATATATATATATATATATATATATATATATATATATATATATATATATATATATATATATATATATATATATATATATATATATATATATATATGGTTGAGTTCATTTCAGAATTCCAAATAACTACAGAACTTTCAGAACTCCTAATAAACAATCATTTTATATATAAGTTTTTTTATTTAGAATCTTTTTATCATCTATTATATGTATTTCTTTGATTACTTACATGTTAAAAGTAGTTTACATATGTTAATTGCCAAAATTATATATATGTGTCATAACTAATTACATATAAGTAAAAAAACTAGTTTACATATGTGTAATTATAAAATTACATATAAAAAATGATAAATTTGCTCTTAACATGTATAAAATCGTAAAAATACACATAATAAATGATAAAATTATCCTAAACATAAAGATATATAAATAAAAAGATTGTTTATTAGGAGTTCCGTAAATATTTATGGTTCTGAAATGATCCTGGCCCTATATATATATATATATATATATATATATATATATATATATATATATATATATATAGTGTGAGTTTCATTGGAGAACACTAAAAAATTGGGAAACCGGGGAACACTCTTAATAATTTAACTCAACATGCTAAAAATTTTTTAAATTTTTTTTTCGACGCTTTTCTTTATAAATGTTTGTAGAAGCATTTTTAATAAAAAAAAAAATCAAATACTAAAAATATTAAAAAAAATTTAAAAAGAGGCTTATTTTTTTTTACAAATTTTTTTTATTGGAATAGTTTCTACCCATTTTTATAAGGAAAACGCTGAAAAAAATTAAAAAAAAATTGATTATTAACATGTTAAGTTAATTTTATAAGATATATTTTTAAACTATTTTTTAACATTTTTTATTTATATTTTAGTTATTTATTTTTTATTAAAAATGTTTCTACATGTATTTATAAAGAAAAGCGTCAAAAAAATTAGAAAAAAAAATTAATTTTTAACATGTTAAAGTTGAATTTTTAAAATTGTTCACCGGTTCCCTACTTTTTTAGTGTGTGTGTGTATAATATATATAGCAGAGTTTATTGGGGAAAACTAAAAAAGTGGGATCGTGAACACTTTTAAAAAATCAACTTTTTCTAAAAAATAATCGGCGCTTCCTTATGAAAACATGTAAAAACATTTTTAATAAAAAAATATAAAAAAATGTTTAGAAAACAATTTAAAAAAATATATCTTATAAAATTAACTTAAGATGTTAAAAATTAATTTTTTAGAAATGTTTTAGCGTTTTTCCTTATAGAAATGGGTAGAAACATTCCAAGAAAAAAATCATATTTGTAAAAAAAAACTAACCTTTTTTTAACTATTTTTTATATTTTTAGTTTTTGATTTTTTTTATATTAAAAATGCTTCTAAAAGAATATATAAAGAAAAGCGCCACCGATTTTTTTTTTAAAAAAAATTGATTTTTAACATGTTATGTTAAATTGTTAAGAGTGTTCTCTGGTTCCCCATTTTCTTAGTATTCCCTAGGGGTGCAAACGAGCCGAGCTAGTCGCGAGCTACTCAAGCTCGGCTCGAAAAAAAGCTCGAACGAGCCGAGCTTAAACCAGCTCGAGCTCGAGCCCGAGCCTAAAAACAAGCTCGTTTAGTAAAGGAGCCCGAGCCCGAACTTCGCTTATCGAGCTCAAGCAGGCTCGCGAGCCCAATCGAGCTTTCTGATTTACATATATTTTTTATTAATATATTAAACATATATTTTTATAATAATAATTATCATTTATATAAATATAAAAAATAACTAAATTATATGTATAATAATAATTATAATTAATATAAATTAATTAATAAATACTAAACGAGTCGAGCCCGAGCCGAGCTCGAGATTGAAAAATTATCTTCGAGTCGAGCTCGAGCTTTAGAAATAAAGCTCGAATCGAGCCGAGCTCGAGCTTTCATATGTTAAACGAGCTTGAACTCGAACCTGGTCGAGCTCGGGCTCGACTCGGCTACCCCTAGCTATTCCCTAATAAACCTCCCACTATATATATTCCATCTAGAACTACGATAGTAAGAAACTAAGATAGTTTTAGTAAACAAGTTTATACGTCGACTTCAATAGTCAATTTAAACATTTAAGCAAGACCACGAGTCTTTTATTATCTGGAATTTATTTCAAAAATTAAAGCTAAAAAAGAAAAAAACTCGTTTCTACATTGACATTAAATGCCAAACATGTAAATCCAATCCCACATAAACATTTTTCTTAATAAAAAGTCATCTAGGTGTCACATTATCATTTTCGGCTACGTTGGCACAACTAATCTTTTGTATGTATTATTGTATGTAATCAATCATGACATGTATTAATCGCAATTTAAGATTATCAAGTTTATCTTTTATTTATATTTAAAAACTCAAATCTTTCTAATAAAAGAAAATTTTAAATAAAATACAAAGCTTATCTTTATCTAAATAAAATATACACAGTTTTAGGGATATATATAAATATATAATTAACGCATTTTAATAATTAAATTAAGTACTTTTATAAAGTGTGTGAAGTACGAAGAATGTGTGGTTATTTTATGAAACGATGTATAGTGGATGTTTTTTTAACATACTATAATTAGAAATATGTTATTTATTTTAATATACTTATAAAGACCATTTAATGTTATCCATTTGGATACCAATACTTAAGATCTATTCGCATAAAGTGATTAAAAGATTTGGTGATCCAAAAAACCTAATTTCCACACTTGTATTGATGTGAATTTTAAAGTAATCCCATTTAAGAACACCAAATTTCCACACTTGTATAGATGTGGATATTTTTAATTAATAGATGTATGTGTGTATATGTATTATATTTATTTTATACATCAAATTTGTTTTAGTTTTATAAATAAATTAAACAATTTAATTATTATATACTACTGTGTATATAATTAATCTATGTGAAGGAAATTGGCATTAAAGTTAGGTATACAACTTTTATGTATACATTAGAGGCAAGATATATTTGATGTGCACATATTCTACAATATATTTTCTTACATCAAATGGTGTAAAAAACATGGACCACATAATTAATTAACTGAATGAACAATCTCATCTTATTCACTTCACTATTGAGTGAAAAGGCCGTGGCTTCTAAAAGGAAAAACCCAGAGTTTCTCTAAAGAGTAAAATGTCATTTCTTCACGAGGTATAGCTACTTTTGGGACTTTCGTACAAATGTTATTATTTATTTTTTCTTATTTATTTCAGTGGTATTTTGGTCTTTTAACAAAAAGTTAACAGAGATTTTGGACGAGGTTAGTGAAGTGAACGAATACAACAAGATTTTAAAACCACAAACTTAGATGTGGAAAACAAACCTTTAGATGAAAGTCGTAAAAATGACCAAACCTTAAGGACAAAAATGACATTTTACTCTTATTTGAGAAAACCCTATTTTTGTTGAAGGCATCTTTTTTCTTTTTTGTTTTTTCAGCGTAATCAAACTTGTTATTAAATATAAAGATGAAGTATACATATAGGTAGAGGATCCTGCAAAAAATGCTTAAAGTGTGAGAAGTGTGAGAATTGTATTATAACACTATATATAATGTAGGAACCGTTCGCGTAATTAAATAAAATAAACAAATTTAATTACTGATTACAATACAAAGAAATAAAGAAAGCAGAATTACAATACAAGTTACAACTGAAATAAACCAAAATACAAGAAAGGGGTAGAAGCAGAGTGGCTGAGTCACGTGTTCAACACGCTTCCCTTAAAACAAATTTCGAGTCTCCCAAAAGTACTCGTTTTGTTTCCCAGGGTACAACAGCCGAAGCAGCGGTACTGCCGGAGTTCGCCTACAACCCGAAGGTTACCTTGAAACTTGAAGGGAGAAGATGATCAGAAATTTCCAGAAAGAAAGTTGTGATTGCTGTTGTGTTGCTGGGTTTTCGTCGTGTGCTCTACAGCAAGGTATGGAGCTGTGTTTATACAGCTCCCGGTTTGAAACTGACAAAAACGAATTAAATGAGAGGTTTAAATTGCATTAAACGTCTTCAATGCAATTTAATACGTCATTTAATTCTCAGTCAAAGCCTATTAACTCGTCAGTTACAAGGCTGGACTGAAACTGCACAGTCATTCAATGCTGGAAGCTTTTGCGCGCGCGCGCCCAGGTCTGCACGCCCATGCGCGATGCGTCCTCTTGGCTCACTGGCCATGCGCGCATGCGCCACGTCACCATGCACGGTGCGTCCTCTTGGCTCAAGTCCATGCGCGCGTGCGCCACGTCACCTGTGAGCCTATACGTGCGCGCCACACAGTCCCGCCGTATTGGCTCACTCTGGTGCGCCGCGCACGACACAGCAGGACCCATGCACCATGCGCGCAACCGCGCGCCTCCGTACCATGTGTACTCGCCACATTGCGCCTCATCGCCCACGCCACGCGCGCGCGCGAGCGTGTGCGAGTGCGAGTTAGGGTGCTCCGCACCCTTCGCGAGGACACTAGTGTGTGCTTCCATGAAACAATAAGGATGGAGAGTTCCACCTTAAATACCCATTTAAGTTCCATCTCTCCTCCTATGTGGGACAAGGTGCTACTTTCCCTTTTGTTTTAGCATTTAATGTTTCAAACACTCAACTTTGAGCATCGATATCTCATTCATCTTAGCTCGGTTTTGGACGTGGTTTAGTTCGTTGCGAAGCTCTTCCAACATAGAACACAAACCCACAAATAAATATATAAAACCTGCTCATTTTATTATATTTATTTCTAGTCCAAAGTAGGAAAAAATCATTTTCCTATATTTGTGAAAAATGCTATTTTCACCTATTTTTCCAACAATCCCCCACATGAAAAATGCTATTTTCATCAAATTTCCAACAATCCCCCACATGTATGGAAATAGATCTTTTCCTTACACTTTTCAACGATAAACTTCGACAGTTGAGTATTGCAAGATAGGTAGGTTGAAGCCTTTGAACCTTCTTTTGTGAAGCGCACTTAGCTTACTAGCGGTGTGTAGACGCGATGTCCTTGAACATACCCCCATTTGTGTAAACGACAATACACTTCACACAATACTCTCCCTGGTTTGGCTAACTCCTCATTGTCGTGTCCTATTATGGTCCTGGAACACTAGCCTGGTTCTGCGAGAGCTCTAGGATTTGCGCACCCCACAAATCCATTTGAAGCGACCCCACTTCTCTCAAACATAGGTGATTCCCATGAATCATTAAAAGTATCATGGTTATTTGATTTCCCGAAATCATTAACCTTAATATGCTTAACCTCACTTCATGTCACTGATTGGAATGGACTAGGAAGTATATATAACTCCATTTTATTTAGTTTGTGGTACTCCCCCACAGTGACTCCGTTTTGGTAATATGATTAAGTTGTCCTACTGAACTTAGATCTTAGGATCTCCAGTCAACTAAGTTAGGTTTCCCTCATATTCCCATTTACCATGGGCTTTAGTCCCATTCCTCTTCACGACGTTTCTACTAACTCTCTGCTTAAGCCTTTTGTAAACGGGTCCGCAATGTTATCCGCTGATCTCACAAAATCAATTGTGATAACACCCGTTGAGAGTAGTTGTCGTATCGTGTTATGTCTACGTCGCATATGCCTTGATCTGCCATTGTACATCAAGCTTTGAGCTCTACCAATCGCTGATTGGCTATCACAATGTACACATATGGCTGGCAAAGGCTTTGGCCATCTTGGAATATATTCCACGAATTGACGTAGCCATTCCGCCTCCTCGCCTGACTTATCCAAGGCGATAAATTCGGATTCCATTGTGGATCTTGCTATTACCGTTTGCTTAGAAGACTTCCAAGCAATAGCAGCTCCTCCAAGTGTAAACACGTAACCACTTGTTGATTTGGAATCTTTATTATCCGATATCCAGTTTGCATCAGTGTATCCTTCGATCACTGCTGGTTATCGGGTATAATGCAGTCCATAATCTCTTGTGTATCTTATGTATCTAAGCACCCTCGTGATAGGCTTCCAATGATCCACGCACGGATTGCTGGTGTATCTACTTAGCCTACTCACCGCGTAAGCCAAGTCAGGTCTAGTACATGTCATTAGATACATTAGACTGCCAATAATTCTTGAATACTCTAACTGAGCAACTCCATCACCTTTATTTTTCTTGAGATGTTGGGAGGTATCAACTGGGGTTCGAGCTACACTCGTATCTCCCGAGTTGAATTTTTCAAGAATTTTATCCATATAGTGAGATTGACTCAACACAAGACCATCTTGGGTTCTTATGATCTTTACTCCAAGAATCACATCCGCTAAACCCATGTCTTTCATGTCAAATCTCGCTTTCAACATGCTTTTAGTAGCTTTGATAATTTTATCATTACTCCCAATGATAAGCATGTCGTCTACATAAAGGCATAAGATCACATAACCTTCATTTGTGTCTTTGAAATAAACACATTTGTCGCACTCATTTATTTTGATACCATTGTCAATCATGACATGATCAAACTTTTGGTGCCATTGTTTTGGTGCTTGCTTCAAGCCATACAAAGACTTGACGAGTTTACATACTTTACCCTCTTGACCTAGGGCGGAGAAACCTTCAGGTTGCTCCATGTAAATCTCTTCTTCTAAATCGCCATTTAGAAATGCGGTTTTAACGTCCATTTGGTGAACTTCCAAATTTCTTAAAGCCGCTATAGCAAGAACCAATCTAATCGAGGTTATGCGCGTCACAGGCGAGTAGGTATCAAAGTAATCTAGACCTTCCTTTTGTCTAAATCCTTTAATCACCAACCTAGCCTTGTACTTATCAATACTTCCATCAGTTTTCATCTTCCTTTTGAGTATCCAACGATATCCAAGTGGTTTGCAACCAGGTGGAAGATCTACTAACTCCCAAGTATGATTTTGCAATATAGAATCTATTTCATTTCTTATTGCTTCTTTCCATTGAGGTCCTTCTGAAGAGGAAACCGCTTCGCGATATGTATTGGGCTCGCCCTCAACCATATAGCTAACGAAGTCTGGTCCGAAGGATTTTTTCAACCCTTGGCCTTTTACTTCGCCTACGATCACTTTCTTCAACCTCAGGTCGTTCATGTGTCTTATCATGAACCACCTCATCAACTGGTGTAGATGAACTTTCACCTACTTCAAAATTAGGTGTTGATGACGTTGCATGTGTTTGTCTTCTCAAAGGAAACACATTTTCAAAGTAAGACACAACGTTAGGATTCACCTACATAATAGTGTTTACGTGTACATCAGGATTCTTGGACTCATGTACAAGAAAGCGATGTGCACTACTTTGATGCGCATACCCAATAAATATGCAATCAACAGTTTTGGGTCCTATCCTAAGAGCCTTAGGAGGTGGTACAATCACCTTTGCTAGGCACCCCCACACTTTCAAGTATTTGTGTGAAGGTTTCTTCCTTTTCCATAACTCATATGGAGTTTCATCTCTCTTTTTGAGTGGTATCTTGTTCAAAAGATAATTCGCCGAGAGAATGGCTTACCCCCACAGTTCCTGGCTCACCCCAGAACTTATCAACATGGCGTTCATCATTTCTTTCAAGGTGTGGTTCTTTCGTTCCGCCACGCCATTTGATTGTGGAGAATAAGGAGGTGTACACTCATGTATAATGCCACTTTTTGCGCATAAATTGGCAAAAGGTGCAACATATTCGCCTCCTCGGTCGCTTCGCAAAGCTTTTATCTTCTTTTGAAGTTGATTCTCAACTTCATTTTTATACAAGATAAATTTACTTATTGCTTCATCTTTACTTTTTAGTACATATACGTAGCAATATTTAGTACTATCATCAATAAACGTGATGAAGTACTTATTTCCACCTGTTGTGGGTACCGCTTTTAAATCACAAATATCAGTGTGAATTAAATCAAGGGGTTCGGTTATTCGTTCAACCGATTTTGATGATGATCTTGTAAGTTTGGATTCAACGCATGTTTCACATTTATAGTGTGAATCAATATGGAATGTTGGTATACAATTTAAATTGATTAAACGGCGTATTGAATTAAAATTTACGTGACCTAATCTACCATGCCATTTATTCGATTCAGAAAACTCAAGCATATAAGTAGAAGTAGTAGCAATTTTATTCATGTTCTTGACAGCCATTACATTTAATTTGAACATGCCATTTTGGGCATAGCCCTTACCCACATACATTCCTCGTTTAGTTAGTACAAATTGATCGCTCTCAAAAACTAAACGAAATCCAAACTTGTTAAGCAACCAACCCGAGACTAGATTCTTACGCAAGTCCGGGACATACAACACGTTGCTTAGACTGAGCTCCTTCCCCGAAGTCCACTTCAAGATCACCGTTCCTTCACCCATGATGTCAGCGGTGGCTGCATTTCCCATATACAGCTTCTCTTCTCCAGAAAGCGCCTTGAAGGTGGTAAAGAGGCTTTTGTCTGCACAAACATGACGGGTCGCTCCCGTATCAACCCACCATCCTTTTGGAGTGTTGGTCACAGTATTGACCTCATCCATCATTGCGCTTTTGTCGGAAATCATTGCCACCAAAGGCATTCCGTCTTCATCCACCATGTGCGCACGCTCACGCTTTGGTTTCTTGCATTGGTTAGCCCGATGCCCCGGCTCGTCACAGTTGTAACAAGTACCTTGGAATGTCTGAGGTTTCTTTTTCACAACCCCTTTCTTTGGTCCAAGGTTGCTAGCCTTTGCTTTCCCTTTGTCCTTTTTCCCCTTGCCCTTCGCGCCCTTAGAGGATTGCCCATGCTCAACCAAATTTGCGCTAGCAGAAGTTTGCGCAAGGTTGCCTTTTAGGGCAATTCTATTGTCCTCTTCAATCCGAAGACGAACAATAAGGTCCTCTATAGTCATCTCCTTTTGTTTGTGTTTAAGATAATTCTTAAAATCAACCCAACTAGGAGGTAACTTTTCAATCATCGCTGCCACTTGGAATGTCTCGCTAAGTACCATTCCCTCAGCATGGATGTCATGTAGTATAATTTGCAACTCTTGGACATGGTTCATAACAGTCTTGTTATCAACCATTTTGAAGTCCAAGAAACGGGCGACAACAAATTTCTTTGTTCCCGCATCCTCCGTTTTGTACTTTTTCTCCAAAGACTCCCATAACTCTTTGGAAGTCTTGATATTATAGTACACACTATACAGTGCATCCGAGAGACCGTTGAGTACATAGCCTCGACATATGAAATCCGAGTGCTTCCACGCATCTACCGCGCACTGTCTTTGTGCGTCGATCTCCCCTTCCACAGGTTGGGGAGCGGTTTCCGTTAAGAACCTCGCAAGGTTCATGGTGGTCAGGTAGAAGAACATCTTCTGCTGCCACCGCTTGAAGTGTAGACTCGAGAACTTCTCAGGTTGTTTAGCGTGATTAGCCACTGTGGACGCTCCCACAGTGGTGGCGTTCAAGGGGGTTCCCGTCACAACACTTATGTTGTTAACGTTGAAGTTTTCGTTCGACATGCTGAAAAAATTAAAATTTTAAAGTTTAGTCAAAAAATTCTGATTTACGCAAAAACCAGAAGTAAACAATTAAATTTTAATTTTACCACAAATTTACTGTTTAGGCTTCTAAGTCCAACTTTGAAGACCAAAAACATAAAATTTAATAATTAGAACTTACTGATTGGCTTCTAAGTCCAACTTTGAAGACCAAATCAGAAAGTTTTAGCAATTTTAGGACAATCTGAATGTAACCAAAATAGTTTTCAACCAAAGTCGCTCCTTTGAAGATGAAAACTAAAAAAATCTGTTTTTAAAACACAAACTGAGTGAAAACAAAACTGGTTTGAATCACAAACAGAATGGTTTTGATTACACGAACGGTTTTAAAAATTTATTTTAAGATTGTAGGAACCGTTCGCGTAATTAAATAAAATAAACAAATTTAATTACTGATTACAATACAAAGAAATAAAGAAAGAAGAATTACAATACAAGTTACAACTAAAATAAACCAAAATACAAGAAAGGGGTAGAAGCAGAGTGGCTGAGTCACGTGTTCAACACGCTTCCCTTAAAACAAATTCCGAGTCTCCCAAGAGTACTCGTTTTGTTTCCCAGGGTACAACAGCCGAAGCAGCGGTACTGCCGGAGTTCGCCTACAACCCGAAGGTTACCTTGAAACTTGAAGGGAGAAGATGATTAGAAATTTCCAGAAAGAAAGTTGTGATTGCTGTTATGTTGCTGGGTTTTCGTCGTGTGCTCTACAGCAAGGTATGGAGCTGTATTTATACAGCTCCCGGTTTGAAACTGACAAAAACGAATTAAATGAGAGGTTTAAATTGCATTAAACGTCTTCAATGCAATTTAATACGTCTTCAATGCAATTTAATACGTCATTTAATTCTCAGTCAAAGCCTATTAACTCGTCAGTTACAAGGCTGGACTGAAACTGCACTGTCATTCAATGCTGGAAGCTTTTGCGCGTGCGCGCGCGCAAGTCACCCTGGTGCGCGCTCGCCCAGGTCTGCATGCCCATGCGCGGTGCGTCCTCTTGGCTCAAGTCCATGCGCGCGTGCGCCACGTCACCTGTGAGCCTATACGTACGCGCCACACAGTCACGCCGTATTGGCTCACTCTGGTGCGCCGCGCACAACACAGCAGGACACATGCACCATGCGCGCAACCGCGCGCCTCCGTACCATGTGTACTCGCGCGCGCATGCGCATGACTGCCACGTCATGCGCCGCATCACCTACCACTTGGTCCTTACAACCCTTGTGCTCCACCATGCGTGCGCGGTCAAAAATACAAAGGCGGCTCTCAAGCGTCGATGCGAAGTGCAAAGTGCGCCATCAAAGCGCCACATTGCGCCTCATCGCCCATGCCACGCGCGCGCGCGAGCGCGAGCGAGTGCGGGTTAGGGTGCTCCGCACCCTTCGCGAGGACACTAATGTGTGCTTCCATGAAACAATAAGGATGGAGAGTTCCACCTTAAATACCCATTTAAGTTCCATCTCTCCTCCTATGTGGGACAAAGTGCTACTTTCCCTTTTGTTTTAGCATTCAATGTTTCAAACACCCAACTTTGAGCATCGATATCTCATTCATCTTAGCTCGGTTTTGGACGTGGTTTAGTTCGTTGCGAAGCTCTTCCAACATAGAACACAAACCCACATATAAATATATAAAACCCGCTTATTTTATTATATTTATTTCTAGTCCAAAGTAGGAAAAAATCATTTTCCTATATTTGTGAAAAATGCTATTTTCACCTATTTTTCCAACATATAATACTGTATAACACCATATAAACACCGTATAACAATATGTAACATCATATAATACCATATAACACTATGTAACACTATATATCATTATATAACAAATATTACACTATAGGTTGTCTGATAGCATGTCTATGATAGATATTTAGTGTTATATTTGTTATATAATGATATATAGTGTTACATAGTGTTATATGGTATTATATGGTATTACATATTGTTATACGGTGTTTATATGATGTTATATAGTATTATATATAGTGTTATAATACACTTCTCACACTTCTCACACTTTAGGCCCTTTTTACACTATCCTTACCCCATATATGCAATAACAAATACAAAGATGTACTAACCAAAAACATAAGATGCATATGCAGCTAACAATAAAAACAACAATTAACAAAAATCTTTACAGAGTTACTTCACATGGTTGATAAATAATAAGACATCACTAATTTTTTTAAAGAACTACATTAGTGGGTGAAAGTTAATTATGATACATTTGTTGTGTAATAACTAGAACCTGTTAGCAATGTACAGAAGAGAATGGGAGTATAAGAGATGAATTTCTTATTGATATCACATACAAAATACATGAGCTACTATATATAGGCTATAACTGTGACACCCCGTTGAAACACGCTAGCTTGGCAGTGGCTGCCTTAACTTTCGGGACGAAAGTTCTTAAAACATGGGGATAATGTGACACTCTAGGTTTTTCCGAACGAACACCTTGTAATATTTTGTGTATATAAAGGTTATTAAATGAAAACGTGATCTTTGTTTGCATAATGTGTGTTGTATGTACGTATTATATATTTATGAGAGCCGAGACCACGACCCGAGACCATGACTCGCAACCACTCGGTTGCGAGTGGGCCACTCGGTCTCGAGTGGGCCTTTGGGCCGTAACTGGCTTGGGCCGAAAACCCCTTAGCCAACTTGACACTTGGTATATAATCCCCAACATTTCCCCACTTTCCTTCATTTGTTACACAACACACATCCACACTCCTTCTATTTCTCTCTCAACTAGAAACCCCAAACAACATCCCATCTCTTCCAACTTTCGGACCAAGCAAGGATCTCGGACAAGGACTCGGTCAAGATCATCACTCGGACACTTCATCATCTCTCATTTTCTTCCTTTATTTCGGCTCCTCCTTCTTCTAACCGGTTAGTGTCCTATTTTGTGTGGTAGATGCCTTACATGTTTGATGAATGAAATGTTCATGAACTAGAATGTGTTTGGTTAGAAACATTATGCATGATTTTTTAGGATGTTTTGTGAGTTTGGCATTATGTGTAAACCACTATGTTTGAATGCTTGATGACATGTTTAAAATGACTAACAAATGGTAGTTTAAGAATGATTATGGCCAACCAATCTATGCTTCTTTGTCTCTTGTAAAAATGATATTGTTAAACATGAGATTTCGGCTACAAAAATGTATGTTTCTTGTTCTTGCATGATGATCTTGCTAGAAATATGTGATTTTCGGTTCAAAAATGTATGATTATGTTAAGGTGAAAACCCTAGAAAACTATGAATATAGGATGAACTTGTTTGAATGTGGTTTGAAGATTTCAAAAAGGCAAAGTTTGATTTATTTTGGTTTAAGGGTCAGATTAGGAAAAGTGTTAGTAGAAACCTTATTGGTTGTTTCCTGATTTGGGCCTGATTACTTGGTACAAATTGGACTGATGCATCTGCATCATCACGTGTACATGAAAGGGACAGCATTACGACTCGCAACCATAGCATGACAACTCGAGACCACGCAGTTGCGACTCGCAACCATGGCATGACAACTCAAAACCACACGATTGCGACTCGAGACTACGACGGTTGCGACTCGCAACCACAGCGTGATGACTCGAGACCACGCGGTTGCGACTCGCAACCACAGCGTGACAAGCCGAGACCTCCTGGTTGCGACTCGAGACCGCCTGGTTGCGAGTGGGCTGTCCATTTTGGTTATTGGGCCGATATGTGTAATATGGGCTATCTGTTGACTGGACTATGTGTTACTGTTTGATTTTGTATATGATAAGGCCGGCCCAGTAACCCACTGTTTACTTGTATGCATGATACGTGTTAGTTATGTGTAAGTTTTTACGTGAATGCTTGTACACCAAACCTGACCTATACCGCTAACCATGTTAGGACGTGGTGACCAACGTATTTGACAAGTGACCTAATCTGCCGAGCAACCCAAGGTGAGTTCACACACTAAAAGCATGCGTCCCGCGGAGGGACACGAACAAACTACCAACTTTGGGAAAAACACTTTTGACCCACTACTCCGGGGGAAACAGAATGGGTAATTACTATCTCCGGGGGAGATACGTTTGGATATTATTTATAAATCACAACTAGCCAGACTAAACGAAACTCTATCACCTTAAGTCCCTGCTTACAGTACCGATTAATCACCGGGGGCGAACGGGTTATTAGTTGATAGCGCTATTAGGTTTGACAACCTCACACCGTGACCGGGGGGATCGGGCGTGAACTAGTAGACCTTGCAAACATGGTCAATGACGATAGACATTGACTCGGGGCACGAATATTTATATTCCGTCAACAGTTTCGGTATCTACAGTTTAGTGAGCTTACAGATGGGGTAGCTCCCCACAACGTGATTATAAATGCTTTATCTAAACAACTTAAGTTTTTGGTAAACTAAAACTGGCCAACTAGTGAACTCACTCAGCATTATTGTTGACCCCTTACTGCATGCTTTGCAGGTAACCAGTGACTCAGGAGCTGCTGCTTGGGGATGTGTAGTGTGCGTCAAACCCGTGTGTTGGGTTAATTATTTTGAACTAAGAACTATCTTTTTGAACTACTTTGGTTTATGCTTCCGCTGTTTTGTTAAACTAATTATCGAACTTAAACTAAGATGTTGCTAATTACTTCGGGTATTAAATATTTCTACTATTAATTAAATGCTCAGTATAATTGGTGGCTGGATCCTGGTCAGTCACGCCCTCAAAGCGGGTGTTATCCGCAGGTGGATTTTGGGGGTGTGACAGATTGGTATCAGAGCCATTGGTTATAGTGAATTTGGTTTTAAAAAGGGGAAAAATCTTTTTGGAGAAAACCAGACTATAACCTGTGACTCGCGACGACACTACACTCCAAGTGCAAGGCTCGACACATTTGACCTCATAGCTCGGACCAGTGTTTACTTGTTTGCTTACCTTATGTTTCCTGATATGCTATACGTACTAGTGTGCCTAAATTAGATAGATACACCTCTCTCTTCTATCTCATTCTCGCTACATTACGACATCACACTCATACTGTGTTTTCTGGTTATGAAGACAATGAGTGGACGCGGAAGAGGAAACATTAACATGACACAGGCTCAGTTCACTAACCTGCTCAACACAGTGGCTGCAGCTTTCGCAGCTCACCCTTTAGGTAAGCTCGTTGTTTTAGGATGTTTAGATCCTACCACCACATCGTCTCTTCGCCTCTAAATCTATACACTTCGCTTCTCACGAACAGGTCAGCATGCACCTGCGCAACCACCCGTGTGTACTTTCAAGACTTTCATGGATTGCAAGCCTCTCCCTTTCAACGGCACTGAGGGTGCCATAGGTCTTCTGCATTGGATTGAGAAAGTTGAAGCTGTCTTTGCTGTCTGTGAGTGTCCCCCTGCAAATTGGGTGAAGTTTGCTACTGCTACACTTGAAGGAAACGCGCTTTCTTGGTGGAAGGCGCAAATTCAGATGTTTGGTTTGGAAACTGCTAATGCTACTGCGTGGGAGGATTTCAAGGACATGATTAAGGAGGAGTACTGTCACCGGGATGACATCCACAAGCTTGAGAATGAGTACTATGCGCTTAAGATGGTTGGGTCAGAGATTGAGACCTACACCAAGCTGTCCAACGACTATGCTGCTCTTTGCCCAAACATGTCTCGACCTATGTACCGAAGAATCGAACTGTACATCAAGGGTTTGGCTCCAGAAATTCGAAGCCATGTAACTTCAGCCAACCACACTACCATTCAGCCGATCGTTCGACTTGCTCACAAACTCACTGATCAAGCCGTAGAAGAGGGCAGGTTGCCCAAAAGGATCAGTGCTACTGTCGGAACTTCTAGTGACAACAAGCGTAAGTGGGAAGGAAATCAAAGCAAGGATGCTAACCCCACTCAGGCCCCAGCACAGCAAAGGAAAACTGAAAGCAACAAGGGCACTCAACAACAGGGTGGCTATCGCGGTAACCACCCCAAGTGCAACAAGTGCAATCGACATCACAGCGGGCAGTGTGTGAAAGGTCAGTGTCAGCGATGTAACAAAATGGGGCATGAGGCCAAGGACTGTAGGAGTCCACGACCCGTGGGGCAGAACCAGCAGCAACAACATCACGGGAATGCCAAGGGTTGTTTCCAGTGTGGAGCTGAGGGGCACTTTAAGAAGAATTGCCCTGAACTGAATCAGAACCGCAACAACAATCAGGGAGCTGGAAACAACGATCAGAACAACAATGCTGGGAATGGTGCCAGAGGAAGGGCTTTTGTGATTGGAGCTGGAGAGGCAAGGAATGACCCCAATGTCGTGGCGGGTAAGTTCCTACTCGATGATCGTTATGTTTCTGTATTATTTGATTCTGGAGCCGATGCTAGTTATGTGTCTCTACGTATTAGTAAGAAGCTTAAGCGTCCGCTTTCGTTACTAAGTTCGCACCATATCGTCGAGTTAGCTAATGGTAGAAACATCGAGGCCTCACATGTTATCAAAGGCTGCAAACTAGAGTTGTCTGGTCAGACATTTAGTATCGATCTTTTCCCTGTTACTCTTGGAAGCTTCGACGTCGTTATTGGTATGGATTGGTTATCCAAGCATCGCGCTGAGATCCTCTGTCAAGAGAAAGCAGTTCGTATTCCCCGTCGTTCTGGCAAACCCCTCATTGTACAAGGTGGCAAAGGCGGAGAAATCTCCGGCGTTATCTCTTTCTTGAAGGCCCAGAAGTGTTTACGAAAAGGGCACACCGCTATCTTAGCACTCGTCACCAACACGCAGGAAAAGGAAAAGAGGATTGAAGATTTTCCGGTAGTGCGTGACTATCCCGAGGTATTTCCTGAGGAATTACCCGGACTCCCTCCCCACCGTCAGGTCGAATTCCAAATCGAGCTAGCTCCCGGAGCAGCGCCTATAGCTCGTGCGCCTTATCGACTAGCCCCCGCAGAATTGAAGGAACTCTCTACTCAACTACAGGAACTGTTGGATAAAGGGTTTATTCGCCCTAGTTCATCACCCTGGGGAGCACCGGTACTCTTTGTCAAAAAGAAAGATGGCACGTTCCGAATGTGCATTGACTATCGTGAGCTGAACAAGGTTACCATCAAGAATCGTTACCCTCTCCCGCGAATCGACGACCTACTCGATCAGTTGCAAGGATCGAGCTACTATTCTAAGATTGACCTGCGATCAGGCTACCATCAGCTAAGGGTCCGTAATGAAGACATCTCCAAAACTGCATTCAGAACTCGCTATGGTCATTATGAATTCCTCGTTATGCCCTTTGGAATGACCAACGCGCCTGCGGTATTCATGGATCTCATGAACCGAGTATGCAAACCCTACCTCGACAAGTTTGTGATCGTGTTTATAGACGACATCCTGATCTACTCGAAAAGTCAGGAAGAGCATGAACAGCACCTGCGCCTTATCCTCGAACTCCTTCGCAATGAGCAACTGTATGCCAAGTTCTCGAAATGCGACTTCTGGCTTCGAGAAGTCCATTTCCTTGGACACGTGGTTAACAAAGATGGAATTCACGTTGACCCTACAAAGATCGACTCTATAAAGAATTGGCCTACCCCTAAGACTCCGACCGAAGTCCGCCAATTCTTGGGACTGGCGCGATACTACCGAAGATTTATCATGGGATTCTCCAAGATCGCTCAGCCTCTCACGGCTCTTACTCAGAAGGGTATGGTCTATAAATGGGGTGAAGCTCAGGAAACCGCGTTTCAGAAACTAAAGGATAATCTCTGTAGTGCTCCTATTCTCTCGTTACCAGAAGGAACAGACGACCTTGTGGTTTACTGTGATGCATCCATCCATGGGCTCGGTTGTGTGTTAATGCAACGCGACAAGGTTATTGCTTACGCCTCTCGACAACTTAAGACGCACGAAAGGAACTACACTACGCATGACTTGGAACTAGGAGCAGTGATCTTTGCGCTTAAGATATGGAGACATTACCTGTACGGTACCAAGTGCACTATCTACACCGATCACAGGAGTCTCGAGCATATCTTCAAGCAAAAGGAATTAAACATGCGACAACGTCGATGGGTCGAACTCCTGAATGATTATGAATGCGCCATCAAGTACCATCCGGGCAAGGCCAATGTCGTGGCAGACGCCCTCAGCCGAAAGGACACTATACCAAAGCGCGTGCGAGCATTGCAACTTACTATCCAGTCTAACCTCCCTACCCAGATTCGAAATGCTCAGACTGAAGCTCTGAAACCGGAAAACATCAGGGCTGAATCGTTGCGAGGATCGAGACAACGACTAGAGCAAAAGGAAGACGGCGCCTACTATGTGGCAGGGCGCATTTGGGTCCCACTTTACGGAGATCTACGAGAGCTTGTGATGGACGAAGCCCATAAGTCCCGTTATTCAGTACATCCTGGTTCAGATAAGATGTACCACGACTTAAGGACCACTTACTGGTGGCCTAGCATGAAAGCTCACATAGCAGCTTACGTCAGCAAATGTTTGACCTGCGCAAGAGTCAAGACTGAGTATCAGAAACCAGCAGGCCTACTCCAGCAACCCGAAATCCCGAAGTGGAAATGGGAGCAAATTTCCATGGATTTTGTTACAGGATTACCTAGATCTCAACGCGGAAATGACACTATTTGGGTAATAGTAGATCGATTGACCAAGTCTGCACACTTTCTGGCCATTAAGGAAACAGACAAGTTTTCTACCTTGGCAGAAATCTATTTAAAGGAAGTAGTCTCGAGACACGGGGTGCCAACTTCCATTATTTCCGACCGAGACGCTCGTTTTACTTCCGAGTTGTGGCAAGCTATGCACAAATCCTTTGGCTCACGTTTAGACATGAGCACCGCTTACCACCCACAAACGGATGGGCAGTCTGAACGCACCATCCAAACCCTGGAAGACATGCTTAGAGCATGTGTGATCGATTTTGGCAAGAACTGGGAGAAGCATCTACCGCTGGTGGAATTCTCCTACAATAACAGCTACCACACTAGCATTCAAGCGGCACCTTTTGAGGCATTGTACGGTCGTAAATGCCGATCACCTCTTTGCTGGGCGGAAGTCGGTGATAGTCAACTCACAGGCCCAGAACTGGTGGTAGATACAACGGAAAAGATTTCCCAGATAAGGCAACGCATGGCGGCAGCTCGTGACCGTCAGAAAAGCTACGCTGATAAGCGTAGGAAACCGCTAGAATTCCAGGTCGGGGACCGGGTTCTACTTAAAGTCTCACCCTGGAAGGGTGTGGTTCGTTTCGGTAAACGAGGCAAGCTGAATCCACGATATGTTGGACCATTCGAAATTACCGAGAAAATCGGTAAGGTGGCTTATAGATTGAACCTGCCTGCAGAGCTGAGTGCAATGCACAATGTCTTTCACGTGTCTAATCTGAAGAAGTGCCTGTCAGATGAAACACTCATAATTCCTTTCAAGGAACTCACTATTGATGAACAGCTACACTTCACTGAGGAACCGATTGAGATTACGGATCGAGAGATCAAAACCCTCAAACGTAGCCAGATACCTCTCGTGCGAGTTCGTTGGAACTCACGACGTGGCCCAGAGTTTACCTGGGAGCGGGAAGACCAGATGAAGTCCAAGTATCCCCAGTTGTTCCCAAACGAAACCCCCAGCACTGAAGCTACAACTGAATTTCGGGACGAAATTCTAAACTAACGGGGGGATGATGTGACACCCCGTTGAAACACGCTAGCTTGGCAGTGGCTGCCTTAACTTTCGGGACGAAAGTTCTTAAAACTTGGGGATAATGTGACACTCTAGGTTTTTCCGAACGAACACCTTGTAATATTTTGTGTATATAAAGGTTATTAAATGAAAACGTGATCTTTGTTTGCATAATGTGTGTTGTATGTACGTATTATATATTTATGAGAGCCGAGACCACGACCCGAGACCATGACTCGCAACCACTCGGTTGCGAGTGGGCCACTCGGTCTCGAGTGGGCCTTTGGGCCGTAACTGGCTTGGGCCGAAAACCCCTTAGCCAACTTGACACTTGGTATATAATCCCCAACATTTCCCCACTTTCCTTCATTTGTTACACAACACACATCCACACTCCTTCTATTTCTCTCTCAACTAGAAACCCCAAACAACATCCCATCTCTTCCAACTTTCGGACCAAGCAAGGATCTCGGACAAGGACTCGGTCAAGATCATCACTCGGACACTTCATCATCTCTCATTTTCTTCCTTTATTTCGGCTCCTCCTTCTTCTAACCGGTTAGTGTCCTATTTTGTGTGGTAGATGCCTTACATGTTTGATGAATGAAATGTTCATGAACTAGAATGTGTTTGGTTAGAAACATTATGCATGATTTTTTAGGATGTTTTGTGAGTTTGGCATTATGTGTAAACCACTATGTTTGAATGCTTGATGACATGTTTAAAATGACTAACAAATGGTAGTTTAAGAATGATTATGGCCAACCAATCTATGCTTCTTTGTCTCTTGTAAAAATGATATTGTTAAACATGAGATTTCGGCTACAAAAATGTATGTTTCTTGTTCTTGCATGATGATCTTGCTAGAAATATGTGATTTTCGGTTCAAAAATGTATGATTATGTTAAGGTGAAAACCCTAGAAAACTATGAATATAGGATGAACTTGTTTGAATGTGGTTTGAAGATTTCAAAAAGGCAAAGTTTGATCTATTTTGGTTTAAGGGTCAGATTAGGAAAAGTGTTAGTAGAAACCTTATTGGTTGTTTCCTGATTTGGGCCTGATTACTTGGTACAAATTGGACTGATGCATCTGCATCATCACGTGTACATGAAAGGGACAGCATTACGACTCGCAACCATAGCATGACAACTCGAGACCACGCAGTTGCGACTCGCAACCATGGCATGACAACTCGAAACCACACGATTGCGACTCGAGACTACGACGGTTGCGACTCGCAACCACAGCGTGATGACTCGAGACCACGCGGTTGCGACTCGCAACCACAGCGTGACAAGCCGAGACCTCCTGGTTGCGACTCGAGACCGCCTGGTTGCGAGTGGGCTGTCCATTTTGGTTATTGGGTCGATATGTGTAATATGGGCTATCTGTTGACGGGACTATGTGTTACTGTTTGATTTTGTATATGATAAGGCCGGCCCAGTAACCCACTGTTTACTTGTATGCATGATACGTGTTAGTTATGTGTAAGTTTTTACGTGAATGCTTGTACACCAAACCTGACCTATACCGGTAACCATGTTAGGACGTGGTGACCAACGTATTTGACAAGTGACCTAATCTGCCGAGCAACCCAAGGTGAGTTCACACACTAAAAGCATGCGTCCCGCGGAGGGACACGAACAAACTACCAACTTTGGGAAAAACACTTTTGACCCACTACTCCGGGGGAAACAGAATGGGTAATTACTATCTCCGGGGGAGATACGTTTGGATATTATTTATAAATCACAACTAGCCAGACTAAACGAAACTCTATCACCTTAAGTCCCTGCTTACAGTACCGATTAATCGCCGGGGGCGAACGGGTTATTAGTTGATAGCGCTATTAGGTTTGACAACCTCACACCGTGACCGGGGGGATCGGGCGTGAACTAGTAGACCTTGCAAACATGGTCAATGACGATAGACATTGACTCGGGGCACGAATATTTATATTCCGTCAACAGTTTCGGTATCTACAGTTTAGTGAGCTTACAGATGGGGTAGCTCCCCACAACGTGATTATAAATGCTTTATCTAAACAACTTAAGTTTTTGGTAAACTAAAACTGGACAACTAGTGAACTCACTCAGCATTATTGTTGACCCCTTACTGCATGCTTTGCAGGTAACCAGTGACTCAGGAGCTGCTGCTTGGGGATGTGTAGTGTGCGTCAAACCCGTGTGTTGGGTTAATTATTTTGAACTAAGAACTATCTTTTTGAACTACTTTGGTTTATGCTTCCGCTGTTTTGTTAAACTAATTATCGAACTTAAACTAAGATGTTGCTAATTACTTCGGGTATTAAATATTTCTACTATTAATTAAATGCTCAGTATAATTGGTGGCTGGATCCTGGTCAGTCACGCCCTCAAAGCGGGTGTTATCCGCAGGTGGATTTTGGGGGTGTGACAATAACATTAATACAAACATAAATATGACATGGGCGTTAGAAATGTGGATAGTCACTAATAATGGATGCATTCGTAACACTCCCCCTTGACTATCGACATGATGATATACTATTCTTTAATACGCTTGGTGATGCTGCCTCGTTAAAAACCTTGCTAGGAAAACCCAGTGGGACAAAACCTCAGCTAAGGGAAAAAGAGTGCAACGCGTATTGTCTCCCCCTGATACTTCTGGATCAGGTATGTTGCTTCATTAAGGAAAAAGAGTACATACACTGTGTATATTATGGGTACATTACTCCCCCTCAATTTTACTTGTATATCTTGATGATGTTTAATCCAATCTTCTATGATAATTGCTTGACTTGATATTTGGCGTAGTGTTCTTTGATTTAAGTATTGTTGTCTACATTGTCTTCATACAGTATGGCTTGAGCTTCTCTTGATCAACTCTAATCTACATACTTCTTAAATATGCTGAAATCTTCGACCTTCATAACTTCTATCTGGATTGAGATCGAACTCTATGCAAGTCTAATATATATCAATCATAACCCAGGACGCCATATTGTTCTTGTGGAACTATCCCGTGTCTCGAGATTGTAAATATGTCAAATAATTATTTAATGCGCTTTATAATTCTGCCTCGTTAAAAACCATGCCAGGAAAACCCTATGGGACAAAACCGTAGCTAAGGGAAAAGAGTGCACTACGCATTATACATAATTAACAACATGATTTATGATGATGTTAGATTAGTACTTCGGGACCTATAAGATAAACTGATACTACTGGATCAGTTATGTTGTCTCGTTAAAAACCTTACCAAGAAAAACCCAATGGGAAAAACTTAGTGAAGGGAAAAAGAGTGCAACATTTGAGATTAGAACTGTAATCTTACCAATACAACGTAATATCAGATGTCGTCTTGTTTGCAAGATACGTCAATGCTCTGATCGCAATTAAGTATGGTACTTCTTGACTAAGTAGTTCAACATCCTTTTCTTGGGGTTGATAAGAATAATTTTTCTATGTCAATCGATTAGACAATCGTTCATGTTCTCAACGAATGAGCTTTTTCTATATAACATCTTCTAGATGTAGTCAGATTGATGTGCAAAAATAGTACATATATACTCGAAACTACAGGTCGAGGATAACTACACTTTGTAAAGGTCATTCAAAATTTTCCTCTTTAGTTTGAGAGTTCCCTCTCGATAATGTTTACATTATCACTGTAAGAGTGAAATCTTGTTAAATAGATCTAGCTCATTTTATCAAAATTATACCTCTCTTTTCAGAGTATAGTCGAATGTACCACATACGAGTAGTTTCCTTTAAGATTCATATATATAACACATATGGGGTTATTGTTTCATAATGCTTTGAGCATTTTTAACCCTTCAGGGGTTTTCATACAGATGCCATTTGCAATTGTCTCGTACATGTATAAGGTGATGACATCCATAAGTTGTTTTATCTGAAGTCATTCTGAGATTGTGAGGCCGCTTAAACATCTAAAGATTATCGCATCCACTACAGGGGTATACGTTTCCTCATAATCAACTGCTGGGATTTGGGAAAAATCTTTATGTTAAAATGCGTGCCCTACATCGCAAAAACTCATTATTTACGTTTCCTTTTATTTAAAGACACCCATTTATAACCTACTGGTTTGACGTATATGGGTATTCGAACTGCTGGTTCGAAAACGTTTAGTTTGTCGAGCAAATTTAGTTCAACCTTAAGTCATGTAGCCATTTTGACTATTTGTGTGCGTACACTCTTGCACACTTTCTATATATGTAATCCTTTTCTTCATTGATTACATCTATTGCTATAGCATAATCAAATATATCATTTTACACGTGTTTCATTACGGTTCCATAGTGTACTTATTTTGTACATAATTCATCGCGATCTCATATTTGTTTGGTACTAGAGTTTCTTTTAGAACTCCATTAGCCTCTTTTGGGTTTTGACAACAACCTTCTTTAAGGTTTAGTATGCAACCACTTCTGGGGTTTTGTATGCAACCACTTATGGTGTTTTGTGTGCCACCTCTTTTGGGGTTACACCAATTGCGTTACTCTGCTCTTTTTGTGTTTGTGGGTTTTATCTTTTTGGAACCGATTTATCTCTCACAATTTATTAATATGATAATCATTTTGTGAGTACTTCCATTCGAGCAGATAAGTTTAAGCTGGTATATGTGACTTTGTCACCTTATTTGTGTTAGCTAATGCATCTTGTATTTCATTTGTTATTATTTGCAAATACACGCTCTTTCTTTTGGACTTCAGATTTGTATTGACCACTTCAGGGGTCGATATATAATATGATGCATTTTTTTATGTTACCAGTCTTTCATTTTCTTGTCTCCCCCTAAGACTGGGAATACGATGTACATATCCCATTTATATGTTATAGTGGTACTATTGGTACATAGGTTGCACAACAAAATATATAAAAAAATGGAAACTTGGTTCTCTTAAGGAGACCAGTTGTAATGGGGAGTATTTGTGATAAGCAGTTGGTTTTGAATTGATATAATCAATCGACGAATTCCGTCTCGACTACGTATGCCTCTCATTATATTTCACATTGTGCCCAACAATGGTCCCTACAATTGGGTTGTCAAAGAACAGTGTTAAACCATGTAAAAAACAACGTTCCATAGTGTTTGGCATATGCTACATATGGGTAGCTAAAAACTCACATGTAACCATGTATGAATGCCACAATCCACACAACTGTACATTTCAATGGTCCCATACAAGAGGGATTGTTTGTAGGAGTCTATTGTTTGGAAGGGCATAAAAATTTATTTGCCACAAAAAAAAAACTAACTAGACATATGATAAGGCATTTTGGGAGCAATGTTTTTAGATTACTTAGAGGTGCTAAGGTACCGGTTAGCATGTTTGATTGTTTAGCATATCATGATGCTATCATGATGACCTATTCGGTCATGCCATGTGGTGAACGTATAAATATTCTAGTAACTTCTGGTTACTCACCATATTTGATTTAATGGAATATTGTGGAAAATTAGTATCATTTCTAGTAACTTCTAATATAGTCTTCTGGCCATATTTGCTATATGATATATTTTAGATATTTAGTACATTTTCTTTTACACTATTCCAAGGTGATGACTTTTCATTCAAACATAGTGGAAACTTAATAAATTTCTTCGGTATACATTAGAATATGATGCATTATGAATTACAAAATTCGATATCAGCGGGTAAACTATCGATGCTCTTCTGGAGCATTTAATATGCTATTAACACATGAAATAGTATCAATAACGTCTCTACCACGTGAAATATTATAGTTTTAGCCTTTGTTTAGAGGGAAAACATGTACTATTCATAAGGTTTTCCATCACTAGGCTATATGTTAGCCAAAAACGCCAAGTGCGATGAACTAAAATTTGGGTTAAACTTGAAAAATCATTATTAAAAACAAACGGAACTTTGTATACTTTTGGGAGAACTTCGGGTTCTCGTCATTGATTTAGGATTCATGTGAGCATCAAGACTAACTCAAATGAATTATTATCTATCAATTTAAGTAACTAACATCAGAGTAGTTTACTTAAGCTAAAGTCCATTAATTATTTTCATAGCTATTTTCCATCATTTTCATGTGAGGACTCATTTCTAATGACTATATCAATGTCTATTAATATTTGTTTAGCAACAACAAACAATTAGAAGAATAACCATACAATTTATTATGATGACTATGCATAGCATTGTAACAAGCTGAAATATCAAATCACTAAAGCATAACAATGTTTATCTTAGCGTAGTTGTTTTGGTAACCAGCTACCAATGAAATTTGTATTAATTTATTTAGCACATTTAACTTGTCAAAAGGCAATACATATAACATATATGCTATCTAAAACAATGAGACCAACATAAGTATTGCTAAACAAATGAAATCCGTAACATCTACCCATAAGCAAGTTATATGCATGTTAATTATTCACAATTTATATGCATATCAATTACATATATAAATCACACACAATCCTAGGACATTATACGTATACATATATATGTGTGTGAGTGTTAAAGAGATTAAGTTCATATTAATTTGCTTGTCATGTCTAGAAAAAAATATTAAAGATCATTTAAAGTAATAAGAATTAATCAAATTTCTAATTAAAAGATATTAAGAAGAATGAACTAAAATTAATAAAGAATGAATTAAGTGGAAAAAATGATATTTAATGATTTTAATTTCTAAGCATTAACCAACATCATATATATTAATATCCATGTTCATAACTCCATATAATTTAAGATTGTAATTAAATGAATATTAAAGATCATTTAAAGTAATGTACCCATTTGTTTATGATGTGTTGTGTAATTTATGCATAAATGTAACATGATATAGCCAATCACAAGTATATCATATATACACATATTTGTCACTACAGTTTAAAACATAAACAAATGTCACTATCAACTTTCTCGATCATATAATAACATATGAATCTTTATTACTCGTAAATGGGCTTTCTTATACTAATAAATTTTGTTGCTCAAGAAAATATAACAGGTATCTTGAGAATTTTTGTGTCATGTTAATTTGCAAATAATATCTTTTACCACACAAATATTTTATAGAATCAACTCACATATTTAAATATCTAATAGCAACTAAAGAACTTATACAATTGCATTAACAATGATATACAACAAAGTTGACTAAGTAGTTGTCATATTATAACATATTATCATATAAACATGTGCATTATTGTAATACCAATTGTATTTTGGTAGTTCATCATAAATTGTCTAAATACTAATAACAAAAACTAATTAATGGACTAATCAAAACTCATAACCATAATAATAAAAGCACATAATGATTTAGAATTTGTAATGTCTCTTTGAAACCCCAAAATCTAATTAATTGACCAATCAAAACTTATAACCATGATAATAAAAGCATATAATGATTTAGAATTTGTAATATCTCTTTGAAACCCCAAAAACTAATTAATGGACCAATCAAAACTCATAACCATAATAATAAAAGCAATTTATCCCACAAGTAATAAGTTGATTACAATTCAAAAACCAAAACTAAATCTTCCAAGAGTTAGTTGACATACAAGTAGAATTATATTATTAAAATCTTTAGAGTGGTTTCAAAATGAACAATTGTGGAGATTTAAATATATATTGCATATTTGGGACAACTAAATTAACGTATAAATTCACTAGATACTTCAACTTTTCAAACCGTTAATGAAACATACCTATTCAGTTTAGTGTACCAAAACTTCTCTTGAAATCCAATAAAATATTTAATGATAAAAGAGAGATAACCAAGAGGGGTAAGAAATTAGTTACAATACTGTAAATAATCAATTAGATAAACTAGAAAATCCATTGTGTTTCTGGTTTACTTTTACTTTCTTTTCTTCACATCTCAATGTTTTTCATAGGTGTTTGTTTGTGAAAAGAAAACTATTCAGATATGTTAACACATAGTAAAGTAAACAAAGAAGTAAAAACATTATGATCCTGGTTAAATAAGGATGATATCAATGTTGTTCATGCTAATTTTAATCTTAAATCATAACCAATAAAAAAGATCAAGAAAAGCGTAAGTTAATTTTAGAGTTTTATCATACCAACAATCGATGAGAAAAGAGGAAATAAAATTAAAACAATTAAGGGTTTTCATACCAGATCAACAATTTTGTCTTTTATCTCTTTCGCCAACGTTGATACGACATGGTGTCTTGTGTTGATACAATCCAACTTCAAAAGCAATTCGTGCTGATAACGTGTTGTGTAATAACTAGAACCTATTAGCAATGTATAGAAGAGAATGGGAGTACAAGAGATGAATTTCTTATTGATATCACATACAAAATACATGAGCCACTATATATAGTCTATAACATTAATACAAACATAAATATGACATGGGGGTTAGAAATGTGGATAGTCACTAATAATGGATGCATTCATAACAACATTTAGTTATTTATAAAGTCATAAATCTACTTTATAATAATAAATGGGCCTTAAACATGTCGTACTGACCTGCTAATCCATTTAATACGATTGATTAAACGCGTTATTCGTGCCATACACAAGTTACACGGGTTAAACCTTTTAGCCACATTTTTATTTGTCATTAACGTGTTGAGCCATTTATGACTCGAATCCATATAACTTAAATCCTAACTTGCGCAACTTCTAGCCAAGTCATATCGTGTTAACAATTTATGTATTAAAATTTCAGCTCTACGGGCAATATACCTCTATAGCCATGTGAGTAATTAATTACGTCAATCTCTAATGTTTACGTGACATCATGGCCGCGTGTTTACATTAGTTCGCATATCCACTATATTTCATCAACCGTCTAGTTAAATTCAACTTTACAATGACCTGTAGTCGCATACAACATTTCTTTCGTGTATGAGCAATAAATTTGTTATATGTTTATGTGTATAACATATTAGTTTTATTTCTTTTCGTATTTTTTTTAAATTTCAAGAGATCACGAGGTAAAACAACGGATCATACTAATTGAAATGTGAAGCAACGAAAATAAATCTTGAAAACAACTAAACAAGATAATTCACTTAACGTGTGAATTAAAGAGTTGGTACTATTTTTGGTATAAAGTCATCAAGAAGAAAACGTGAGGAAAGATGATAAAAGATGAATTTGGATGAATTGAAATTAAATATGAAGTGGGCCTTTTATTTTGAAGAATTGATCACCTCACGGCCCTCACAAGTATAATTAGTGGGCCACTAACACCCACAAAAATTCACTGAGCAGCCCAAAGAGAATTAAAAGAAAGCGGGCCCATTGGGCCTTGGCTACTAGGTTGTAGCGAGAGGAAGCAAGCGCAACTGCGCAAGAAGAGTCGTATGTCCTAACAAGTTTTTCTATAAATGATAAAAACTAGTATTCAAGACGTGCACATTGCGGCGGGCCCGTATGCGTATATGTAATCTAAGTAAACCGTAGATTCAACTCAAAAGAATACCAATACCGGTTGCCATAAAACCGATACCAGTACCGATGTTCAGTCGATGCTGGTATGACACTGACACTCGTTATAGCTTAGGATACTAAAAAATATACTTTATTTTTAATATAATCCTGTTTTCAACAAAATTAATATCAGACGGTGGAGAAAAAAATTATGACTGTGTATTTGGTTTTTAACAAAAAGTAACAAACACAAGTTATAAAGAAAAACTATGTTTATAAAAAACTAAATGTGTAAAGTATATTATTAAGATAATATAAAGGGTGAAAATAGAAATGGAAACAAAGAATAATAATAAAATTATTGATTTATAGTTGATATTTGTTATATACAATATAAACGTATGTATAACGATATAATATAATAAAAAACATCAAATAATTTTTTTACTTTAGAGATCAAGGGACCATAGAGCCACGTGTACAATGCTCTCTATGTTGTGTATTGTATTTCAGACACTGGTCAAACCTTCTAATCTAAACCAATCAGCACAAACTAAAAAAATGACTAGTAGAATGTAAGGAGAGTAGAAACTAGGGTTGGAACTTGTTCGTGTTCGTTCGTTAAGGAAATAAATGTGTTCATGAACGGTTCATGAACACTTATCGAACGAGATTTTATGTTCGTGTTCGTTCATTAACGAAATGAGAGTGTTCACGAACGGTTCATGAACACAAATAAATTTGGCCAACACGACGAAGGATAAAGGTGGATGACCCATAGAGTAGCTCTAGAACTTGAATTTCTTATTGTGGAACGGAGGTCGATCGTATTGTCGATGTAAATAATGAGAAATGAAAAGGAAATGGTACATAAACAAAGTGAAATAAGGTTTCCTAGTTTAATTGTTATGGTAATAAAATAAATAAAAGTTTAATAATATGAAAGGTATAGATACAATTGTCACAACCCCCAATCCCTAGTTCACGGGAGTGGGCGGCCGCGAGCCAGTTTCGGTGGTATCACGTTATTTATTCAATTTGGCAGCGGAAATTTTCATCAGGACCGTAGTTAGGAAATATTTAATCAGAGTAAAAATACCACATTTTCATTACATTAAACACATGGGTAAAACCCAAGTTTTCAGTACACACATTTTCATAGGAATAAATCCTATATTTTATTTCAGAAAAACATCTATTTCTTTTAGGTAACTTTATTGCCACTTTTCCAAGCCTTCAGTGCTGTCCAGCTGGCTTCTAATTGGCTTTCACATTTTGTTACCTGAAACGCGTTTTAAAAATATTTTGTCAGTGAGAAATACTGGTGAGTGAATCCCAGTGTAATCAAGTTTAAATAAAAATCACAGTGAACAGTATTGAAGGCGCATCCGCAATTACATTTGTTTTCAAGTTATATTAATTACCACCACATGGTACTGTCGTTCCGACTTATGGTCATGTTACTCCTTTACCAGGTGGTAACAAATTTTGTATACAAAACCCCAAATTTACCATCGGTAATTATATTCTTACAAATACTCAATAACTGCTATTCGCATGGAAAAGTATTTAAGGTTTTGTAAAAACAGTTCACAAAATAGGTTTACAAAAAGTGGATCAACTCACATTGCTGTTTTAGGTTTTTCGTAAGGATTTCCTGGGAATAATCTATAAAGATACACTTCTGATTTTTCAACGTTTGAAAAAGTTTAAAACAGTTACAAAGCGACACCTTAGTCTCAGTTGTACTTTTTAGCATAGAGATTCATGTTTAGCCGGAGTTAGCCAGCAAGGTTAGCTGTAGTCTATTTTAGAAAGGGTGGGTCTATTCGCACACGCCATTTGTCTTTTTGCACATCCAAAGCGCCGCGCTATGGCCAAAGCGGGACGCTTTGGCCATAGCGCGGCGCTTTGGATGTTTTTTTTTATACAGATGGGATGTGGGTTGATGTGGGTTAGTTTGGTAGGGATTTTTGGTTGAATTAGTTTGGTAGAGATTTTTGGAGGAAAAATTTTTATTTTACTTTTATTACATATAATTCATAGTTATTTTATAATTACGTCATTATGTCATTATTTTTATAGAATGTGTATAATATAAGTTCTTAACGTTGTTTATTTTGTTAAATTAAACGAACACGTTAAATAAAATGTACAGAAAGCCATAAGAATTAAACGTAAACAATCCAAAACCAACGTGATGTAAATAGAAGATTAACTGCAATATATATATATATATATATATATGTGTATATCAGTTTGTACATACAATACAAAACAAAAAGGTACAACTGAGTACATAATACATAACAAAACACTAAACAAACAAAGTAAGGTACTAATCCTCGTGCGGTGGGGACGGTGGGAGGGGAAGTGGAGGCAACCCAGCGAGCTCTCGTAGATCAACGAGCGTCTCGACGATCCAGTCAATGCGTGCGCCCTGACGTCTGAGGCGCCGGTCGAAGTCCCGAGCCACCTCACGCGCTGCCGGAGGCAGGTCAGCGTAAACGTGCTGCGGGTACTGTGGCGGCTCAGGAGCTGGCTGAACTGGTGGTAATGGGATATCCTTGACCTGCTCCTCCTGAGCCGGATCCTGAGGCTGAGCCTGAGGCTCGTCCTGAGGCTGATCGAGGCCCAGAGCCTGTAGTTGAGCCTGCCGAGCGGCCTGCTGAACATCAGGAGGGGCTAACACTCCAGGCCTCACCTCAATAACAACCGGGATGACCTCCGGCAACACCTCCGCTTGCCAAATCAGCTCGTCACGACCCTTGAACCTCAGACCAACATCAAAGGTACGGGTGATCTGCATGCTAGATACTGACGCGCGACCCAACCTGGATGACGGGATCGGATCGGACAGCAGCGGATCATGCTCGGGCACGATCCCTAGCGAGCGTGCAATGGCGGTGATGTATGAGCCAGTGTGCAGCCGCCCGCGGAGCTGCCGGTGTGTCACAGCCCCCGATCCCTAGTTCCCGGGAACGGGCGGCCGTGAGCCAGTTTTGGTGTTATCACGTTTATTTATCCAATTTGGCAGCGGAAATTTTCATCAGGACCGTAGTTAGGAAATATTTAATCAGAGTAAACCACCATGTTTTATAACATTAAACATATGGGTAAAACCCAAGTTTTCAGTACACACATTTTATAGGAATAAATCCTATTTATTTAATAAAAACATCCATTTTATTCTTAGGTAACTTTATTGCCACTTTTCCAAGCCTTCAGTGCTGTCCAGTTGGCTTCTATTTGGCTTTCACATTTTGTTACCTGAAACGCGTTTTAAAAACATTTTGTCAGTGGGAAATACTGGTGAGTGAATCCCATTTTAATCAGGTTTAAATAAAAAGTCACAGTGAACAGTATTGAGGGCGATCCCGCAATTACATTTGTTTCCAAGTTATATCAATTATCACCCGTTGGTACTGTCAGTCCTGACTTGTGGAAATGTTACTCCTTAACCAGGAGGTAACAAATTTTGTATACAAAACCCCAACGTACCCACGATAATTGTATTCTAACAAATACTCAATAACTGTTATTCGCATGGAAAAGTATGTAAGGTTTTGTAAAAACATTTAACAAAAAGAGGATTACTCACATTGCTGTCTTAAGTTATTCTTTAGGGTTTCCTGGTGAATATCTATAATTTACATAAATGCACGTGTGTTAGTATAATAACCCATTTTAACATTAGTAATACCCTCCCCGAGACGGTATTCTAACGACTACGTCGGGCAGAACCACGACAGCCGTTACGGAACCCTAGATCAATCGGGCAGAGTATCTAATACGTCTCCAGGGGTTATAATACTTACATCGTAGCAGAACCTCGCTAATTAGGGGGTATGATGCCCGGGTATAATAACGCCACTACAGAAATTTAGAAAGAAAGAAAGAAAGTGAACGATCGGACTGAAGGCCCGTTGCCTTCTATTAATAGGGCTGTAATCGCGTCTTCACGCGGCCCGCGTCAAGTACAGGCCAAGCTTACGCGGCCCGCGTCAACGCTGGGTCAACACGTAGCTTGGCTGGTTCAGCGTATAGGCTTGCCATGTGTTGGGTCACGTGGCGGCCCAGGGCTGCGCCACATTCCAGGTCGCTCGCGGCCCGCATGAACTTAGACAAACTCATACGCGGGCCGCATGAACTAAAGATTTCAGCGGAGTCCGGTTACACCTTAATGCGGCCCGCGTTAAGTTGAGGTGAGGTCCTATGCGGCCCGCCTCAGCTTAAATTTTTAGTGTTTTTAGTTTATTATATATATACAATCTATTTTTGGGCTCGGTTTTCATATACGGGGTGCATATAAAGACATATTGATACATTTCAAAATTAGGGTGTCAAAATTATTATGAGGGTGTCGGTTTTACCGAGGGTTGTTATATCCTCCCCACCTTGTTTTAGAGCTCGTCCTCGAGATCTACTGAAACAAGTGTGGATATTTCTTTTGCATTTCTGACTCAAGCTCCCATGTGTATTCAGGTCCTCTTTTGGAGTCCCACTTCACTTTGACCAGAACTAATCTCTTATGCTTGAGATTCTTAATTTTCCTATCTTCAATCTGTAGAGGTCTCTCTACAAATTTGAGTTGTTCATTTACTTCTATATCTTTAAGAGGTACTAAGAGTGATTCATCGGCTAGACACTTTTTGAGATTATATACATGAAATACATCATGTATTCCTGCCATTTCCTCTGGCAGTTGTAGCTGATAGGCTACAGGTCCTATTCTTCTAATAATCTTGAAAGGTCCAATATACCTGGGACTTAACTTTCCTCTTTTGATGAATCTTACTACTCCTTTCCAAGGAGAGACTTTTAATAATACTTTATGTCACACCCCAACCGATGGCGAAACATCGGGATGAGACGAACAAATTGCTCAAAACAACATAACACTAAATGTGACAATATAAATTAAATCATTTTATTAGATTCTAAAGGATAATACAAAGTTTCAAACATCCAAATATAAATTCGACAATAGTTTATTTCTAAAATGAGTTTCTAGGTCATCCTAGCTTGTTTTCTTGTATCTTGATAAATCAACCTGCAATATGTATTAAAATAAAGTCAACAAAAGCATGTTGGCGAGTATACAAGTTTTCATACATAGCATAATACGTGTTTAAAAATGTTGCTCATATCCAAATGTGAAATACAATATCATGTAAACAGTATACTCGAAACGATGTTACTCTATGTGCCCAAACCAAAGTTTAACGCAATTAAAGTGTACCCAAACGAGTTTGAGTATGTTGACATAGTTTAACCTAACAATACCTGCTCATAGAACAGGAGGGGCGTTTCTCAACCTATAGCGCTACCATTGTTAGGGGAGGCTTGTACGAAGTTAATGAACACATAGTCATGAATGTTTACATTAGCATAACATGTCTAACATGATTAAAATGTATCACATAGAGTAAGGATAGAGTGTGCATAAAATGTTTGATGTGATTGTAATGTTTGATATAGAATACATATTGCACCCAAAAGTGGAAAATAGAAAATGGGTCATGTATACTCACCTTAGTTTGCGTTGCGTTTCTTGGAATAAAGTTAAGAATAATAGATTTCCCAAGAGGATGTGCACAAGAGGATTACCCTATTAATTTCGAGAATTTGTTAAGTATTGGGAATTTAGAGATTATTAAGTAACAAGGCATTTATGAAAAATAAAATTAACATTTCTAAATAGTAATCATATGCCTTATATTTTATATTTAATGAAATATATGACAAATAAATGAGTAAAATAAATATTGATTTTACCAAGTATTATAAATATTATTACCAAAATGTTGGATTAAATAAAAATTCTGATATATATATATATATATATATATATATATATAAATATTATAGATAATTGATCTGATTATTTTATAAAATATTGTAGCTAATCTAAATAATATAGTAGATTTGTTTATTATAACATAATAATTCTGAAATATAATTTCTGAAAATAAAACAAAAATACAAATTCTGATATAATACAATGATAATTCTGATTTAAATAATATATTAAATCTGAAAATAACAATTCAATAAATCTGAAAATAAATAATAATTCAGATTGTTTAAATATTAATTTAATAATAATTCTGGAAATTGATAAATAAATTCTGATTTATTAAAAATACAAATTCTGATTTAAATAGGAAATTCTGATTTAATAATATAATTTCTGTTTTAAATAAGTAATACAATTTCTGATTAGAAATATAAATTATAAATTCTGAATATCATTTTAAATAATAATTCTGATTTATAACATAAATAATAATTCAGATTATTAAGATAAAAATTCTGAAAATAAAACAGAAGTAAAAATTCTGATTACAAAATAATTTCTGATTTAAATGATATATTAAATCTGAAAGTAAAAATTCTGAATATAATAAATCTGTTCATTAAATCTAATAATAATAATAATAATAATAATAATAATAATAATAATAACAGTAAAAAAAAATAAGAAGGAAAGAAAGATGTAAAGAGAACCGGAAGAGGGGGAGGGTTACCGGACTGTGTTGTCTTCTCCGGCGAAGACGGAGGTGGTTGTCGGCTTTCCGGTGGTTTCAGGCGAGGCTCCGGCAAAACAGTGGTGTGTTCGTCACGAGCTCCGATCTCCGGCGATGCTTTGAACTCCGGCGACGTGCTTGGTTTCTCCGGTGGTGTGTTGAACGGTGATGAACAGTAGTGTGTAGGTTATCGAGGGAAGGAGGGAGGTGTGAACGAGAGGTGAGGGTGGCTCGGTATTTATAGGCTACGGGTCTCGCAAGGATTATGGAAACGATCTCGTAACTTCGGAAACGAAACCATGATTTATTCGCATGATTTGCGAATTGTCGTAAAAAGGAATGATTGTGAGTCAGATTAAGAAAGGCTCTATGTTTCGGTAATTGATTTGGTCCTTAAAATAGATAAAAGTCAACAGTTGCTGTAACAATTGGCGGTTAAGGTTTCAAAAAGGAAGGAACGAAATCAGCGGATAAATGATTAAAGGCTGTGTATAATAAACAATATTAAGACATGGCCGAGTGGTCAAGTTGTGGTTGTGTGACGGCTGGGAACCCGGGTTCGAGTCCCGGTTCACTCGTTTTTTTTCCTTTTTAACTCAATAACTTGTTTCTAATATAAATGCACAAATTGTCCCTGTTATATGTTTCTGATAGTTACACAAGTAGACCCCCAACTTTAAGGAGTAAGTTAAATTGTTAAATTAACTTGGTTGAATTTAGATTTCCTAACTAATTTAACATAACTAACTAATATCTAAAAAAATTCCTTTTATTTATTTATTTTATAAAATATGATAAATAAATAATTTATTTATTTAATTTATTAAAATAGTAATTAATTATTTAATATTAATAAATATTGTAATTATTCGATTCAACCCGAATTTTCTGGTAAACTACCGAATTAACGTACGAATTCCCGATTTTTGTTCGGTTTAGGGTAATCTCTTGATATTACTTGTATCGAGAGCCAAGATTAGAATATCTTTCCACTGTTTTTGCGTGTTTAACATAGTTTGACGTGTTTTAACGTGTTTAACCATAACATAGAAATTAAACAAGCATATGATCATAACAATGCATTTTTCATTATGATTCAAGTCTCGAAATGAAATTGGGAATAAACGAGAGTACAAATGACTAAAATTGGAAAGTACAACTGATAAAGCTATAAATAGAAAATTCAAAAATGCGGAACGTTACACTTTATCTCCTACTTGAAATTCTAATGGTTTGCGTCTGTTATCAGCGTAGCTCTTTTGTTGATCACGCGCTGCTTTCAGTCGTTCCTTGACTTGAATGATTTTATCAGTTGTTTCTTGTACTATCTCGGGTCCAGATAGTTGTTTTTCCCCAATTTCTGCCTAACAGACTGGGGTTCTGCACTTTCGTCCATAAAGTGCTTCGAATGGTGCAGCATTGATACTTGTGTGATAACTGTTATTATTAGAAAATTCTATTAAAGGTAAGTGTTCGTCCCAATTACCTCCGAAGTCAATTACACAAGCTCTAAGCATGTCTTCCATCGTCTGGATTGTCCTTTCGCTTTGCCCGTCTGTTTGAGGATGATAAGCTGTGCTTAAGTTCAACTTGGTTCCCATTGCTTTTTGGAAACTTGACCAAAAATGAGAAGTAAAACGGCTATCTCTATCTGAAACAATTGATAAAGGAATGCCATGTAAAGAAACGATTTCATTTACATACAATTTGGCTAATTGTTCCATACTAAAGGTTTCCTTCATTGATAGGAAATGAGCTGACTTGGTTAGCCTATCTACAATCACCCAGATTGTATCATTACCTTTTCTTGTTTTGGGTAATTTGGTAACAAAATCCATTGTTATCAATTCCCATTTCCAAACTGGCATTTCTAATTGTTGCAACAATCCTGAGGGTTTCTGATGTTCAACTTTAACTTGCGAGCAAGCTAGACATTTAGAAACATAAGCTGCTATATCCTTTTTCATTCCTATCCACCAGAAAATTTTCCTTAAATCCTGGTACACTTTATCACTTTCCTGGATGCATTGTATATTTAGACTTATGAGCTTCTTCTAATATACGGTGACGTAAGGCAAAAAGAGTTGAATATGAGATAAAGACGCTGGATGGAATTACTTAGTGATTATGATTGTGATATCCAGTATCATGCAGGAAAAGCCAATGTGGTGGCTGATGCTTTAAGTCGAAAGTATCACGAAAAGCCAAAAAGGGTACGTTCTCTTAAATTAAAGCTACAAGTAGATTTAAACGATCAGGTTAGGAAAGTTCAAGAATCAGTAATCAAGGAAGATACTGAAAAATTAAAAGGAATGATTAAGGAGTTAGAACAAGGAACATATGGAATTTGGAGGTTCCATTGGCTCTATACCCTGAAAAATTGTATGGAGCGTTGTCTTTTTGTTTTTTTTGTTTTTTTGTTTTCGGAGGGATTTCCCGGTTGGAGTGGTGAGATTTCATCTCCCCCTCCCCCGAACCCCCACCCCCTCTTTTAAGGGCGAGTCCTTACTCAATTCGTAAACGAATTGCGGACTCGAGGCTAGGCTTTCTCTGTGACTTTTCCTCTTTAGCCGGCTTTCAGGCATGAGGGCTTGCTTTCCTCTTTTTGGGATACAAGCAAGCCCTCTGTTTCAGCCGGCTTTAATACAAAGTCACTAGAGGTTAGCCGCCCGGAGAATGAAGATCATCCGAACTTCATTCCCCTGGCTACAACCGGCAGAGAGAGAGATGAAATCTCTAGACCTTTACCTGCTGTTGTTAGCCGCCCGGCGAAGAAGCCTTTCGGGGCTTCCCTCGCCTGGCTACACCTTCCCTTCTTCCCCTGAAGGCATAAAAACAAAATAACAAAAAAAGACAACGCTCTATACCTTCAGGGGAGGTGAACGGAGTGAGTGCAGGCCCTCGCTCAACGAGAGCATGGTTTTGTGGTCCGGGTTCGGTCTTTCGTTATGATGTAACTCCTTTCTTATTGATGATTTACGGCCTTTTAAAGCAGTTGTTCACTGGTCTCAAATGGTACCCTATATTGATCTTGAAAGAAATCATTTTGTCTTAAGTCAAGATGGTCATAGAATTCTTTTGTTCCCTCAACAAGCAACTAATCACAAGGAAAGAAAACACAAAAGACAAAGAAAGGCGGTTTTGAGACATAAAAAAGAAATGCTACACCATTGTTTTTTAATCTCAAAAGGTCGATCCTGTTGTTTTGAGAACTCAAAACTGTAGCTATCATTATCGGGGTGCTCTGCCACCCCTCGTTTCCATCATGAGCCTCGACTGCAGTCGAGGGTACGTCTCCCTTCCCTAAAAAAAGATCGACCGCTTTTTACTTATTACAGAAGAGAGAGAGCACCTTACAGAAGAGAGATAGCACATCGACCGTTCAGCTGGAGCCAGTTTTGGACAGTTTGTCTTAATATGACCTTTTTCTCCACAGTTGTAACACATTCCATTACTGGTTTTTCTCCTGCAATTTTCTTCCTTGTGCCCTGGCACCTTACAGTAATTGCAGTAAGTAGAGCATCTTCTAGAATGCTTCTTCTTGCAGTTTCTGCAGTATGGTGATGAGGTAGAACCTACATTCCTACGGTTAAAATTCCCTGAACGGAATTCTTGAGTAAGCCTTTGGGTTAGGTTTCTCCTCTGATCTTCTTCTCTAGTTCGCACTAGTTCATCAGTCAAGGTATTGGCTAGTTCTACAGCTTCCTCTATGGTTTGGGGTCTAGCTGCCTTGACTACATGTCTAATTTCTCCAATTAATCCCCAGATGTAATGGGAGATTAATACCGGTTCAGGTGATGCAAGGGTTGGTACTATCCTAGCATATTCAAAGAATGTGGTAGTGTAACCCTTACTGTCTACCCCGGTCATTCTAAGATTCAGAAACTTATTTGCTATCTGTTCCTTTTCATTGGGAGGGCAGAATTTCCTTTCTACCATATTTTTGAATTCCTCCCATTCTATGTTATAAATTCTATCACTTCCTCTTGACTGGAGGATAGTGTTCCACCATTCTAGGGCTGCATTTTTAAACAGATTTGAAGCAAACATTATTTTATCTTCTTCAGCACATTTGCTTATTTTTAGAACAGCCTCAGTTTTCTCTATCCAGCGTAGGGCTGCAATGGGTCCTTCATTGCCCGAGAATTCTATTGGTTTGCAGGACCAGAATTCTTTATAAGAACAACCATATGGCACGGTTCTTCTTCTTTTGGGAATGGGCGCTTGAAGTATGGGTCCATTGTTCACGCTGTGTTCCGGTTCACTTGGTCGTTTACTGCTATGCTTACTTTTATTATTCGCTTCTTGGACCGTTTGAATAATAAATGGCATTGCATCTATAATTCCTTGTGCCACTATGTGTTGAACGACACTATTATCCATTTGGTTTCCATTGTTATTGTTGTCCGGATTCTCATTAACCACGTTAATGTTACTCTGGTTATCGTTATTCAGATTATCTTGATTTCCCTCGTCGGCCATCTGAATTTTAAACATTTACCAAATATTAATATCACAAATAATATTTGAATATAGCCAATTACATGACACGCACTTTTAGCCAAAAGCGTCGAGCATTGCGACTTTTACTCTATTTATATAGTATGCATCATTACACACCAGTACTGAAATTTAAATTACAATACCGACTGAAATGTAAAGCTACAATACTAATAGTAGGCATCCGTAGTGTTTTTTTTCTAACACATACACACATATATTATTTTATTATTATTATTATTATTACTATCGTTCCTGCCATCACATTCCCTGATATGGATTCATCCAAAAATCCATATTACACTCGTCGTATTTCCATACGAGGCGTTCTCCCACCTGTCGCATTCTCTCACTGCTTTCTAAAATTTCCTCACCGAAAGTCCTAAGTTCTTGGACATTTTCTGCACTCATTGGGGGTGCAGGTTCTAGGACTGGGTTTGGAATCTGTGGTACGGGTTCCTGATATGGAGGCATAGGGGCCTGGTACGGGTATGGATTCTCTAAAATTTCCCTAACATAGCATCACTAATGTTGTAGGGATCTTGAGGATCTAACCCTGGGTAAGCTCCTAAGTTGGGCATTGGCACATTTTCCTGTATTGGGTTTTGTTGCACGTAGTCCCTAACATCGTCCCACCAGGGGTCGTAGTTGTTTGGGTCTAGAGGATTTGGTGCAGGTACCCTAGGTATCTCCTCCGGGTTGTAATCAGGCATTTCTATTTGATTTTCTATTTCCATGGGTTGGTCAGGATTTTGTGGTTGTGGTTGAGGTGCTAGCATTTGTTCCAGGTTTGGGTCAGCAGCAGTGGTTGCTAAAATATGGATATTGGCGATACCCCTATTGAGCATATCTTGATTATAAGCATCAGTCTCTCTTTTTGCTGCGGCTAACACTCGCTGTTCCTGCAACTTTTTCATTCGTTTCCTACGCTCGTGTGCTCCCCTACTGAACCATCCCCTCTTTTTCTGAGGAAATGGCTCTTCAGATTGAGCCTTAAACACAAAGATTCCTTCTTCTGTGTCAGCAGAGTACCCTGAGAGGGCAGGCTGAGAAGAGGAGGTGCCTTCGCTCCTAGGCGAACCAGACAGTTGACGATAGGCGTCAGAAGGTCCTTGGTCGCTCATACTGTAGACAAACAAATAGTCAGATAACACATAGCAATAAAATACAATTATGCACGTGTTCTCGTAATTTATTTCCTAACACTTTGAATTTTGATGTCAGCGGAACACTTCTGTGGCTGAATCAGTGGCATAGCTCTGATACCACCTTCTGTCACAGCCCCCGATCCCTAGTTCCCGGGAACGGGCGGCCGTGAGCCAGTTTTGGTGGTATCACGTTTATTTATCCAATTTGGCAGCGGAAATTTTCATCAGGACCGTAGTTAGGAAATATTTAATCAGAGTAAACCACCATGTTTTATAACATTAAACATATGGGTAAAACCCAAGTTTTCAGTACACACATTTTATAGGAATAAATCCTATTTATTTAATAAAAACATCCATTTTATTCTTAGGTAACTTTATTGCCACTTTTCCAAGCTTTCATTGCTGTCCAGCTAGCTTCTATTTGGCTTTCACATTTTGTTACCTGAAACGCGTTTTAAAAACATTTTGTCAGTGGGAAATACTGGTGAGTGAATCCCATTTTAATCAGGTTTAAATAAAAAGTCACAGTGAACAGTATTGAGGGCGATCCCGCAATTACATTTGTTTCCAAGTTATATCAATTATCACCCGTTGGTACTGTCAGTCCTGACTTGTGGAAATGTTACTCCTTAACCAGGAGGTAACAAATTTTGTATACAAAACCCCAACGTACCCACGATAATTGTATTCTAACAAATACTCAATAACTGTTATTCGCATGGAAAAGTATGTAAGGTTTTGTAAAAACATTTAACAAAAAGAGGATTACTCACATTGCTGTCTTAAGTTATTCTTTAGGGTTTCCTGGTGAATATCTATAATTTACATAAATGCACGTTTGTTAGTATAATAACCCATTTTAACATTAGTAATACCCTCCCCGAGACGGTGTTCCAACGACTACGTCGGGCAGAACCACGACAGCCGTTACGGAACCCTAGATCAATCGGGCAGAGTATCTAATACGTCTCCAGGGGTATCATACTTACATCGTAGCAGAACCTCGCTAATTAGGGGGTATAATGCCCGGGTATAATAACGCCACTACAGAAATTTAGAAAGAAAGAAAGAAAGAAAGTGAACGATCGGACTGAAGGCCCGTTGCCTTCTATTTATAGGGCTGTAATCGCGTCTTCACGCGGCCCGCGTCAAGTACAGGCCAAGCTTACGCGGCCCGCGTCAACGCTGGGTCAACGCGTAGCTTGGCTGGTTCAGCGTATAGGCTTGCCATGTGTTGGGCCACGTGGCGGCCCAGGGCTGCGCCACATTCCTGGTCCCTCGCGGCCCGCATGAACTTAGACAAACTCATACGCGGCCCGCATGAACTAAAGATTTCAGCGGAGTCCGGTTACACCTTAATGCGGCCCGCGTTAAGTTGAGGTGAGGTCCTATGCGGCCCGCCTCAGCTTAAATTTTTAGTGTTTTTAATTTATTATATATATACAATCTATTTTTGGGCTCGGTTTTCATATACGGGGTGCATATAAAGACATATTGATACATTTCAAGATATATTAGGGTGTCAAAATTATTATGAGGGTGTCGGTTTTACCGAGGGTTGTTATACGGTGGTATGCTGTGGCAAAGTAATCTGCCAGGCAGGCTGCTAGATCGCAGGGCTGGCGGCGAATGAGGCAGTATAGAAAGAAAAGGTCACTGAGGTTGACCTTCTCCCTGTTGGTACCCCGCGATGCGATAGATGACGCGATAACATGGTGCAGGTATCGGTACAAGGGGTCTCTAATGGTGGTGGCCTTTTGCCAGGATTTCCCGAAGGGAACCCTGGAAATGGCCCTCCAGAAACTGATAAGCGTCTGCCTGTCCATCATCGTAACCGCCTGCGTATATAAATCAGTATCAAGCTCAGGCTCTGTGTACAAACCTGTAAGGACAGCAAACTGCCCCACACTCATCTGAAACTCCTGACCGGCGAGACGGAATGTAACCTCGTGGACTGGAAAATCCGGGTCCTCCACGTAATCCGCCGGATGCGGCGCGTATGTAAACGTAGAAAGAAACTTGACCGTAAGCTCAGGGTACGAGTCCTCCATCGCTAACTCAAATAGGCGCGACCAAGGAGTATCTAGTCCAACTATATCACGCGCCCGCTCGACCTCTCCCACGGTAGTCAGCAGCTCCCAGTCTATCCCTACATGCCCCCAATCTCTATGGTGCGCAACCTAGCGCATCTCCCCCTCGCCCGTGAACCCTGCGGAAACTGCAGGTACGGATATGCCGGCTCTCCCTCGTCCCCCACCTCTCCCTCAGCCTCCATATGCTCAATCTCGTCATCGGAGGAATCCATCCCTGCACGTTGAAAATATAATAAATAAATAACATTATTTAAACAATTTAAATAATAAACAAATAATATTAATTAAATATAAAACAATAAACAAATAATATTATTAAACAATTTAAATAATAAACAAATAATAATATTAAACAAATAATATTAAACAAACAAATAATAATATTAAATAAACAAATAATATTAAATAAACAAATAATATTAAACAAATAATAATATTAAATAAACAAATAATAATATTAAATAAACAAATAATATTAAACAAATAATATTAGACAAATAATATTAGACAAATAATATTAAACAAATAATAATATTAAATAAACAAATAATATTAAACAAATAATATTAAATAAACAAATAATATTAAACAAACAAATAATATTAAACAAATAATATTAAACAAATAATAATATTAAACAAATAATAATAAACAAATAATAATAATTAACCAAATAATAAATAAAAAATAAAATAAAATAAACATGAACCAAAGCGCCCCGCTTTGGCCTCGGCACAGCGCTTTGGTTCTTCATTTTGAAGAACATGAACCAGCCGGATCTGAACCGCCCCAATCAAAACACATATCAACATGTATGATATACCGAAACGATTAAGGGTGTTCGATCTTACCTTTTAGCGGTTGAAAACTTGAAAAATCGATCTCCGGATTCGATGAACCAAATCGCCCCGCTTGTGTGTGTTTTGGGTTGTTTTTTGTTTTTGGTTGAAATGAGGGAGAAGCTGCCCCGCTTTAGTATAAACGAGGGACCGAAGCGCCCCGCTATGGCCATAGCGCGGCGCTTTGATGTCCTAAGCGCCTCGTTTAGCTCAAAGCGCGGCGCTTAGGCCCTTTTTTTATTTTTTGAAAATTGTTTTTAATTCACAAACGCGTCGATAATAGTCTAAAATTTACGCTTTTTACATTAAACATCATTTTTTAATATATATGGACTATACGGCAAGTTCCGGATCAAATCGGTTACGTGTGATGTCATATTCCATTATATCGTATCATTTTGGTTTGAAAGCACAAGGACTCCTATGAGTAGTGTTATGTGTATCAGCCGCCTACCGTACATGAACATGACGTATTTTTTCATTAATTGTAGTATTATGATGTATATTGTCATTTTGGGTCGTAGAAGTGCGTATTGAATCTGATTGGGTCGTGTCGGTGACATTCGGTTTTTAACGTGATGTAACGCATATATTGAACAAACACAAACGTGATTATTATTAAACACATTTAAGATACATCGTGAACATATGGGGTTACATTAAGGTCAGGGGGACGATACGTAAGCATTTCGTACGCATTGATCTGATCCCTGTATAATGTATGCCAGGCTGTTGCGCGCTCTGTTCTGTTCGCTCTCCAGAGTAGGTTTGGGGGAGGCATTGGATAACAACCTCCAAGCTCTACATGTATGAAATGCCCATCGTCGACGAACACAACCGCAACCATCAGGGGAGGTTGCTTCAACTTCGTTCGATATCTCATTCGTGCGCATGTAATAAGTGTAATTTTTTTCGATAAGAATGTTTTCAAGTTTTTGCATCGGAGACTTACCGACATTTTTTTCGGTGTTGATCTTCTGAACAGCGTTGTGTATATCTTTCGGAATAAGCTTTCTAGCCGGATTGTTTTTTGTCAGCGTTCGCCAGATACTTTGGTTGGGAATATCTTGCTCTGCCAACTCCTTAACCAGTTTTTTGTCCTCCGAAGAAAGCCTTCTCGCATACGCGTGACCCTCGAAGTTTTCAATAGGAGTGTGGTTATGCTTCGCCTTCGTCACCTTGATCCTCCAAACACTTCCGGATGATTCCGAAAACCCGATCATCTCGAACGGGCAGCCTATTTTCTTGCTACTCGTTTTCCTCTGTGTAGCTATACTCTTATGCTCCCCACCAAAAGTACATTGAAACCAAATCTTGCAATTCTCTCCTCTTTTATTCGACCTCTTAATCACAATGAGGTAACCATTGTCTTTTGCCGTGTCTTGTACCCAACGCACCAACTCTTTACGTGACGAAAAGGTCTGCGTTGTATCAAACGAAAATGTAACCGGGTAACAACCTTCCTCGTCAACAGACACATCCTCCGGCTCACCATCGTCACCGAGGTTCGAATAGACTTGATGTTCAAAGCTCTGTTCACAACCGTAACTCTGGTTTGGATAACACTCCTGCTATACAAAGCTTTGCTCGCCACCGTAACCGAAATTCGAATAACCTTGTAAGCTCTGTTGACAACCGTAACTGTCGTTTGGATAACACTCCTGCTGTACAAAGCTATACTCGCCACCGTAACCGAAATTCGAATAACCTTGTTGTGCGTAAGGGTCCTCCACAGGGGTATTCAAATCCAGCTTCACCGTGTTATCACGATAACGAATGCCAGATACAACCTCTGTCTCCCTCAAGTTGGACGAGACCGGTTTCTCATACGAGTCAGAAATAACGGTCCCCTCGTAAGAATCAGGAACAACTGACTCGTCAGAATATTGACCGAAAAGATAGTTGCTTAACCACGACATCGTTTTTTCAAGACATGTAACTAATAGAGCAAAGAAAATCGACAAAAAACAAATCACCGAATGATGAATGTTGAGTCTGAGCAGGGTTTTAAAGTGAACATTTGGGGTCGAAGCGCCGCGCTTTGGCCATAGCGCGGCGCTTAGGGTTCACGAGACAACTGAAACCTCGTATCACCTTTATGTCTCTGCAATGTCAGTCAGTCAGTCAGTCAAACCTCGTATCACCTTTTGTCGACCTAAGCGCCCCGCTTTGGCCATAGCGCGGCGCTTAGGAGTGTGAAAATTATTTTCTGCGTGTGTAATTAGCATGACCCTTTAGAAAAGTATAAAAAGTATGTCTATTTTGGAAAAATCAAAGTCAACATTTTCTATCGTGTAATTTTCCCAAAGCAAAATGCATGAACCGTGACAACTAAATAACAAAGATAACTGTTGACCCGTTTCCCCTCTAAATTTTTGAAATCAACTGATGGGTTCTTGGATGCAAAAGCACTTCAAGGGAAGTTAGCAACAAATATTGTAATTCTATATTGGTCTTTAATATTGAAATATAAATTGTGTAAACTGATTTGTTATCAAACTGTATTAAAATTCGAAATGTCTCACCACAGCTACCAGTTAGGCCGAGATTACTTGAAGACATTAACCAATTCGTCTCCGAATCTCTCATGAACGAATCGATCTCTTTCTCAACTTGTCCGCCTTCCACCACACTTTCGCGACAAATACCCTCAACGCGCTTCACATGTTCCATCAAACACGCCCTCAAATCACCCTCCAAACCCATAAACTCCCTTACAACATCCTTAACCACATCCCTACTCACAAACGCGTTGCAAGTCTTCAATCTCCGCCCAACTTTCCAATCTTCACAAACGCGTTTACCATTAAACGCTTGATCACCTCGTGTAGGAAAAGTAAGCAATGGCACCCCTGAAAATAAACTCTCTTTAGTTGAGTTCCACCCACAGTGACTAATAAACCCTCCAACCGAAGAATGTGACAATACCCTCAACCGATCACACCGTTCCACCACCAAACCGTCACTCCCATAGTCACCACTTAGCCGCAAGGCTTCACCACCCGCGGCCCACATGAACGCAACACCACTTTGCTTCAAACCAGCCAAGATCTCGGCTATTTGATTATTTTCAACGCGTACAAGACTTCCCAATGACACGTAGAGTACGGATCTTGGTGGTTTGGATTCTAACCATGAGTAATAACTAGATTTGCTTGATGGAAAACTTGTTCGAATCCGGAAATAGGGTATGTTTGGACCAAGGACATACACAGGTATAAAAGTGTTGTTTACTATTTCATCAATTGCATCAGCTTCTAGCTCGTATGTGGTGGTTAATAGAAGACATTTTGCTATTCTATCCAATGGAAAAAGTGATCTAATTTTCGGCGTACAAACCATCCCTGGAAGGTCTCGCAAACGGGTTTGAGACAAACCGGGTATATAATCAACATATGTGTCATCATTCCCTGCGGAAAATAATAAACAAATGTGAAATAGCTTATACTAGACCATACGGTGTGGAGAGGCATGTAAAAAGGGCGCTAAGACCATACGCATGTGGCAGCCACGTAAGCAAGAAGGCGTGGTAAAAAAAAAAGCACGGGGTGGCTGGGCGTGGATAGGGCCCCACCTTAAAAACTAATCAATCACAAATCACCAATCAACTCGCACCACACATAACGCCGTGGAAAATGCCAAGCACACAGTGGTTTTGTGGGCGTGGATTGGCCTCCACACCAGATTTCCACACCGACACCGTATGGTCTTACGATTTTCTTTCCACCGTAGTTAAACTAAAGACATTATTTAATAACTATTTTTCTATTTATATAACTTTAAAAACAAAGGTTGGTGGCATTCTATCCCCAAACTTTGCTATAATGTCAAAAGTCAATTTGACCCTCTCAAGTTTCGAGTTTACCCTAAAACTAATATCTTACATTTTTATTTTTATGTACGTGTCAGCATAAATTCGAGTTCGTCTACGCTTTAACGTAATTTTTGTTTGAAAACGAGTTAGGTCAATTATAAAATGTTTTATTTTATGTAAGTTTTGAGTTGGACTACGTTTTGACGTAAATTTTGTTTGGAAACAAATCGGGTCAAATATAATATTTTTTCATTCGACGGTATAAATTTGAGTGATTATACGTTTCAACGTAAATTTAGTTCGGAAACAAGTCGGGTCGATTGTAGTCTATACTTTATCATGCCGCGTACGAAGCCACACATGTTTATTTTATATATGTTTTGAGTTGGTCTACGTTTTTACGTAAATTTTGTTCGGAAGCAAGTCGGTCGGGTCAAGTAATTCGGATTACTCTACGTTTCAACATAAATTTAGTTTGAAAGCGAGCGATGTTGATTGTAGTCTATAATTCGCGTAGGACCACCATCGCAACCTACGGGTAAAAAACTAGTTAACAAAGGAAAAGTCATACCTAATTGGCCGCTATATGTCTAACATATAATGCAAAAAGGTTAACGTGGACGCTGACATTGGCCAGTATGCTGCAACCGGAATGTTCCTTCGGTTAGCTAGTTCAAAAGTGGATCGTCCCAGTGTAACATCCGCGATAATGAATTTCGCTTGTAGTTCCATTGTGTCAAGCAGCCGCTCGAACTGCTTTGCCATCTCAGTGTCATTAGGCTCAAGCTCCGGTGAATAAATGTATGGGATAGTGGCGAATCTGATGTTATCAGGTTTCGGGTCAGACCCGCGTCTGTGACGAAGACGGTGTAAACGGTGGTGAGGCCGGAACGAGTAGAGAGGAGATGGCATAGGTTCAAGAGAGGTGGCCTGTGCATGGGAAAGGAAATACAACCACGTTATTTGTTCCCATTTGAAAGAGGATGAAAATAGGGTTCTTCAGTGGTATCTAGCAACAAGAATGGGTTTTATCGTAAGGTTATGAGTTGCGGGCCGGCCCTATAGTACAAGCAACCCTTGAGACTGGCCCCCATAAAAATAGGACCCGAACTTTATAAAAATTAATTATGCTAGCTATTAATATTAGTGCAAACTTATTGTTTTAGATTAGTATGGTTTCTTTTGCAAGCAAACCACTTTCTGTAGTAGTTGTGTTAGTTTTGCCTCATTCGAAGCCTGGATAAAGGAACATGGTTTATAATAAACAAACACGAAAAAGGGCCTCACAATTTTAATTCGCGTTAGGCCCGTAAAAAGGTTGGATCTGCCTCAGTTGGGCTGGGTTTTTAGTGGGTAATGGATCAATTATTTTTATTTGGGCTTAATAAGTTTAGAGGTTTTAATATAGAGGGTCGATAAGTTTTTTGGTTTCATATTTTCTAAAAGATGTATATAGAAACTGTATATAAAAATTTAGTGCCCCCGATATGTCAAAGCAAGCCCAACGGCATTTTACGTTGCAAAGTGGTGTTAAATCCTAGACATCCCTGTTTTATGTGAGGCTGATAGTGATTATGAGTTGTTCTGACTTTATTGGTTTAGGATCAAACACAAAGACTTTTAAAAATAAGAAGTTGTACAAAGGTATCAAACGGACTTTGATTGACCTCATTCAAGCGGCACTGGAACCGTCTTATCGAACTCTACGATGTGAGATTTTAGGTTTTCACTTTTGGATCTATAGGTTGTAGATTTTAAATTTTTTGTTTATTATCATTGTGTCTTTTATTTATCATTGTGTTTTTTCTATATTTGCATCATTGTGTCTTTTTTGCAACTCATTGTGTCTTTTTTCCTCGACGTTGTGTTATATCTTTCAGCGTCATTAGTAAATCCCACCAATAGCAAAACAAAGGTAGGGTCCGAGGAGGGTAAGATGTAGACAGCCTTATCTCTACTCCGTAGGAATAGAGAGACTGCTTCCAGTGAGAACCCCCGGCTCGATAGTAGTTTTGCATCAAGCGTTGGACATAAGGCACATAACACTTAGCACTCGGGACAAAGACTGATTAGTGAATGTACCCTTTTGTCTTTCAGCCATCAACGCCACCACATGATGCATGATTAACTGTCCTCAGCTTTTAACGTTATTTTCACTAAATTAGTAAAATAACGTTAGAATTCGTGCACTTTCACTTTTGCCCCCCGATAACTCACACATATATACATTAACTCGACTTTATTAAGATAGTGAATGTCTAATGTAACTTTAGCAGCACAAAATGAGCATAATTTTATTACATCTAATGTTATTATTGAAAGAAACAGTTAAACAGGTATTGGTAGAATAAAAAAACCTTAAATTAAAACACTTAACTAGATTTTTATGTCATTATAATTTGACAAGATGTGAACTTCTACTAAAGTGGTTATATTGGGGAAAAAGAATATCACAAGCATAAAAGAATATAAAAGTTGCTTTACATTGTTAATATTCAATCGCTAAATTATCAACTTATAAACACTATCAACCTATCCGAAGGCTAGAAGCATGAACGCTAACAGAAAATTTTAGATAAATTTTGTTATAATAGATATATAGTGGCAGGTTTGTCAGTTGCCAATTTGCATCAATGATGACAAATCGCCATATAAGACAACATTGTGGTCACACCACCCCATCTATGCTCTCTATTAAGTTGTCAAACGTTTAAGAGGCGAGAAGACTCGAGCAACTCCTTGACCCTTTGTAAAGGAGCACAAAGCCAAAAAAACTCATCTAGCCCACACTCATTTTGGTCGAAATCACAACACAACCTGAACCAACCTCCTCCGTTATACCAAGCTTGGTGTGAACCAATAGTTCAGCAACTTTATGGTGTTCATCATGAAGCCGAACCACTTTCGTTACGAGTAACAGGGAGTGAATAATGGGTGGGATTGTAGAGACCGATAATGTTACACCAGATATTAAATTTACTGGAAAATCTATTTTTTTTTTTTTTGGCTTTTGAAATCAGTCTCTTGATGCAAGATACAAGTATAACCTTTGCCATCATATATAATATCACAACTGCTACACCAAATAAGAAAGAATAATAACTAGCAACCGACAGCTGTCAGATTAGTTGTGCTCTCTTCAGGTCAGAAATAACTCCTCTATCTTCACTCCCCCTCTCATTGTATATAACCTACAAACAACAAATATAGTTTATTCGCTATAAAGATGCCAATTTACGACCCATTTACTTATAAACGAGTCGAGTTTGGATTGTTGGTCATGTGTTCTACCAGTCAAATCAAACGAGTCCAAAGTGTACTTTTCATGCATATAACCTTCTAAATCACTGTATTCGAAAAATCAGATTCTTAAATCTTAGTGTAATGATACACGTTTTCTAACGGATCATGCTAATCACACACAGCCAAAATAATTTTCACACCCCTAAGCGCTCCGCTTTGGCCAAAATCAGATTCTTAAATCTTAGTGTAATGATACACGTTTTCTAACGGATCATGCTAATCACACACAGCCAAAATAATTTTCACACCCCTAAGCGCTCCGCTTTGGCCATAGCGCGGCGCTTAGGGTGACAAAAGGTGATACGAGGTTTCGAATGACTGACTGAGTGACAGACTGACAGACATAAAGGTGACGAGGTTTCAGTCGCCTCGTGAACCCTAAGCGCCGCGCTTTGGCCATAGCGCGGCGCTTCGATCCCAAATTCTGGCTTTAAATCACTGGCCAGACAACAGATTCATCACTCGAATTGTTTTCTGTCGATCTTCTTTGCTCTATTAGTTAAATTTTTTGAAAAAACGATGTCGTGGTTCAGTAACTATCTTTTCGGTGAATATTCTGACGGGTCAGTTGTTCCTGATTCTTACGAGGGGACCGCTATTTCTGACTCGTTTGAGAAACCGGTGTCGTCCAACTTGAGGGAGACAGAGGTTGTATCTGGCATTCGTTATCGTGATAACACGGTGCAGCTGGATTTGAATACCCCTGTGGAGGACCCTTACGCACAACAAGGTTATTCGAATTTCGGTTACGGTGGCGAGTATAGCTTTGTACAGCAGGAGTGTTATCCAAACGACAGTTACGGTTGTCAACAAGGTTATTCGAATTTCGGTTACGGTGGCGAGCAAAGCTTTGTACAGCAGGAGTGTTATCCAAACCAGAGTTACGGTTGTGAACAGAGCTTTGAACATCAAGTTTATTCGAATCTCGGTGACGATGGTGAGCCGGAGGATGTGTCTGTTGACGAGGAAGGTTGTTACCCGGTTAAATTTTCGTTTGATACAACGCAGACCTTTTCGTCACGTAAAGAGTTGGTGCGTTGGGTACAAGACACGGCAAAAGACAATGGTTACCTCATTGTGACAAAGAGGTCGAATAAAAGAGGAGAGAATTACAAGATTTGGTTTCAATGTACTTTTGGTGGGGAGCATAAGAGTGTAGCTACACAGAGGAAAACGGGTAGCAAGAAAATAGGCTGCCCGTTCGAGATGATCGGGTTTTCGGAATCATCCGGAAGTGTTTGGAGGATCGAGGTGACGAAGGCGAAGCATAACCACACTCCTATTGAAAACTTCGAGGGTCACGCGTATGCGAGAAGGCTTTCTTCGGAGGACAAAAAACTGGTTAAGGAGTTGGCAGAGCAAGATATTCGCAACCAAAGTATTTGGCGAACGCTGACAAAAAACAATCCGGCTAGAAAGCTTATTCCGAAAGATATACACAACGCTGTTCAGAAGATCAACGCCGAAAAAAATGTCGGTAAGTCTCCGATGCAAAAACTTGAAAACATTCTTATCGAAAAAAATTACACTTATTACATGCGCACGAATGAGATATCGAACGAAGTTGAAGACGTCTTCTTTGTTCACGAAAAATCATTCACTATGTGGTGTGCCTTCCCGCATGTGCTAATGATTGACGCCACATACAAAACGAACATGTACAACCTGCCATTTGTTCAGGTCGTAGGCATGACGTCGACAAACAAATCGTTTACGGCTGCTTGTGCTGTAATTTCCGCCGAGAAGTCAGAGAACTACCTATGGGTGTTGCAGAGGATCAAGTCTATGCTGGCAGGATGTATGGAACCGCGCGTGATTTTAACAGACAGGGATTTTGCGCTAATGAACGCGTGTGAACAAGTTTTTCCAAAAGCGCATAAGTATCTTTGTCGGTTACATATTCAACAAAATATTAATAAGAACAGCAAGAAGAAATTCTCTGACAAGGAGTGGAAAGAATTCGTACGTACATTTTGGACATTGTGCGAGTCTACGACCGAGGAAATATACATGTATAACTTGGAAAACTTTGAAGCAGAGCTGAAAGAAGCTGACCGTGAACGTGAGTATTTCTTACATAATTATGTTCAAATTTTATATAATAACAAAAACTGACTATTTACGTTTTTTAATTTTAGAGGTTTATGATTATATGAAGAAATCCTGGTTGGATCCGTACCGTGAAAAGTTTGTATCTTGCTAGATTAACCAAACTATCAACTTTCACCAGACTACGACTAACAGGGTTGAGAGCATGCATGCAACATTAAAAAGTCACTTTCCAAGTCATCGCAACACACTGGATAAACTTGTACTGTATGTTGATCATGTTGTTGCTAAACAATACGCCGAGATTAGAAGTACCTTTGAAACAAGCCTCCGAAAAGTGATGACGCACCACAGGAAGCAGCCCATGCTTGCATATATTCTCAGAAAGGTTTCAATATATGCGATTGAGCTTTTGAGTATGGAACTAAAACGTAAGTAAGACGGGTTGAGAGCCTACGGTGCAAGCTGTGGTTGCCAACTTTTTACCAGCTGTGGTTTGCCATGTGCCTGTCGTTTGGAAAGGTTGGAAAATAAAGGTAATTATTATTTTTGAACTTTCTCGTTATGATTTTGCCACCTAATTTGTTTTCATCCACAGGTCAGCAAATCCGGATCACACACATAGACGTGTTTTGGAAGAAGCTTGACTTCAAGCCTGCAAGGAATAAAATAGAGGATATTGATGTAGACGCGGAATTTGAAAAATTGAAAAAACAGATCGATCCAACACCCCCTCAAGTGAAAAGGAGCTTCTTTGAAAAGTTTCAGCAAATCCTCAATCCAGGGAACAGTAACAAAAAACCTCCTGCTGTTCTGAAGAAAACTCGTGGTCGACCAACATTGAAAACGCAGGAAGAAAGAAAGGTTGAAGCTGCTAGACAAAGCTCTTACATTCCGTCAGAAGAAACTTGGGTCGATGCCTCAGACGATCTTCCCCGTCACAGCTCGTACATATCAGCTGAAGATTCTAGAAGAGAAAAGAATACCAAACCGCTCAACCTACACCCTGATTTCCCGAATATCAAGCTCGGTCCTAAGACGGATATAGCGATCCGCAACTACGCATCTCAGATTCCCAAAGTGATCCATCCATACATCGTTAAAATAAAGGACGTGAAACCAGATGGTCATTGTGGATTTAGATCGGTGGCTGTTGGGTTAGGAGTGAAACAAAATTCATATTTGAATATCCGGGAACAGCTTCTAAAGGAGTTACGTATGAACGAATCGCTTTAGAGGCAGGTTTTCGATCCGGAAAATGTAGGACATTATGATGCGCTGGTTAAACGGATCGATTTCAAGGGGGTGGGACGAGCAGGTATCGAAAATTACATGTCGATGCCTGAGACGGGGTTTCTTATTGCCCAACGATACGGTGTGATTGTTCACACCTTCGACATTCGTAGGAGCGATACAATTTTCCCTATGCTGGGCGGCCCAAACGAAGCTGAGGAACCTCACCTGGTAGTTGCGGTTGTGTTCGTCGACAAGGGGCATTTCATACATGTAGAGCTTGGAGGTTGTTATCCAATGCCTCCCCCAAACCTACTCTGGACAGCGAACAGAACAGAGCGCGCAGCAGCCTGGCATACATTATACATGGATCAGATCAACACGTACGAAATGCTTACGTATCGTGCCCCTGACCTTAATGCAACCCCATATGTTCACGATGTATCTTAAATGTGTTTAATAATAATCACGTTTGTGTTTGTGTATCTTAAATGTGTTTAATAATAACCACGTTTGTGTTTGTTCAATATACGCGTTACATCACGTTAAAAACCGAATGTCACCGACACGACCCAATCAGATTCAATACGCACTTGTACGACCCGAAATGACAATATACATCATAATACTGCAATTAATGAAAAAATACGTCATGTTCATGTACGGTAGGCGGCTGATACACATAACACTTCTCACAGGAGTACTTGTGATTTCAAACCTAAATGATACGAGATAACGGAATAAGACATCACACGTAACCGATTTGATCCGGAACTTGCCGTATAGTCCATATATATTAAAAAATGATGTATAATGGAAAAAACGGCAAATTTAGACTATTTATTGACCCGTTTGTTAATTAAATACAATTTTAAAAAATTTAAAAAAAGCCCAAAAAGCCCCGCTATGCTCATAACGCGGCGTTTTGGAAGCAAAGCGCCGCGCTATGGCCATAGCGGGGCGCTTTGGACCCTCGTTATACACTGAAGCGGGGCATCTTCCCCCCCACTTCACCCAAACAACCAAACACACACACAAGGTGCGATTCACACACACTCGAGCCATTTTCGAAGATTTTTTGAGCTTTCAACCGCATAAAGGTTCGATCTAAACCCCTTAATCTTTCCTTTATCTTTGCATTAAAAAATATTGGTTGATTGTTGTTGATTTTGAGCTAGATCCGCTGCTGTTTGGCTTCTGTTCTTCAGAATGAAGAACCAAAGCGCCGCGCCGAGGCCATAGAGGGGCGCTTTGGTTCATGTTTATTTTTTTTTTAATTTGTTTATTAAATAATTTGTTTAATTATTATTATTTGTTTAATTATTATTAGTTAATTATTATTTGTTTAATAATTATTTGTTTAATTATTATTAGTTAATTATTATTTGTTTAATAATTATTTGTTTAATTATTATTAATTGTTTAATTATTATTATTTGTTTAATTATTATTAGTTAATTATTATTTGTTTAATTATTATTATTTGTTTAATTATTATTATTTGTTTAATTATTATTAGTTAATTATTATTTGTTTTTATTTGTTTAATTATTATTATTTGTTTAATTATTATTATTTGTTTAATTATTATTAGTTAATTATTATTTGTTTAATTATTATTATTTGTTTAATTATTATTATTTGTTTAATTATTATTTGTTTAATTATTATTAGTTAATTATTATTTGTTTAATAATTATTTGTTTAATTATTATTATTTGTTTAATTATTATTTGTTTAATTATTATTAGTTAATTATTATTTGTTTAATAATTATTTGTTTAATTATTATTATTTGTTTAATTATTATTATTTGTTTAATTATTATTTGTTTAATTATTAATATTTGTTTAATTGATCAACGTGCAGGGATGGATTTATCCGATGAGGAGATTGAGCATATGAATGAGGGATTGGTGGGGGACGAGGAGGAGCCGGCATGTCCGTATCTTCAGTTTCCGGTGGGGTCACGGGCGAGGGGGAGATGCGCTAGGTTGCGCACCATACCGATTGGGGAGCACGTAGGCATAGACTGGGAGCTGCTATCTACCGTGGGGGAGATCGAGCGGGCGCGTGAGATAGTTGGGCTAGATACTCCTTGGTCGCGCCTATTTGAGTTAGCGATGGAGGACTCGTACCCGGAGCTTACGGTCGAGTTTTGCTCTACGTTTACATACGCGCCTCATCCGGCGGATTACGTGGAGGACCCTTTATTTCCGGTACACGAGGTTACATTCCGTCTGGCCGGTCAGCAGTTTGAGATGAGTGTGCGGGAGTTTGCTGTCCACACAGGTTTGTACACTGAGCCTGAGCTTGATACTGATTTATATACGCAGGCTGTTACGATGATGGACAGGCAGACGCTTATTAGTTTCTGGAGGGCCATTTCCAGGGTTCCCTTTGGGAAATCCTGGCAAAAGGCCACCACCATCATAGATCCCTTGTACCGATACCTGCACCAGGTGATTGCGTCGACTATCGTGCCGCGGGGTTCCAGCAAGGAGAAGGTCAAACTTAGTGACCTTTTCTTTCTTTACTGCCTACTACGCCGCCAGCCCTGCGATCTAGCAGCTAGCCTGGCAGAGTACTTTGCTACTGCATACCACCGGCAGCTTCGCGGGTTTCTTCACACTGGCTCGTTTATCACCGCCATTGCACGATCGCTAGGGATCGTGCCCGAGCTTGATCCGCTGCTGTCCGATCCGGTCCCGTCATCCAGGTTGGGCCGCGCGTCAGTAGCCGCTATGCAGATCACCCGTACCTTTGATGTCGGTCTGCGGTTCAGGGGTGCTGACGGGCTGATTTGGCAGCCAGAGGCGTTGCCGGAGGTCATCCCGGTTGTTATTGAGGTGAAGCCTGGGGTGTTAGCCCCTCCTGATGTTCAGCGGGACGCTCGGCGGGCTCAGCGACAGGCTCTGGGCATCCCTGAGCCTGAGGATCAGCCTGAGGGTCAGGCTCAGGCTCAGGCTCAGGCTCAGGATGATCCGGCGCAGGAGGACCGGGTCGAGGAGGTCCACGTACCACCAGTTCAGCCAGCTCCTGAGCCGCCACAGTACCCGCAGCACGTTTACGCTGACCTACCTCCGGTAGCGCGTGAGGTGGCTCGGGACTTCGACCGGCGCCTCAGACGTCAGGGCGCACTCATTGACTGGATGGTCCAGACGCTCGTTGAGCTACGAGAGCTCGCTGCGTTGCCTCCACGTCCCCTCCCACCGTCCCCACCGCACGAGGATTAGTACATTAGTTTGTTTGTTTAGTGTTTTGTTATGTATTATGTACTCAGTTGTACCTTTTTGTTGTGTATTGTATGTACAAACTGATATATATATATATATATTGCAGTTAATCTTCTATTTACATCACGTTGGTTCTGGATTGTTTACGTTTAATTCTTATGGCTTTCTGTACATTTTATTTAACGTGTTCGTTGAACTTATGTTATACACCTTCTATAAAAATAATGACGTAACGACGTAATTACAAAACAACGTTAATTTAATAAAATAACAACGTTTTAATTCAAAAAAGGCAACATTCAATCATTCAAAAACAAATTCCCATTCACAACGGCAAATCTCACATAAAAATTTTTTACTCAAAAAATCTCTACCATACTAATTCAACCAAAAATCCCTACCAAACTAACCCACATCAACCCAAATAATCCCCAACCAAGGCTGTTGTCTTTTTTGCACATCCAAAGCGCCTCGCTATGACCAAAGCGGGGCGCTTTGGCTTGGTCAACAGACAAGGACTCAGTCCTTGTCTGTTGACCAAGCCAAAGCGCCCCGCTTTGGCCATAGCGAGGCGCTTTGGATGTGCAAAAAGACAACCAGCGTGTGCGAATAGACCCAGCCTTTCTAACTGTATATAAAACATTATTGGTGGGTCAACCCCACCCGGCCTATTTTAAACTAGGGGTGCAAACGAGCCGCTCGAGCTGCTTGAGATCGGCTCGAGAAAAAGCTCGAAACGAGCCGAGCTTGAGCCAAAATAAAGCTCGTTTATTTATCAAGCCTGGCATGTGAAGCTCGTCACTGTCGTCGAGCCTTAGTGTAATATTAGTTTTTTTTAGTATTTAATAACATTTACCCCTCATTTAAAGTTGTCTAGTAAACGGCCGAGCCGAACTTATTTAAACTTGTTTACGAGCCGAGCCCGAACCTAAAAATAAGCTTGTTTAGTAAACAAGTCTGAGCTTCACTTATCGAGCTCGCAAGCCTAAATGAGTCTATTATTTATATTATTTTTATTTAATATATTAATTAACAGATAATAAATGAGCCAAGCCCGAGTCGAGCTCAAGCTTGAGAAGCTACTGAGCCGAGCTTGAGCTCTCATAAGTTAATCGAGCTCGGCCTCGGCTCGTTTGCAGTTGCACCCCTAAATATAAACAGAAACATTTTTGAGTTTTGACCCAATCATGCATTGACCCGTTGTTACCTTATCAATGATTCCGTATTCAACAGCCTCACTAGGACTAAAGTATTTTGGACGCCTTATATCTTCTTCAATCTGCTCCTCTGTCTTGCCAATGTGCTTTGAATACAGTTTTACCTTTGATCATTATTAAAAAACTACATTTAAGTAACCAATTAGTCAAATCGGTATTTTTAAACTAATGAAAAATATTGAAGTCCTCGTATATACCAATTCAGTTTTCACATTCTTTATTTCTCTTCTCATAATTTCAACATCTGTTGCTTGACCTTGAAACCTTGCAATTGGCTGCAAAACAATCAACATACATCATCACATTTATCATTAACTTTGGAAGCATAGACGCGATATCGAGCACAATGTTGTAGAAGGCGCTAGGCGCTAGTCGCGCGGTGAGGTACCGCCTAGGGATTAATCGGATTAATAGGGATTAGTCGGGATTAATCAGATTGGACTTTTTAAGTATAATTTTACAAATTTAATATATATATATATATATATATATATATATATATATATATATATATAGGGTAGGGATATGGTAAAAAGTGTCTAAAATGTAAGAAGGGTAAGAAGTCTTTTAAACCATTGGATATTTGATCTAATGGTTGAGATCAATAGGGTATAAAATGTAAATTGTGTTTTAATTAGAAGGACCTTATGTAAAAATTAAAGGGCAATAGTGACTTTTCCAACGTTTCAAAATATGGTAACCGTTTCAAAACCCCCATCAACCTTCCTAAAGATTAGCGAATTATATGGTAACCAGCGAATTATATGGTAACCGTCATCAATCTCCAAAAAATCAACGAATTTCTTCATACTTTATCATAAATAGATCTATAATCAGATTCATGGCGTGGTGTTTTAAAAAACTGGATAAATTGATTATGATTCAGGTCATGGTGTTTTATCTGGAGACATTGTTCATGTCGTGGTGTTTTATACGCTTATGATTCAAGTCATGATGTTTTATCTGGAGACATTGTTCATGGCGTGGTGTTTTATCAATAGAAAACGTTCACAGATTTTAAAACACCATGACTATGATTCAAGTCATGGTGGTTTATCTGGAGACATTGTTCATGGCGTGGTGTTTTATCAATACAAAAACATCCCCAGATTTTAAAACACCATGACTATGATTCAAGTCATGGTGTTTTATCTGTAGACATTGTTCATGGTGTGGTGTTTTAAACATCTATGATTCAAGTCATGGTGTTTTATATGGAGACATTGTATAATCAGATTCATGGCGTGGTGTTTTAAAATAACTGGATAAATTGACTATGATTCAAGTCATGGTGCTTTATCTAGAATCCAGAAAACATTGTATTGTGATTACATCCATGGTGTTTTAACATCTGGACAATCAAAATACAAAACATTCCCATATTTTAAAACACCATGACCATGATTCAAGTCACGATCAGAAATGAGGATGACGAAGATGAAAGACGATGATGGTGAATGATTTGTGGAGACGAAAGAAATTGGTGACGGTGGTCGGAGATGCATGTGTGTTCAAATCGGAGAAGATGACGTGAAGATGATGATGAAACAATCAATCCTAAAAATTTTCATGGCCAGTTTTTTTTTTCAGTTATATTGTAAATCAATTAAATGACAAAAATGTACAATTACTAATCTACCCTTTTGAATTAATTAAGAGGAGGGACACTTGTCATTCCAAGATTATTTCTTACACTTCTTACAAAAGATGGACTTTTTACAGGATCCTTTACCTATATATATATATATATATATAGATAACTTTATACTTTTTATTAATAAATTTACAAGTTTAGGAGATAACTTTATACTTTTTATTAATAAATTTAAAAGTTTAGGAACCATACGTAAACTAGTGAAAGATAGAGGGGGTTAAATGTTAAAATACCTAAACTTAAAGGTTAAAATAGGTTTATAACTAAAATTTGGGCTTTAAACCATGGGCCAGGTTTCAAAAATTGGGTTTTTTGGGTCAAAAAAAACATGGTTTTGGGTCAAAAACATGGGCCCGATTAGTCCGTTTTTTACCGATTTTGTCCGACTTTTACTGACTTTGACCAATTTTGACCATAACCGATTTTTTGACTGACTAGCTTAAATTTAGGCAGTAACCCACCGACTAGCGCCTAGGCGCCGATTAATCGGCCGCCTAGGCCGATTTCTGCAACATTGATCGAGCATGTGTACAAAAGTTACTTGCTTTATCTTTTTTATAATTCTTTTACATCTATTTTTTTAATTGGTTTACCTGTTTAATCATGATGGTTGACGAGGGCAGGGCCGAACGGTTTCCCTTTGCACCAGCAGCCAAAAGCAAGGCAGCTTCTCCCCACGCATTTCCGACACACAGTGTAAAAATCGGCGGCTTCACATATCTGCGAAAACATTCAAATGTATAAACATTTGAAGCTGTATAGAAAACTAATATATGCTAGTATATAAACAAGGCAACAATCAATTGATAATGTAATAAACGACTATCGTAATGGTATTCATGTGTGTAATATCGTACTTATGAGATGCAAAAAGACTTGCTACCTCATAACATCATAAATTGCAAAAGCCTCTGTCTCGTATCCCAACTTTTCACCACCCTGGAGAAAGTAAAAACAAATAAAACTTGTTTGCAACCCGTGCAAATATTAACAGAATTTGTTTGCAATCTGTGCATATGAACCTTGAGCGTCATTTAGCTACAACTGAGAGAGATGTACAGTGGTGAAGCTTGAGATTTCCAACCGGGGGGTCAAAACGAACATACCCAAAAATTTCTATAAAATGGGGGGTCGAAAACGTATATACCCAAAAATTTGTATAAAGGGGTGTCGAAAACGTATATACCCAAAAATTTGTATAAAATGGGGTGTCGAAAACGTATATACCCAAAAATTTCTATACAAAAACTACATACTCTCCACTACTGAGCGAAAAGTTCAGGGGGTCGGCCGCCCCCACTATCCTTCGCCCATGGAGATGTAGAAACAAAAAGAAGAGTCTAAATAAAAAAAGTACGTTTGCCGAGTGCTGAGGTCCGAGACTACATTTTATCCATTAGTAATCAAGCTATGAGTTTAGTAAAACCTTGCATTTATAAAGCATGTTGAATCAGTTAAAAAAAAGGCAATACCTTGGTTGTTCCCGTAGAGTTTATGTAAAGGTAAATTGGTTTTTTGTCATCTTCGTACTGTAGGTACAGAAATTCTGCCAGTATTAGTTCCGTGACGGATGGGACTAACGACATACCCAAATACACAATTCTGTTCTTGTACAAATAAGATGCTAAATCCGGAGGTGGTTGCTCCCAAGCACTTCCCCTCGAGAAAGGAATCACCTGTCATAAACTCATAATTAGTACACCAAATGTAGATTTTATTCCAATAATGAATAACCAACAATCAACAGTCTTTTACGTTTGTGTCAATAGCATGTGAAGCTTATTTATCGATCACTATAAAGCACTACCGGAAGAAATATGTTCTGTAGTTTATAACAACAAGAAACAAAAGAATGTTCCTATTTAAGTAATCTATTTCTAACCCTATAAAATGAAGTCACTGATGTTCTATGCATGTGATTGTTCTTCTGTATTTATGTCTACATGTAGTTCAATGATGTTATATATGTTTACTATGGTACTATTCACCCCTTTTTTGTTACCGACTCATTGGTAGCTTCTGTTTCTATACTTTTAAGTTATTTTTGTTTGTTCTGGAGCTGAGGATCTCTCTGGAAGCAGTCTCTTTGTTCCCAGGGATAGAGGTAAGGTTTTGCCTACATCCCACCCATAGTTGTCAACAGCGAGCGTAGCGGTCACTATAGTGCGCTACGTAGCGCATAAGTCTAGGCTCCCTATTAGGGTTGTAGCGATAGATAGCGATAATAGCGACATTTATTTTATTTTTTGATTTTTTTTATTATAAATAGCAATTAAATATAGCTATAAAATAGCTGGATTTTAGGTTTTTGTTAAATATACATGTAAAATAGCATACATACCACGGTATTTTGATATAATATACATATAACAATTTTTTTAATAATTTTTTTCTAAGGTATCGCTATTTATAAAATAGCCGCCCACTTTTTATCGTTATTCGCTACGTAGCATATAGGTACCTTACCAGTTACCGCTATTTGTCGCTATTAACAACTATGCCCCATACCCTACCAATAGCTCTGCTATTTGTGAGATTTACTGTGTACGACTGTTGTTGTTGCACTTATGTATATGTATTATAATCATGAACATCTTTATGATTCTAAACGCGTATACAAACCAATACGAAATATTGGTTTAAACCACCAAACTGGCTGACCGTCCCAACCCGTCCAATTCCGTTCATCATTCCCCGAAATCGTAGTTAGTAATTCGGCCCATATTTTATAACAAAACCAGTCAAACCTCACCGTGAACGCCCCTAATTTTAATACATTCAAATTCAAGAATTACCTTGTAAGCATGCAAAATATTTTTGTTTTCTGTTGCTCCTTTTGCTGTAACTGAACCAGTGATTTATAATATTTACTTTCAACTGAATTATCTAATTAAAGCAGTAATCTTTTGGCATTAAATAACATATACCCATCAAATAACGAATATAACAAACATAACGAATTGCAATTTAAATTGAGACGAAAAAAGGGGGAAAATTACCATAGTAACACCGAGGCGTTTTCCATGAGAGCTTGAAGACGGGTTGAGGGATGCGGGTCGGATCTTATGGCCGGAGAAATCGCTGGAAATACCGGTGCCGACGTACGGAGATATAAAATTGGTGGATAAAGAAGCTTTAATGGAGGAAGAAGAAGATGTGCGAGTGTTTGTTGAATTGGGTTTTGATAGGATGTGTGCGCTAGGGAACAAGTGGGACGCCATTGAAACGAGCAGAAGAAATTGTTTGGAGAAGATGAAGGGTTGGGGGAAATAGATTAGGAACAGTTTTGACCCGACCCGGTTTGACTTACCCGCCCAAGTAATTCGGGTCAAATACTTGTTTGAATCAGGGATGAGCGTTTCTTGTACCGGTGGTCCGGTACTCACTTTTCCTGTTGTTCGGTACCGATATTTACGGGTAAAACACCGGTAAATACTGGTACTAAAGTTGGAGAACTCGTTAGTGGCTAGTCGGCCGGTGAGGTGGAGACTAGCGACTACTCGGGATTATCATGATTAATCGGATCGGGTTTTTTTAGAGTAAATTGTCAAAATCGTCACTAAGGTTTGGGCATGTTTGTCATTTTCACCCAAAACAATATTTTTGTACCATATAGTCCTTCACTTTTCGGATTTTTTGCTATTTTCATCCAAACGTCTGACTTTTTTGCCAAAATCTTCCCTGAGATCTGTGATTTTTTTGCTATTTTCATCAGAATGTTATGTTTGATAGAAAAAAAAAACAAATTAGACGTTTGGATGAAAATGACAAAAAATCTCAAAAGTGAAGAACTATATTGTACAAAAAAAAAATTGTTTTGAATGAAAATGACAAATATGCCCAAACCTAGGAACGATTTTTGCAACTTACTCGATTTTTTGTATGTAAATTGAAAAATTACTGTCAGTTGACCTCCTATCGTATTGTTGGTTAGCACATGTGTAAATTTTAATCTGAAACAAATACTTGTAAATTGCACTACAGTTAGCTAATTCATATAGGGTCGTATTATTGGCACACCTTGGGGATTAAATCGACACCCTCAATACGCATCGTAGAGGTCTATACGATGCGTATTGAGGTGGGTTCAAACTTCTATGCCTGCCAAAGGCTGCCATTGTCCCCTACCAAAAAGTAATACGCATCGTATAGGCCTATACGATGCGTATTGAGGGTGTCGATTTAATTTTTTAATTTTTGCAAGGTAGCTTCCTGTCACGCGGTAGCTTTCCGTCACGCGAACGAAGAAGTAACACTTTGGACGTTTGTTGGTCTTCTAACATCTAGGAAAACATTATTTGAGAATACCCCTTAATTTATCGAAGCTGTGGAATGAGATCCTCCACTGTTGGGTTATCATCTTTCAACCCCATTTCCCCTCAATTTATCGATTATGTTTTTCAACAGGGATGTAATGCAATGATTCCTTTCAATTGAATAGACCGACACTTGCTTCATAGGACTCACTTGAATCATCTCGGATGTAATAACAATACGTTTAGCATTCGTGCCTGCTTAAATTGTAGAAAGCAAAGGGTAACGAAAATGAACATTGTATTTATCACGAAAGTACTAAACAACCGAGATAATAGCTCCGGTTTCATCAACTGCAATTGGAATTGATCTTGGAACAACATACTCTTGTTACCATCAATAATCTTGGAATTGATCTTGGAACAACATACTCTTGTTAACAACGGTTCTCCAATTCCTGATCAATAAAGGTTGCGGTTTGCAGATTCAATCTTCATTGCATCATTAAAATTAACAAGGCGGTCTCTTTGCTTCGTCCACTAGAACTATTTGTGTATGCATTCTTAGGGTTTTTATTATTTGAGTTGAAATCGGCTTTGAAACCGGACGGAATCTACGAAGAAACTGTTCGATTTCACGGTTTGTTTGAGAACCTGATTCAGATACACAGCGGTCTCTTTGCTTCGTCCACTAGAACTATTTGTGTATGCATTCTTTTGGTAGTGAACAACGCTGATGGTACTGAACAACAGCTCCGGTTTCATTTGCTTCGTCCACTAGAACTATTTGTGTATGCATTCTGTTGGTACTGTACAACAGAATCAGGTTCTCAAAACAAGGATCGTTCTAATAGATTAAAGAGAACTATTTCAGTTATTTCTGTTGATCCACAAATTACAACAAATTGTGTCTAATGCAATGATCTTCGAATGCGGTGTGTACGTTAAATACCGTTCACCGCTTGTTTAGTTGCTTCTCCTGTTAAGTTTGTGAACCAACCGAAATCCACAAATTCAAACAGTTTCTCCGTCGCTAATTTCTCCACTCACCGTGAAATCAAATAGTTTCTTTGTAGATTCCGTCCGGTTTCAAAGCCGGTTGAGGATTACGAGTGATCTAGACTCGTTCAAGGCATGCAATGTTTCCTCTCAATTGAATAGACCGACACTTGCTTCATATGACTCACTAGCAGAAGAACCCGATACGTCTTCTGTGATGATTCAGAGGTCGGTCTCGGGTGGGCATAAGATCCGTGGGCCCGATACTGTCATGAAAGTAACATCTTTTAATACTTCATTTGTCTAGAAACCATACTGTAAAGATCTCTACACAAACTCTTCTACATCTTTTAACCAATTGTCCATCACTTAAGACCTTGAAAGATTTGTTGAAATCGAATTTGTGTATCTGAATCAGGTTCTCTGCCTTAGATCGGTCATTCCTTGTGATACATGAACGTTTGATTTGAATTTTGAAAGTGAAAAATTGATGGATAATGCAACAAAGAGACCGCCTTGTTAATTTTAGAGTATTTTTATCTTTTGTTGATGGATAACGCAAACAAGTTCTCCATCGTTTGTTTTTCAGATCTCTATTCGGTCATCTTTCCAAACTGCAACACACGATAAGTTCTCCAAAAAGAATGCATGCACAAATAGTTGGAGCATGAAGAAACGAAACCCTAACAACTTATTTGTGTATGCATTCTTTTGGTAGTTAATGATATCGATTGCTATAACAGGATGGATGTGACACACACATATAGATAAGTTGTCACAGTTGTCAAGACTGTTTGTCGGGTTTCCAATGCTCACACAGGGTGATAAACAACGCTGATCCGAACACATGTGTTTCCCATAGTCACAAACGATTGCGGTTTGTATTTCGCATAGCCACCGTTTCCGTAGTAAAAACGGTTGCGGTACTATCTGTTGAAATCGAAGAAAAGAGTAAAAAAGATGAATTGAGGCGTACATTAGGAACAAGAAGTCCAACAATCCGTTCATTATCTGTTGTTGTCTAAAATACGTTACAATACGTTAAAATACGCTAAAATACGTTACAATACGTTAAAATACGCTAAAATACGTTACAATACGTAAAAATATATTAAAATACGCCAAAATACATTACAATACGTAAAAATACGTTAAAATACCCTAAAATACGTTAAAATACGCTACAATACGTTAAAATACGCAAAAATACGTTAAAATACGTTAAAATACGTTAAAATACCCTAAAATACTCTAAAATACGCTAAAATACGTAAAAATACGATAAAATACGTTAAAATTCTATTAAATACGCAACAATATGTTAGAATACGTCAAAATACGCAAAAATACGTCAAAGTACGCGACTAACGATATTTCCACACACGTATACATATAATACGGCACTATGGAGTTCAAGTGGATTTCAAACAAAATTGTACGTAATCATAGAATAAGATATCCGCACGCAACCGAACGACACCAAAACGACTTATGTTGAAGGTATACGTAATAAAACGACAAAATATGCGAAAGTTCGGCAAAAAACGAGACGTATACGCGTCGAACCGAGGGAAACACGATAACACTAAATTTGAAATAATGCCATATACGATCGTATAGGCCTATGTTGTATCGTATATCAGGTTAATACGAATCGTATAGGCTTATACGATCCGTATTAAACTTGGAATTTTCTCAAAAGTACCCCTGAATTTATCAAAAAACCAGGGGTATTTCAGTAAAATCATCGATTAATACGCATCGTATAGCCTTATACGATGCGTATTGAAATATAAATTTCTCAAAATGTTTTTTCAAATCAAGAGTTCCATCATTACAACCACTTGTTTTCAACGGAGATGTAATGCAATGATTCCTCTCAATTGAATAGACCGACACTTGCTTCATAGGACTCACTTGGATCGTCTCGGATGTAATAACAGTACGTTTAGCATCCGTGCCTGCTTGAATTGCAGAAAGCAAAGGATAACGAAGATGAACATTGTATTTAGCACAAAAGTACTGAACAACCAAGATAACAACTCCGGTTTCATTTGTTTCGTCCACTAGAACAATTTGTGTATGCTTTTTTTACTTGCTTCTCTTGTTAAGTTTCTGACCCAACCGAAATCCACAAATTCAAACAGTTTCTCCGTCGCTAATTTCTCCACTCACCGTGAAATCGAACAGTTTCTTCATAGATTCCGTCCGGTTTCAAAGCCCGGTTGAGGATTACGAGTGTTCTAGACTCGTTCAAGGCATGCAATGTTTCCTCTCAATTGAATAGACCGACACTTGCTTCATAGGACTCACTTGAATAGTCTCGGATGTCACACCCCAACCGATGGCGGAATGATCGGGGCATGGCACGGAGCGAAACAGATTGTCCAGAAGTTTCCATAACAACTATTAATACAAATTCAGTTTAAATGATACGTCCGATACCGTATCCCGAATAAATAAACAAGTTATTACAGATAACATACAAACAAATAATTCCTGTTCCGACAACTCAAATTTAATTATTACAAAACCGAATATTGTTTTAAATGCCCCTGAAGACCCAGACTGACAAGATCTACAGACAACTATGCACTAGAAGCTGGTTCTTGACAGAGAACTATTTGTTGGGGGCCTCTAGAGACTTATTCTAGCCTCGCTTTCCTAGCAAGCATACACCTTAAACACCTGTCACATACGTTAAAATAAAGTCAATACATATAATGTAAAGGTGAGCATACAAGTTTGATAATAGCATATAGAGTTCGAATAGTTTACGCATAACCAGCACGTACACAGAGGAAAACGATGCATGTTAATTATCGACACGGATCCATCGATACCAACGACTGCGGGTTGACTGTCAGAGACAGTTCGCAATACATGATTACCACCGTAATCCATGCAAGTAATTGTCCTTAACAACCCCCGTGTGAACGGGTGCTGAGTCCAAACTATAGTACTATGTTGCTAAGGCAGGTAGACAGCATTCCACGTGTAAACATAATAAACAAGCATTCATTTAGTCAAGTAATACATGCAATCGGTTAGCGTTCAAATAGTTTGAATAGTGTGTTCGATTGTGAATTTGATAGGTAACGCATGTAACGCCCAAAAGTGCTGAAAGCAAAAAGGGATCGAGTATACTCACAGTGATTGATTATGGATTGAAGGGAGCGCTGAGAGTAGGGTTAGCCTGAATAGTTCGATAGTGCAACGATGAGTAACGCGGAAATGCTAACAAGTGTAATTGGTTCGAACAGTCTGGTCGATCGAACAGTAGGTTCGATCGAACATCCCTGTCCGTTCGGTTGGTCTAACCGTTCGGATAGTCTGCTCGATCGGCCGGAAGGCTCGATCGGCTTAAACTGTTCAAGTGGATTGTTTCTTCCTTTAGGAAGGATGTGTTTGTGTATGATGGTTTGAACTTTTGAAGTTTTTGCAGCATTATTTGAAAACATTGAAGTGTTCTTACCTTTCAAGTCGATCGATCGATCGAACGGTTGTTCGATCGGTAGGCCCAACCGATCAGTTAGTCACATCAGTTGCAAGACCTCAACGAATGGTCACTCAATCGGACAGCACGTCCGATCGAACAGCATTCTAAGGCTTGACAGGCTTGAAAACGATTAAGTGTTGAAGCATAGTATCTCATGATCCGAAGAGTAATGTTTATCAATCGAGTAGCATATTCGATCGAACATCGCTTCGTCAATACCATACTTCATGAATTTGAAAGATGCGGGACCATGTGTTAGCCGATCGGCTGGTCCGGTCGATCGGCTGGCATGTCCGATCGGCTGAACTGTTCGTTCGAACAGCCTAGCCGTGCGGCCAGTAATTCTGACCTGGTCGGCCTTTCGTCTAACACTTGGCTGTTTTATTTGTTTTGATATGATTTCGAGGTATTTCGACAACGAGTTGAACCATAGAACGTGGGTCCTTACTTGCTTCACTGGTTCGAACAGGAATCACCCAAGTCCGGCCGGTGAACTGTTTGGAACGGTAGCTTAACGTTTAACCCGGAATCGGTGAACCTCGTAAATAGAATCCGAATCTTGAACCCCAAGACTATTAAAATGATTAGTTAGTTGGTTCAAGCTCCGTTTCTACTGGTTTTAAGGTGTTTAGTGTAAACGAGTTGAAAGAAAGTTGGAAAGTCCGTCTTTCAGTCTTTCACACCGTGAAATGTCTAGATCTATGGTAGATTTTAGTTTGTTTATGTGGAAATTGGTTAGATCTAAGCTATTCATGGTTGAATGAGGCCAAAACATGATGTTCTTCAAGAACACCATGATGACATCATCCAAGAACACTTAGATCTTGGTGATTTCACGGTTAGAAATCAAGATTTGAAAGATAGAAAGGTGTAGAATCGTGTAATGATTAAGAACGTACAAGATTTAGAGTGAAAACTTACCGGAGTTGAGAGAAATCTGAGAAAAGATGAAGAACAAGGACTGGTTCGGTCAGAGCTTTCCAAAAGTGGAAAAGAAGACAATGACAGCCCTATTTATAGGCTCCAAAAGAGGAAAGTGTCAACCGATCGGCCAGGATTTCTAGTCGAATGGGCTGCTCGATCGAACAACATGTTTGATCGGCTGGCCTGTTCGATCAGGATGTCCTGATCGATCAGCAACCCTTCTTGAGTGTTTCGTGACGATTTTTGATATTTCAATTTCGATAAACGATGATACAAACATGATAGAGTTTCCTAATCAAATTACTTTCAGTCCCAACTACTATATCTAACATAAGCATCCATAGTTTCATATCTCGGCTTCCGTTTCGATTGAGTTCGATTGCTTTTCGAGTTTCGAATTGATTTGATTGATCACCACAAGTAACAACTTAAAGTAAACACGCACAAGTAACACATAAGGCACACACACACACGTATAACAATACCAAAGTTCGCATAATTCGAAATTTGAGTTCGATGATTGATTTGATTAGCTTGATTACTGATTGATTAACTTTATCACATTGATACTTCCTACTATTCAAAGTTGATTAATGATTCACATTCGATTAACATTCGATTATTTAGATTAGACAACACTTACTCCACATAATACAAAAATTAAAATAGACTAATCATGGTCAAAAGTCAAACTTTGACTTTGACTTTAACATTCGAAAACACAGGGTGTTACATCGGAAGTGGATTTAGGTTGGTTCATATCTCTTTGGGTATATTCGAAACCAACTAAAATACGTCGAAGTACTGAATCAACAGAAATAACTGAAATAACTTGAATCGTATCGGAAGTACTGAACAACAGAAGGATGATATATCGGCGGTTAGCTCGAAGAAGTTTCTCTCAAACAGGTGTTCCATTAGATTTCCCCTTTTATCATGTGTCATACGTTATGAGATTCTTCAAGAATTAGAAAAGGAGAAAATACGGAACGACAAGGATAGTATGAGTCTGAGTCCATTGTGGTTCGTGTCAGGTTTGTGTTTCCCATAGCCATCGTTTCCGTTGTAAAAAACAGTTGCGGTTTTGCACATTCAATCTTCATTGCTTCATTATAATTAATAATGCGATCTCGATTGAAGATGTAATTGCAAGACTGTTTGTCGGAAGAAGCGCTTTTATCATGTGTGATCCAGAGGTTGGTCTCGGGTGGGCATAAGATCCGTGGGCCCTATTGTCGGATATGTGACTCAAGAAAGTCATTGGACTGCCGCAGATGAAGTCAAATGTGATCAAACTTGGACATCAGTCGTAAATCTTGAAGAAACGGAACATAATCCCAGATTTTCTAAAGAAGCGCTTTTATCATGTGTGATCCAGAGGTCGGTCTCGGGTGGGCATAAGATCCGTGGGCCCTATTGTCGGATATGTGACTCAAGAAAGTCATTGGACTGCCGCAGATGAAGTCAAATGTGATCAAACTTGGACATCAGTCGTAAATCTTGAAGAAACGAAACATAATCCCAGATTGTCTAAAGAAGCGCTTTTATCATGTGTGATCCAGAGGTCGGTCTCAGGTGGGCATAAGATCCGTGGGCCCTTATGTGACTCAAGAAAGTCATTGGACTGCCGCAGATGAAGTCAAATGTGATCAAACTTGGACATCAGACGTAAATCTTGAAGAAACAGAACATAATCCCAGATTGTCTAAAGAAGCGCTTTTATCATGTGTGATCCAAAGAAGACGTATCGGGTGTGTTGTAGCTTGGAAAGATGACCGAATGCGGTGTGTACGTTAAATACCGTTCACAGCTTTTTTAGTTGCTTCTCTTGTTAAGTTTCTGAACCAACCGAAATCCACAAATACAAACAGTTTCTCCGTCGCTAATTTCTCCACTCACCGTGAAATCGAACAGTTTCTTTATAGATTCCAACAAAGTTAATATTCACTGTGGTGGATGCAAGCATAAAGTCAGAAACCGGTGGTATTGAACCAACATTTCCTTCAAACATTCTAAGCACTACAAGGATGTTGGGAATTAAACGCATGTACGTGACAAAACAAGGATCGTTCTAATAGATTAAAAGAGAATAAACCAAGTACAAAATCATCTGCTTTCTGAATCTGAATCTGAATGTTAACTTTGACTCATAAACCCTTGAATCCCAACGCTTCTATGATGATATCAGCGTTGTTTATCACCCTATGTGAGACAGAACATAATCCAAGATTGTCTAAAGAAGCGTTTTTATCATGTGTGATCCAAAGAAGACGTATCGGGTGAGTTGTGGTTGATTTATAGGAGGAGGTTATGAAACGAATATATGTTTATGCGAATTTAAAGGACAATACTGACAGAGGTGCTGGTCTTTTCTCTCACTGTGCAAACTTAAAAAATCTCACCATAACACATCTAATATGACACATGATAAAAGCGCTTCTTTTATCAATCATATCATCGACCAACTGCTCGAAATCCCTTTCATTTCTCGGGTTCGCATTCGACACAACACAACAAAAAATAAATTCAAAAAAACAGCGCCTTGATACGCATAGTATAGGCCTATACGATGCGTATCAAGCCCGCCGCCAGACATAACCTGCACCTGTCAGTCTGCCATGTTTTTACTTGAATTCAATACGCATCGTATAGGCCTATACGATGCGTATTGAATTGAAAAAGTGTGTAGATAGACAGGGGATGTGCCATTAGAAAATCCCTTCATATAACCGTTGTAAACAATTAAACATTACACTTTATTTATCAAGCCATTTTTAGTGAAAATAAATAAGACATCTCATAATAGTCATCACTCTATATAAAGCGATATAAACTTTTAGATTAATATTTATTTATTAAGCCATTTTTTTGGAGTTGAATGATAATTCATTTACATCTCTTACTACCCAAACACAATGTTATTACGGTTATTCACGAACAATTTACTTTGTGGCACCACATGAATTTGAGCAAGTTCTTACGCATTCCTCATAACTACTATGGCAAATGATATTGCTATTATCACATACACAACACCACCCTACTTTGGAACCAGGGATGTTACGCTTCTTGCAAGCGAACGAGCCAACTTTGCTTGACGAGTTTAAAACACTGACTTCATGTGTTTGATCGCTCTCGATTCTTGTGCCTACATTCAGGTTAAGGAATATTTATCAACCAAACTATGATAATTATATGATCTTATTCTTATAAGTGTTCTAAGAGAAACAAAAAACAATTATGTTGACTTACAATCAATACATGAGACGAAAACCAAACTGAAAATAGTAAAATATGTGATGGGCTTCAACATCCTTGTGTGTCTTCTTTATATCGTTTGGATTACAAGTAATGCATAAAAAGGTGGTTCAACTGCAAATGAGATGAAGAGAATTTATACGTTAGTAAAAGTTGATTTTTGGGTTATTTTGGTAGTTTAAAAGTTAATTATAGAGATTAAGGTAATTAATGATTCTTTTGTAACTTATATAGTATTACTTTATAAATTTCTTGTTATATTATCTTAATCTACTATTTTTGATCATAACCTTTGTTTGGTAAATGTTGGTTTGTAGTAACATGCATGGTTGTAAAACAAGGTCTCCAAGGCCGAGTACTCTCCGAGTAGTCGCTACAAGGTAAGTTGCCGAGACGACTTCTTCAACTCCGCCTAATTACTCGGAATCGATCAAACGTGGTCAACATCGGCCAAAATCGGATCTAGTAGGATAATTCGGGCCGAGTTTGACTTAAAATAAAATAAAATAAAATAAAATTTCTATGCCTATAATATTAACGACTGAATATCATCTTCACGTATTTTGTTATAAATATTAGTAAATTTATGTTATTTTACATATATTTAATTTCCAAAAACTAATTTCTTTATAATTTAACATGTCCGAGTACTCCCTATGTACTCTCCGCCTAGGCCGAGTACTCTCACCTCCCCTGTCGACCGACTAGCCGAGTACTCTCACCTCCCCTGTCGACCGACTAGGGAGCGCCTAACGACTTTTGCAACCATGGTAACATGTTTATGTTTTGGTATAAAAAAATATTTAACAGAAATTCGAATTCAACTTTAAAATGTACTCATTGCAATAAGCTTGGTCATGGTGTTGAAAAATGCTTTGAGTTAATAGGATATCCTCCGAACTTTAGACCAAGAACGAATCAGAATATTGGTCAATGGAATAAGTCAACTGTTTCAAATAATTATACTAGTGAGTCTTCTATACAGCAGCCAAGTACTTCTTTGAATTCTCTTACTTCTGAATAGTTTAATAAGTTGCTAGTCTTTTGAGTGATAAGATGGCTGAAGAACCTTCGAAGTCTAATGTAGGAGGTGTTTTCTTCATTTGGGTGGTATAACAAGGTTTACTGTTTTATTGCAACTGGTTTTTCCGAATTAGAATGTAGTTGGATAGTTGATTCAGGAGCAAATCAACACATGGTTATGTCTGATAAAAAAACATGTTCAATTTGATAGATGTTTCTGAGTACAACATAGGTATAAAACAACAAAATGGGACTAATGTCAAAGTGTCTAAAATTGGTTGTTTAAAGATAAATGAGTATGTTGTTTTAAAAGATGTTTTTCTAGTTCCAGATTACTATGTTAATCTCATTTCTGTTCATAAACTTACAAAAGATAATAAGTTGAGAGTGGTTTTTGATGAATCAAATTGCTATATTCAGGATTTGTCTACAAGGAAAACCCTGGTGATTGGTAGACAAACTGATGGTTAATATTTCTGTGGTAATGCTATGAATTATATTATTTGTTGTCTAAATAAATCTGAAAAAGTAAAGCTGTGATACTCTAGGGTAGGTCATCCTACACACCAAGTGTTAAAAAGTTTTAAAATTGGATGTTAGCAGCCTAGAAAATGAACCTTGTGAGATATGTCACAAGGCTAAACAACATAGGTCTTCATTTCCATTAAGTGATCACAAGTCTAGTAAAATAGGTGACTTAGTTCATCTAGATGTGTGGGGTCCTTACAAGGTTGCTAGTATTGAAGGATATACATATTTTCTAACTGTTATTGATGATTATACTAGGGCTAATTGGGTTTATTTAATGAAGTCTAAAACTGAAGTTTTCGAGAACATTGTTAGTTTTGTGAATTTAATAAATACTCAGTTTAAAATCAAAGTAAAAGTATTTAGAAGTGACAAGTGAATGGGAAGATGTTAGGATTTGTTAATTCACTAGTTATTATTCACCAAACTTCTTGTTCTTACACACCACAATAGAATGGTGTGGTAGAAAGGAAGCATAGGCATCTGCTTAGTGTCGCCAGAGCGTTACTCTTTCAGGCTAATTTGCCTTTATATTTCTGGTCAGAGTGTGTTTTAACGGCATCTTATTTGATTAATAGGACACCCTCTTCAATGCTAAATGGTAGGTCACCTTATTTGCTTATGTTTGGTTTTGAACCCTCTTTACATCACTTGAGAGTCTTTGGGTCATTATCTTTTTGTACTATTTGAGTAACAATGATAAATTTGAAGAAAGAGCTGAAAATGTGTGTTTATGAGATATTCAAACTTAATAAAGGGATACAAATTATGGAGTTTGAATGAAAAGAAAATTTTATTTTCAAGAGATGTAAGTTTCTATGAAAATGTGTTTCCATATAAACAAAAAGTGTTTGATAATTCAATTGATTTTCAAAATCTTAATGGTGTCAATCATTTGAATTTTTTTTTTATATCTTTATGACTCTTCAAGTGACATAGTGCCCAATGATGAGAATAGGGTAATAACAGATTGGTCCTTGTAGTAGTCAGCAAGCAACCAGATGAATCTACTAGGTCTGTAGGGGCTGATGATGCACAACAGCCTATAAGTAGAACAGGCAGGGTAGAGCAACCCTCTTCTGCAAGGTCTGGTAGTGAATCTGTGGGGATTGATTATCCTAGGACCAATCAGGAAGAGTCTGATCTGTCTGAGGGTAATATCACTAATGCAAATCAAAATGTGAGAAAATCATCTGGAAGTTTAAATATACCTAAAAAGTCTGATGATTTTGTTATAGAAGGACATGTTAAATATGGGTATGAAAAGGTTATTAATTATGTGAATTTACCAAAAGATAGTTTCTGTTTTGCTGTCAACATTAATAAAATTAGTGAACCTACTTCTTATAAAGAAGCTATTAATGATATTAATTGGGTGATTGCCATGAACCTACTTCTTATACTAGAACACGTTCTAGGTTTAGCTCTAGGACGAACATTCCCTACAGATGGTCCACCTTCATCAATTTCCTGGATTACAACATTTGAAGTAGGTTTAGGTGACACAAAATATGTGTCAGTTGTTGTTACCCAGCGTTCAATGTAGACCTCCTCTATATCCCTAAACCTACCAATGTATTAACACATATCTATCACATCTTGATGAGTCCCTAGAGCCCTAATACCTTCAGCAAAACTTTTATCCGGAATCCTAAAATGGTAATACACACACTACTAGAAAACTAAGCAATTGACACCAAAATTTGCTACCACAATAATACGGTAGCAAATTCATTTCCCACATAAATCTAAAGTCAACATATTTTTATATATTTACTACGATATGGTAGCTAGATGGTCACAAATTTTGTGACCGTTTATTTTCGATCTCAATTCCGTAAAAAATATAAAATACGTGATAAAAATACTAAATTGCCACCATTCTTAGTGGTAGCAACAACAAATTTTAAGTTTTTACTGAAGTTGTTAACTTATGGCTTGGGGGATCCTGCCCTATGGTGCTTGCTGAGTTTGTTGCCTCAGCCCCCCTCACCCCCTTATTGAAACCCGATAAAGGAATTCGGCCTATTGCTGTGGGGGGTATTTGGCGAAGGTTGGTTTCCAAGGTGGCGATGAAGAAGGTCGGGAAAGAAATGACCCAATACTTAGGTGACTATCAGTTTGGGGTGGGGATGCCAAATGGGCAGAGGCGGTACTTCACAGTGCAAACAGGTTTCTCAACTCGTTTCATGCAGATGGTTCCTTAGCCTTGCTTACTGTGGATTTCTCCAATGCTTTTAGCACGGTCGACCGCACAGCCTTTCTCAAGAGGTTCATCAGCGTTGCCCGTCAATCTATCGGTGGGTCCAATTTCTTTACGCTCAGCCTGCTAGGTTGTATGTTGGTAACGAGTGTATTGGGGCTACTACCGGAGTTCAATAAGGAGATCCTTTGGGACCCCTTCTCTTTGCCCTCGCCTTACACCCCCTTATTCTCCGAGTTCAGAACCGCTGTAAACTCCCATTTCATGCTTGGTATTTGGATGATGGGACGATTATCGGCAACGCCTCTGAGGTTACTAAGGCCTTAGACATTATCAACGAGGAGGGGCCATCTCTAGGGCTTTATCTCAATATTAAGAAAACAGAGGTTTATTGGCCGAAATGCGACGGCCAGAAAGTTCAGGACGGGCTTTTCCCGAGAGGGATCAGTAGACCAGAGAAGGGGGTTAAGCTCCTTGGTGGAGCTGTTAGTCGGGATCCTAGCTTTATTGGAGAGTTGGCAGGGTGGCGGGCCTCGGGGGCGGTTGACCTTATGAAACTCTTACCCTGCCTGAGGGATCCCCAATGTGAACTCCTCCTGCTAAGGTCGTGCATGGGTGTTGCTAAGTTGCTTTTTGGGCTGCGGACTTGTCAACCCCATTTGATGGAGGATGCGGTATCTCGGTTCGATGATGGCCTTAGAAAGGCTATAGAAGACATAGTAGTGGGTGGCGGCCCCTTCTTTGGTGACCTCCAGTGGCGTCTAGCATCTTTGCCAATGCGTCTAGGTGGTTTGGGCCTCTTCTCAGCCCGAGATGTTGGGGCTTATGCCGTCTAGAGCTCAGTCTTGGGAACTACAGGATCATATCCTTCGAAACGGTGGGGTCGTTGGGCTTGACCCAGACTATCAATAAGCGCTCGAACGCTTAAATGTCTCTCTCCCAGACTTGGATATTTGCGGTTTATCTAACAAGGACACCGCCCCCTCGAAGCCGCATAAAACATTGGCGAATGCACTTTTTAGCAAAATCGCTCAAAGCCTGGGAGAAGATTTTGATTTGTCACCCCGCTAGAAGGCGGTGTTTGAGTGTCTGAAGGGTCCCTATGCTCAGGAATTTTTGACCGTTATCCCGATTGAGGGGTTAGGACAATGCATGTCGGCAGTAGAATATAGAACCATTCTCAAATACCGGCTAATGATCCCTATGTACCCAGAAGATGAAACCTGCCCGATATGTCGTAAAGCTTGTATGGATAAATATGGGGAGCACGCAGTTCACTGTAAAGAGCTCCATGGGTTTAAATATCGGCATGACTGGGTGTGAGAAGTTTTGGGGGACATCTTAAGAAGAGTTGGGATTTCTGCTAAGAAAGAGGCCCCTGTGAATTTCCTCACGGACCCTATGGAAGGGAGATCTACTCTGCAACCAGCGGATCTGCTCGTCTTTGGCTGGGCTGGGGGGAAACATGCTTGTGTAGACCTCACACGAGTTTCCCCTTTGGTTGGTTTAAGGGAAAACGGGTTTGTAGCTGGACTAGCAGCAAGAAAGGCAGAATCAAAGAAAGTGGATAAGCACGCTAAAGCTTGCGCAGAGAACCAACATGTCTTTATCCCTTTTGCCTTTGATACTTTTGGCTCCCTAGCGCCAGAAGCCATCAACTTCTTGACGAGGGTTCAACGGGTTATCCACATCAATTGTTCGACCCCAGGGGGGCAGGGGTTTATGTTCGGGAGGTTGGGGTTTGCAATTCAGAAAGGATTGGTGGCGCAGCTTGTTGCCCGTCTACCTTCTGTTTTGATGTAACTTAACAAGTTTTCTGGACTTTATTTCATAATAGTTGAACTGTCTAATTAATAATTGAAATTTGAATTCCCAGTTTTTATCCGCCCTAATTGAGCGCCGGCCAAATTTTTGAAAAAAAAGAACTTTTTAGCCTTTCCACCTATCATTAGGGTTTTGAGTCCAAGTGATTAGAACAACTCCCACTAACCCCATTGTCATTTACCAGTGTGCATCAATCGCCAAGATGAAGAAGTCCTCTCAAAGATAGCAAATGTCAGGTTTTTTCTTATTGCGATTTATATTAATTTGTGCTTTTAACTATAAGCATTCATCTATCTTTCGATTAGATCACCTAATCGCGTCGTTCATCCAAAGTATTACTCAAAAAATAATGAGTAAAATAATCAAAAAAAGCATTTTCCAAAGTATATTTTATGTTTTGAATTTAAAATTAAATAGCGCACTTAATAGTTAAATAAAGAAACTAGATACATATTTAGTGACCTATATAGTGAACTTTATTATAGCCTATGAATGATACAAGTTCCATGATTCAGATCAGGAACACAAGAACTGTAAACCGAACCGGTCAATTGACCGGCTACAAACTAGTAGCTGGATCAAACTGTTTACCATTAGGTGGGGCCAAGGCTAAGTTTTTGAGGAGAGCTGCTTTTTTGATGCACAATTTGTGGGTCACACAATATGAACCCAAAGAAATGTTTCCTGGTGGAGAGTTCCCTAATCAGAATCCGCGTGTCGGCGAGGGATTGGCTACTTGGGTTAAGAAAAATCGATCTCTTGAAGAAACGAATCTGGTTCTTTGGTATGATCCACTGCCCTTTGTCATTTATATTGGATTATGACTTGTTTTGTAACTATGTTTTATGTGTTAACTGTTTATATTTAGTTTTAAAAGTTCTGGGTCAACCCGACCCGCCTAGTTTCGGTCCTCTACCGAAAACGGCCCGTCTTGGGTAGGTTACAGTTACTGGATGCTATAGGCATGCACACAATTTCACAATCACTACATATTGTTATTTGTTAACTGTTTTATGCTTAGAGCATCCGCAATGGGGCTTTCAAGGACAAAAATGGCATTGTCAAAGACAAACACCCCGTTGCTTCACTTTGTCATGAATAAAAAGCAAGTGCTGGGATGCAGGGGCACTTTTTTTTTCTAATACTAAAAATTATAAACTATTTTGATTTTTAGTGGAATTTAAGCTGTGTGATATTTTTTTTAAATATCAAGTTATTCATATACGAAATAAATTTATATGGATTTTTATAGCAATACAATATAAGTCTCACCTTAACTTTAAACTTGTATTATGATTCATTATATTAAAAACTAAGTAGTTCTTACTATAATCAGTTTAGTTATGAAATAGTAATTACGTAGGACCAAACAAATACTGATGTTTAACAGCTGACTTGGCATGATTTGAGTTTTGTACATAGCACTGCAATTTAAACTTTCTTAAGAAAACAATGTAAGTGTTCAAGATTCTTTAGTTAATGATGTTTAAAATTATTATTTTGTGATTTGTGTTGGGTTTTTTTGTTAAGTTTGCAAGCATAGATGGTTAAGTTTATGTGGAGTTGGGTTTGATTATGTTTCTGATTGATAAGATTTTATTTTTATTTGATATTGTTTGTGTTATTGTTGAATTTAGGCATGGGTTGGATTATGAGAAGAGCAAGGTGGACCTTAGGGGTCTGAAACTAAAACTGAAATCCTCAAAGCTACAGGTCAAAAGATCTTTTTTTATTACAAAAGAGTAAAATGCCATTTTAGTCCCTGTGGTTTGGCCAGTTTTGCCACTTTAGTCCAAATCTCAAACTTTTTACATTTGGGTCCCTGTGGTTTCACTTTTGTTGCCATTTTAGTCCAAAATTCAAAAACTCCCTTTTTTGACTGTTGCAATATGTCTATTTTGTCTTTTTGTTCAGGGGCAAAATGGTCATTTCACAATTATATAAATAAATACCAGCTCAAACTTGAAGAACCCTAAGCTTCCTCATACAGTTTATCTTCCTCTGCATTCTTCAAATTTAAAGAACCCTAATCTACATCAACTCCGATCTATCAGCTCTCTCTCTCTCTCTCTCTCTCTCTCTCTCTCTCTCTCTCTCTCTCTCATATCTCTAAACCTAAGTCGTGACATCCACAAACCACCACGAATCTCCTCTATAATCACCGCAACATCGTTCCTCTATAATCACCGCAACATCGGTCCTATTGTTTGTTTGTTGGATTTTGCAGCGATGGTGGTTAATCAGAGCGTCGGTGGTGGTTGGATTTTGCAGACCTCTATCATCGTTCCTCCACCACCGTCGCTGCCACTGTTACCACCTCCAGAAGTTCCTCCACCGATGAAGATGATGTCGGAGGTGCATATGAGAGATTTGAGCATTGTTGTTGAATACATTTCTGGGTATTGTTGTTTGGTGATTCTTGGTTGTGGTAGGTGGGTAATTTTCTTTGTTTCTTGTTGATGCTTTCTCGGTTGGATCTCAGCAGAAATATGTATGGAGATATGTTTATTGTTTGATTATTCAGTCAGTTTTGCTTTGTACATCAATTTTGTTTGTTAAATCTTGTTTTGTGGAGTGATTGGAGAAGATGATTAGTGTTTGGGGGAAGATGAACTGTATGGGGATTATTTAATTTAATTATTTTAATTAATAGTGTGTTATAATAATACTTGTAATGACTAAATTGCCCCTGTAGAAAAGGACAAAAAACCAAGTTTTTTTTTAGAAATAGCAGTTGATTTTCATTTTGGACTAAAATGGCAACAAAAGTGAAACCACAGGGACCCAGATGTAAAAAGTTTGAGATTTAGACTAAAATGGCAAAACTGGCCAAACCACAGGGACCAAAATGGCAGTTTACTCTTTACAAAAAGAGTGAAAGTTGAATATGGTATCATTGTTTTCCCATGTTTTTGCCTCACAGTTTGAAGTGGAACTACTGGAGATGCAAATTGAAGCTATGTTAACTGCTTGTCACACCCCGATATTTCCACATATTACCGGTGGGCCCGACGGGGAGTATCGTGACGTAGTTGATATCATCATTGTCAATACACACAATAATATAGCCCCAACGGAAGGCTTGGTGAATAAACTATTACAAACCATAATGTCTGAGTGTTCGAGTTTATGAATATACAGACCGGAATGTAATAAGATCCACAGGCGGATCATGAAAGTACAAAGAAACAAAACAACAGACTTCAGGTATCTTATGGATTTGCAAGATCCTCTATCGACACCTAATATAGCTCCAGCCTATTACGAGAGGTACCTGTCAATCAGTCTTTAAGAAAATACGTCAGTTTACACTGGTAAATACAATTGACTGACTCTTTTGAAAACATTTATGAAAATTAATTTAAGTGCACATGGCACAAATCATTTATAACTTGGGACAATTATTTAAAGATAATCTTGTATACAGCTTTACATGTTTGTCATGCAATTGGGGTCGGTTGGAAGCCGGTCGTGATTAACCGACTCACCACTTATAGAACCCACAAAGGAGTTATCCCCAACATGTGGGTTTATATATATTATTTTGCATTTGCATCTGTGAGGTGTATGCCTACACCCCGTGCATAGGTCGTGGCCATTTTCAAATGAAATGAGCCGAGGATATCCAGGACACGGTCAGATTAACCCCCAATGTTTATGTTATCAAACAAGACAGATTAAAACGGGTTATGTAAATTTATTAATCACAATCCGATTAAATAATTTCATACTCGACCAAGCGGTATTATTATAATACCGTATCCCAAGCCCGTATAAGGGAAAATAAGTTAAAAGTATTTACCTGATGCTAGTAGTATAATCCTAAAGCTTTTGAAGGCACCTTTTACCAGAAGCAATTTAATCTATATAGAAGGTTTATTAACCTATTAGGATGCTAACAGGTCTTTAATTAAGTCAAGGACTTAGACCGGCTAGCTAGAAGGAAACCTTACGTTTCTAAACGCTAGATTAAGCGGAGACCGGAATAGAATGTGGTTTAGACCCGACAAGCATGGATACTTGTATAATATGGGTAAACTAAACACATTCTGGAAATTGAGAATTTAATGATAAGGTTAAGCCCATTTCGGCTATTTTACGTAAACTAGTCACGTAAACCGACCCGAACGCATAAACGCGTAACGGGTAACCAAATAAATTATATACAGGTCTTAATCATTATTATGTTCAAAATATGTTAATACATCAGAATGATGTTAACATATATGCCCAAAAAGTAATTTAAACCAAGTTAAGTCCCATAAGGGCATTTTGGTAATTTTAATGCTCATAAAAGAGTTTAAATATTAAACTGAGTTTCAGGTCTGATCTAATCAGTAAATATATGTATTTTTATAAGTTATAACAGTAGGGTTTTTCATATATGTGAAATTTATCTTATATAACCAAACTATGCACCGTAGGGGCATTTTGGTAATTTCACATAGGCTTTAAGGGTCAAAATAGACTTCTGAGTTTAAAAACTTTGGCTTACTGTTTAATTATATAAACTAACATAACGCATCAGTAGGTAGTAAGTTTTATATGCCAAATATAGTTTTAACTCATACTATGCGCTAAAAGCGCTAAAAACGCTAAAAAGTCGGTTTTAACGGATATTTGGGTTAAAATAGGAAATCTGAGTTTTTGATCAGTTTATATAGTTCAAAATATTTTATTTATCATATAAAATCAGTAGCAAAAAGTTTGACATCAAAATGTTATGTAGAACTCATTTTATGCATGAAAAGGGTAAAACCGACAATTACCGAAATCAAGCTATAATCCTATGTTATGCTCAGCCTAAAAATAAATAAAAATCTTCAAAAATCCCAAAATATTATTTTACAACAGTAGGTCGAAATTTTGGTATAAAAAATTGGGTTTAGATAGGCTTTATGCTAATTACGCCATTTAATTAATAAAAAACCTTCTAATTATGCTAATGAGCATAACTCCTAATCTAGACCTCAAATTGATGTCAAATTTTCGGGACAAGTCTAAATATCAGTAGCAAAGGTGTTTATCCATTCACATTGCTAAGAATCTCAGTTGTGTGTCAAAAGGGCGTTTATGGCATTTTTAAGCATAATTACGATCAAGTGCATATAATTAATTACGATCAAGTGCATATAATTCAAACCATTAGGCACCATGCAATATAACTTCAGAGGGTTATACTACTGAGTAATGTGGTCCTAATGGAAGCTTAAAACATGGGAGAATTAAGCTTGAACGGTCAGAACTGAAAGTCAAAGCAAAAGTCAAACTTTTGCGACTTTCGGTTATAAACTGACCTTAGACTACTAATTGCCGGGTTAGGACTGATAAAACATGTTCTAATATTAATTACCAAGTCATTAGAATGTTAAAATATAATTTAGAACTTCTGTTTTATTAATTTACATCATTTCAAACATTCTGTCCAATTTGACTTTTTGTCAAACTACTTTGACCCGACAATTAACTAGTCAAACGAGATAATTAGGAGGTGCCCTTTTAAGGGTTAATCACCTACCTTAATATAGTTCCATAACCACTTTCAATTTGATCAGTGGCTGGTCCATATGTAATTAAAACGAAAGTTAAACATGATTTACGATAAGTTTGACTTTTAGGTAATTAAGCTAATTAAAACGACTAAGCAAGTAATTAGAAGCTTACTAATGGTCTTAGCTGTCTTTTCTACCCTTGTAAGTCTTCTCCTTGTCCTTTGCAAGCATCAGAAGTTCTAGTATAAGAGATTGTTGCAATGTGCTTGTGAACTCAAGAACTAGTCCCTTTATATAGCAATTCACAAGATCATAGATCAGCTCCAGGTGTTAAGGGAGGCCCTAGGATCACCCCAGGTGTCCTAGTAGTTTATTATGACCGACTTACAGCCACTAGAGTCGTTACAAACAAGGTTAAGGCGGTGCAACAGCTTAAACCCGCACCTGGCAGCCATTTTCTGCACTAGGCACTCTCAGGCGGGCCGTGTAAGCCATAGAGGGGGCTTACGCGGGCCGCGTAGACCTGTTAAACTGGCAAAACAAGTTTCAAAGCTGGCAGTTTCAGTCCCTGCTTGTTTTAAACCCTTTTTAACATGATTTTTGACATATAAGGCCTTTGTAGTTAGTTTGATGAGGCTCAAGGATGAATAAACAAACTTCGTTAAGCCCGGGTTCGATAAATATCACTATAAGGAATTAAGGACAAGTTTCATCAAGTTGACACTTATAGCCCAAAGTCTTGAAAACATGCTTAACGATCTCGAAACTACGTGAAATTTATACCACTTATTCTTAAGAGCATATTTGAATATCTCGAAGCGTCGGTTTCGTTAAAAGGTCACCCAGAGGTCAGAATTGACATGTTGACACGTTTAACCCTTGTAGTTTTATAATCTTCCGATTATTTTCACAAATGGCTTCCTATATCCAATTAATCACTCGATTAAGAATATATTTATCACGTATGGTCATTCAGAGGCTCAAGTTTGGCATGTAGACACTTTTAGTCCTTCTGTAGACATAGTTTCACTATTTGTCAACTTTAGTCCTTCAAACTCAATCTTTCACATATTCAGAGTTTATGACACGTGTCTATACATAATTGGACACATTTTTTACGTGGTGTTACACCGCTAGAGAAGCAAATTGAAGCTATGTTTTCCCATGTTTTTGCCTCACAATTTGGGTTAAAAATCTCACCCCTAGTCATATATTTAGATATGGATCAGTAGGAGTTATAATTAGTAGGATAGTAACTAAAAATTTGAATGCTTGTATCTATTACTTTGTACATTGTTGTTAACTTCTAAATTCTACATTTGTAGGATAAGATAATTGGGCGTGAATTGTTAGCTCATGCGATGCGAAAGCAATCACATTGTAGTAAAGGAAGCACGCCATTAAATAGGTCAACGATGGCCATAGGTGCCTTATTTCTCACCAATACTTGACTTCTTTCATCCGGTTGTGTGAATTTGTACGTTTTCTTTCATAATGACTTCTTGATTTTGTTCATTGTTTGTTTTGTAGATTGAAAAGTCGAACTCGGTTATCAAGGAGCTCTTTAAGGAAAAGGATGAAGAAAACGAAAGGTTAAATGGAGTTATTGCGGGCTTGTTGGCTGAAAAAGAAAAAGATAAGGTGGACAAAGATGTCATGCTCAATAGGATGTCACAAAATGAAGCTATGTTAACCACTATGGTTCGAAGATAGGCTATAAACACTTGATTTTGAATGTTTTGATATTTATCATATTAGGATAATTTCGGAAATTTGATGTTTTAGTTTGGCATTTATATTAGAATGTTTTATAATTTTATATATTTTTGGGATTTTATAATTTTATTTGATTATTTTATATAAATTTGTAATATTATAGAAATGTATTATGATGAAAAAAGCATGGAAAATGGAAAATATGGAAATAGAGAAATCGCTATGGTAGTAAATTTTTTAATGAAATGGTAGCAAATATGTCATTAAATGGTAGCAAATTTTTAATGTAGTAAAATTTTTAATGAAATGGTAGCAAATATGTCATTAAATGGTAGCAAATTTTTAGTGAAAACGGTGGCTAAATGGAGGCAACATCGATGGCTAAATGGTACCAAAACGATGGCAAAAAACCCGTCACAACTTGGTAGCAAACAAGGCCATCGAGTAGCAAACATGGAGCGGTCACAAATAATTTTGACCATTTTTGTGGTGGCAAAAATTTGGTAGCAAAGTATAAAAGTGGTGGCTATTTGGTGCCAATAGGGCAATTGACACGGGTGTTTCTGCCACCGCATTTTCGGTTACAAAATGGTGACAGTAGAGTAATTGCTACCGTTTTGCTACCGAATATGCGGTGTCAAAAGCCATATTTTCTAGTAGTGACAACTTCATCTTCTGGATAATATAAAAACTTAAACGTCGCATTAAACTCCATAACTGAGAATTCAGTTACTCCATAACTGAGAATTCAGTTATGGAGTTTAATGCGACGTTTGCATCTATGTAATCAATGTGGTTACTTTTACCTTTTATATACAAGTTTATCTATGAACTCCCTATCAAGGAACACGTGAATGTTGAACAATGTAGGCTCACCAACTAATATCAACAAAAACAGAGGTAGGTTTAGTTTCAAATTTTACATGTTATTACATGAAAATTAGGTTATCAAATGCTTACCATACTCCTCATATGAATCAAAATGTTGTGCGGCACCACAAATGGACCAAGTCGAGATGTAGTGCAAGTTCATTGATCATTGGATTGTAGTGTGCAAGTCTGAAGAAGAGGATCATTGTTTGTTTCAGTGTGCGAGTGTGAAATTTGGGGTGGAATTGAATGAGAGGCTTTTAGGTAAGTGTTGGAATAAACAAAACTTTTATAATGACCTGCTAGGACAAAAATACCCCTCAGGTGGATTGCACGTGGGGGGACTTAATAGAGGAGTTAACAACCATCATGATTTTTGACTCAATGGGTTAAGAATTCATAATGTGGATATTCAGGGTGTTAAACATTTTGATTTTGAACTTAACTAGCTAAAACACCCAAAACACAAGGATTGAAAAGGTAATTTATTGTATTTAAAATAGGGGAATTGGCCTGTAATAATCTCAACTAGACGTTATTGGAGATCTGAGAAAAATATAACTAAACAACTCTCTAGTGGATCAAACAACTCTAATACTTTCAGGATTCACGAACAACGTGTGAAATCACTGAGAAAAACGATAGAAAACCCTAGCATAACAACTAAGTGAAAGAACTCTCTGGAAGTGTGTTCTGCAAATGTGAGAGAGACTCACTTTATATAGTCAAGGCACTTCCAGTCTCTTCATATCTTCAGTTAGTTATCCACATCCCATTTGCTCCATTTGTCCAGCCCAAATGTTCTTTATAAGTCCAGCCCAAATGTTCTTTATAAGTCCATCAGCAGCTAACAAAATAAGAGCCCATTTATACCTCACACAAAACAAAACAAACAATTTTATTAGAATCAAAACACACATGATGAACAAAGAATATAAAACTGATAAACGATTATATATTTTTAACATGCCCTCTCAGTTTTATATTTGAAATAAATTAACTAATCTCAGCCACTTACATATATTTTCATGTTGGCTAGGCAGAAGACCCTTGGTAAACACATCAGCTAGTTGTACAGTTGATTCCACACCAACAATCTTGATAATACCAGCTGCAATCTTTTATCGTAAAAAGAACAAGTCTACCTCAAAATGCTTTGTTTTATCATGAAACATAGGATTCATAGCGATTGAAAGTGAAACTGTATTATCATATTTCAACACCACAGGATATTGTATATCCACATACAATTCCCTCAACACATTTACCAACCACATCACCTTACAGGTTACATCACACATTGATCTATACTCTGCTTCTACAGAAGATCTGGCGGTAACATATTGTTTCTTACTTTTCCAGGAGATAGGTGATTCTCCAAAGAAAACATAATGCCTAGTTACTGATCTTCTATTAGTGTAGTTTTTCGCCCGGTCAGAGTTAGCCATGGTTGTAAAAGTCTCACCTAGGCTCCGAGTACTCCCCGAGTACTCGCTACAAGGTAGGCTGCCGAGGCCCTTACTCCCCGAGTAATCTCCGCCTAGGCTGAGTACCTCCCGAGTACTCCCGAATCCGACTAGGGAGCGCCTAACGACTTTTGCAACCATCAGTCAGCATAAGCTGAAACTAACTACTTCCTTTTAACATGACTCCTAATCCAGGAGCCTTCTTTAAATATCTCAACAACCTCATAGCCAACTTCATGTGTCTTTTTTTAGGTTTATGCATAAATTGGCTAAGAAAATGCACACTATATGATATATCTGGTCTTGTATGAGACATATATATTAGTTTACCAATTAACTTTTGATATTCAGTAACATTTGGTAATAGCACATCTTCATCTTTACAAACTTAGTCACAACATGATTTTGTTCTATTGGACAATTAACTGGTTTACAACCACTCATACATATGTATTCAATAGATCCATGCAGTATTTTATTTGAGTTAAACACAAACCATGATCTTTTGCAATCACTTCAATTCCTATATAATATCTTAATTTTCCTAAGTCTTTTATTAAAAGTTCAATTCGTAGCAATTTTTAATGATATTTATCTCAGATTGATCATTCCTAGTCAACACAATATCATCAACATATATAAGTAATATCATAAGACTACCATTTATGTTCTTAACAAACAAGGAATGATCACATTTTGACTCAGTAAAACCAAATTTAACAAGCACATCAACCAGTTTATTATTCCACATTCTGGGTGCTTGCTTTAACCCATGTAAAGACTTATTCAACTTACGCACCAAATTTGAACTATGATCATTTAAACCTTCAGGAATGACCATATACACATCTTCCTTTAGTTCACCATAAAGAAAGGCATTATTAACATCTAATTGATACGATTGCCAATTATTTTGAACGGATATACTTAGCATGCATCTAACAATTAACATTTTCACAACATGAGAGAAGGTTTCATCAAAATCTAATCCTTCTCTCTGGTTAAACCCTTTGGTAACTAACCTTGCCTTGTATCTTTCAATATCACCATCTGACTTATACTTAAGTTTGTAAATCCATTTACAACCTATCGGAACTCTATCTGTAGGTAATTCTACAATTTCCCACGTATTGTTCCTATATAAAGCAAATATCTCATCATTCATGGCATTCACCCAAATAATATCATTAATAGCTTCTTTGTAAGAAGTAGGTTCACTAATTTTATTAATGTTGACAGCAAAACATAAACTATCATTTGGTAAATTCACATAATTAATAACCTTTTCATACCCATATTTAACCAGTCCTTCTATAACAAAATCATCAAACTTTTTAGGTGTATTTAAACTTCCAGATGATTTTCTCACATTTTGATTTGCATTAGTGATATTACCCTCAGACAGATCAGACTCTTCCTGAACGGTCCTAGGACAATCAGTCCTCACAGATTCACTACCAGACCTTGCAGAAGAGGGTTGCTCTACCCTGCCTGTTTTACTTATAGGCTGTTGTGCATCATTAGCCCCTATAGACCTAGTAGATTCATCTGGTTGCTGACTACTACAAGGACCAGTCTGTTATTACCCTCTTCTCATCATTGGGCACTATGTCACTTGAAGAGTCATAAAGATCAAAAAAAAAAAAAAAAAAATTCAAATGATTGACATCATTAAGATTTTGAAAATCAATTGAATTATCAAACACTTTTTGTTTATATGGAAACACATTTTCATAGAAACTTACATCTCTTGAAAATAAAAATTTCTTTTCATTCAAGCTCCATAATTTGTATCCCTTTTTTAAGTTTGAATATCTCATAAACACACATTTTTAGCTCTTTCTTCAAATTTATCATTGTTACTCAAAATAGTACAAAAACATAATGACCCAAAGACTCTCAAGTGATGTAAAGAGGGTTCAAAACCAAACATAAGAAAATAAGGTGACCTACCATTTAGCACTGAAAAGGGTGTCCTGTTGATCAAATTAGATGCCGTTAAAACACACTCTAACCAGAAATATAAAGGCAAATTAGTCTGAAAGAGTAACGCTCTGGCAACATTAAGCAGGTGCCTATGCTTCCTTTCTACCACACCATTCTATTGTGGTGTGTAAGAACAAGAAGTTTGGTGAATAATAACTAGTGAATTAACAAATCCTAACATCTTCCCATTCACAAACTCAATACCATTGTCACTTCTAAATACTTTTACTTTGAATTTAAACTGAGTATTTATTAAATTCACAAAACTAACAATGTTCTCAAAGACTTTAGTTTTAGACTTCATTAAATAAACCCAATTAGCCTTATTATAATTGTTGATACACTTTGTGTGGACGCGGCACGTTTGGTTCGAGCCTTTAACGGAATGAAGACCAAGTCGGATATCCTCCTATCCTATTTGGGTCCGACAAGTTTCTTTCGTCTGTAATGTATTGTATAAATGACTGTGCATGTTGCATATTGGTTTGTTTGTGTGTTTACAACAGGTTGCAGCACATCATACATGGGGAAACTCCTAGAGTTTCACCATGCTAAATGACAAAAGCATGATGAAACTTCCCACATGGTGAAACTCCTGTTATGACGAAAGTCCTCTTCATGATGAAACTCCTAGGAGTTTCTCTATACTACAAGACAACCATGGTGAAACTTCAAGTTTCTCCATGACGAAACTTCCCCTTGTGATGAAACTCTAGGAGTTTCACCATCACTAGATGACAAAACTCCCAAGTTTCATCAACCCTTTGAAGTTTCGTCGTCCCCTTTTAAGTTTCGTCATATGCTGTGATTGGTTGCAATATTAACACATCATGGTCTCTGTTTGAGACCATGAGAACACAGTCCACTAAGAGATTATTTCAAGCATTGTTTGTATGTGTTTTTACATTTGTTCTCATCTAATCAATTGAGTGTGTTTCATTGGTTACTTTGTGTTCATCATCATTATCTGTGTTTGGTTTGGCATCGTTACGGGGATTCGGCACCCATGACCGTGTTTGTTATAAACAAGGATTCGGTTTCGGTTTCGATCCTCCGAGAATCGGGACCTACAAGTGGTATCAGAGCCTTGGCTCTTATCCTTGTTTAAAATCAAACATTGTTCAGTTTTTATCAAGTGTGAAACTGGTTGTTTATATTTTTCTAAAAACTGTGTTCTTGAAAGTTCATATATTTCTGGAAAAATCATCCTAAAAAACTGTTAATCTTGTTGTTTTGCTAAAAAAGTTTTGTTAAAAACCTTGTTAGTTGGTTGTTCACGTGTTAAAACCGGGTTTTTAGTGAAAGTTTTAAGCAATCTCGTGATCGGAATCTTCAAACATTCATCGTGTTCTTCGACAACCTTCAAAGAGTTCTTCAATCTTTCCACTTTTTGATTCTTTATAAAGTTACTGTGCAATTTGTTTGTGAATTAAAAATTACATGTTGTTTGAAAATTGTGCTCAAAAGAATGGTGGGTTGTGAGTTTGGTAAGAAAGGTATGCTATGAGTTGAAATTTGTGTTCATGTGTCAGTAGGGATAAGATTTGCTTTGAAAATATCTCACCAACTCACTGATCTTATCCTTTGATTGACGAAAGTCCATGAAACAAATCAAGTTTCATCACACACATAGAGAGGTTACGTAGGCCAACATAATTCACAAGTTTCGTCGCTCAACATCATTCAAAACTTTCGTCGCCATCACATAAGTTTCGTCAATCAGAAGTTCAACACAAGTTTCGTCGCGCATTGGTCTTTCATATAAGTGGTTTCGTCACATTGATTTCTTAGAAGTTTCGTCGATCAGATATTTTAAACAAGTTTCGTCGATATTTTAATCAAGTTCGCCAGTCACTATCTCCTAGTTTCGTCATACATAAAAGAGTTTCGTCTAGCACATCAGGTTTTCGTCGAATCAGTGTTACACATCAGAGTTTCGTCGCAATAACCTTGAATTACGTCACTAAGGTTTCGTAATTAAAGGTTTCGTCACTAGAAGATTCGTCGAGAGAGAGTTTCTTCACAAGAGGGTTCGTCGCATAGAGTTTCGTCGTTTATCAAGTTTTCATCGTTAATCAAGTTTCTTCGTTAATCAAGTTTTGTCGAACAGTGATTCATCACATAAAGTTTTGTCGAGTAGTTTGTTTTCGTCAAACAAGTTTCGCCAAGACCAGGGTTTCGTCGAAACTTGTTAAATTTTTAACAGAAGCCTTGCAAATCTATTTTCACACTGTTTGTTTTCAAGTGTGTAATCAGTTTTTCACTTACATACATTGATCATGAGCTATACGAGTCCATGGGATTGGAGTACGAATCCACGACCAGGTGAAGATCAGACATCCGCAGCCGCTTGGATGAGAAATGTTATGACACCATGATCTATCAGTGAGGGTCAATGGGCGTTGGTGACGAATCAGAATCAAAGCATTCAAAATCTGTTGATAAGTGAGAACGAAACGGGAAGCAACAACCGCCCGCCAAAGTTGAATCACATGAACGAATATCCAACATGGAAAGGTCGTTTTCACACGAACGTTCTAGGGCAAAACACCGAGTTGTGGACGTGCTTCATTGCGCCGTATAATCAAAGCAGGATCAAATGCCACGACATTCAATAATATGCAAGAAGCTGACAAAAAGGCATACGATCTGGAGAAGAAGGCGTTTGCTATCCTCACACAAGCACTCCACAAAGATATCTATCACCAGTTCGGTTATTGTACCAACACGAAAGCCTTATGGGATGCCTTGGTAGCAAGAGGTGAAGGAAATGCGACTACAAGAAAGACGCGGCATGATCTGTTGAAGAAGGAATTTGAATCATTTCAATTCTTGGACAACGAAACGCTAAATGATATGACAACTCGTTTTTATCATTTGATTAGTGAAATGTATTCTTATGGTGTTCTTGCAACTCAACAGGAAATGGTAGCAAGGTTTGCTGATGCTCTACCCCCAAAATGGAGTTCTTTTATTGAATTGCTAAAGCATACGGGTAGTTTAGATACTGTCAGTATCTATGAATTCATTCAGAAGTTGGAGCACAAGAATGATGAAGAAATTCGGAAAGCTAAACGAATTCCTGCTCCTCATAATACTGAAATGTACCTCCCGGGTTTTAGCTCTTTAGCTAGTTCCAGTTCCAGTTCAGCTCAGCAACCAAAACCTCAAACGGCGTTTATGTCCAACACAAGTTCTTTTCCTTTTCCACAGTCAGCTCCTCCACCGGTTTTCGATCCAAGTGCATATCTTCCACCAGCGCATGTTGTTGCTTAAGCTCACGCCTTTTCAAAACCTCAATATAATCAAAATGCCTATATTCCAACCGAACCGCAAGCCCAACCACAACCTCAACAAGCAAATTACAGTAGCACCTTTCATTCCCAAAACCCCAACACCCTCAGAGTTGATACTTCCAATCTTTCAAAAGTCAGTGTAGAAGTTGCCAAGGAACATATGGAACTTCTCAACACAATGTTTAGTGCCTACTGTGGATTGGTTGCAGGTCAAATTGGAAAGATCAATATGACCAATGAAGATTATCAGCAGATAGACCATAATGAAATGGAGTTAATGGATATTAAGTGGGCGTTTGCAAGTGCTGTTAGAAGGGCAAAGGATTTCATGGCTGGAACGGGAAGAACAAGCTTGGAAGGCAAGAATGATACGAAGTACGGTTTCAACAAAGATGCGGTTACTGAAGGGTGGTCCATGGGACAACCCTTAAGTGTGTTAAAAGACGAGTTAATCCCTCATTTGATCATGTAATTGTCTTGAATTAGATAACCACGGTTGCTTGTGTTTCAGGTACATTTGGAGCTTAAAAGTATGGAAATAAAGCTTCGAATAGACACGACTGGATTGTAGATTGAAAGATGGAGAATAAATGAAAAAAATAAAATTTTGGAATTGAAGAACTAAGAAGATAACATGATAGAGGGTGAAATTACGAGAACGTAGGCGAAAACGGTGAAGAAGACGGAGTTGAAACGAGAAAGTTACGAAGAAAACAAAATTGATTGCTGAAGCCTACCGTAAATTACAGTAGCTAGCGTAATTTACAGTAGACTCTGACAAAAATTGATGCCGTAAGACAGTTTAAATCCACTGTAAACCATTTTAAGCCACCGTAAGCTACGGTGGCCATCGTAGCTTACGGTGGAGCCTGCAAAAAAAGTGTAACTCCCCCCTTTTAAGGTGTTTTATGGTGTCTTTCCATTGGCAATCATTGTGGGACGTTTTGGAGCAGTTCTTGGGGAGATTTTGGCTAGTTCTTCTTAGTGCTAAACAATTGGTTTGTGTTTTCGATTCATATGAACATTAATCCTTGTGTGATGATGATGTACCAAGTCATGAGTGGCTAAATTCGTGGTGATCATCCTAGATGTAAGGTTTACTTTTGAAACACTTTGTTTGAGCTTGAATTTCTAGAATAATGACTTTGAATGTTTTTTTAAGTTACTATGGTGTTTGAATGTTTATTTGTAAAGTGTTGATTCTTGTTTGATGTTAGTCTAAGCCATACATTCTTGGTGCCGTTGGCAATCGAGATATCATGGGAGGGATTAGGGTTGGATAATTGTCAACTGATCATCGGGTAACAACCTCGCATTTTATAATCCGAGTACTTAGTTCCCTTTCATCACAAATAGATAATCAAACACGAGCCATGTCTATGTGGTTCTTTCTAGTTGGGCATAAACATTAGTGTGGATTAAAACCTGAAATCTAGGATGGTCACTTGTTCCTAATCTGTTTTCAAAACCAACATTTGACTTGCAATCTAGTTTAGTTTAATCTAGTTAATTAAAACCTATCAATCCAAATTCTGAATTTACTTTTCTTGAAATTTAGTTAACTTTAGTACTATAGATAAACCATTTAGATAACACATATTCCACAAACTCCCTGTGTTCGATACCCACTTACCGCTAGCTAATTAGTTGTAATTGGATTAAATTTGATTGTGACCATGACATCACGTCAAATTTTGGCGCCGTTGCCGGGGAGTAGTGCGCAACATGTGTTATTTTTGATCTTTTATAAGTTTGTTATTTTTCTGTGTTACGCTGGGTGTGTTAGTGTGCAGGTACTTACAGGTGCATGCGTACTAGAAGCTCTCACAAGCTATCACCGTTGGCATTTGATCCAGAAATTGAGCGAACTTTGAGAAGAGACAGAATTTTGCTAAGAGAAAACAGAATCAGCGGTTCACCAACAACACCTACTACACCATTTACACTAATCAGATACATGAATCCACCACCACCTCCACCCACTACGGGTGAACCTACACCACCCTTTATACCATCTTCAACACAACCATCACCAAATACTACCACTCCTGCATCCACACCAGAAATCAATCCAACCAACACTACCTTACCTGAGAACACACAGTCTGAATACTCCTTCAGTTACAACCCTACATCATCCGCTGTTCCAGCTTATTCAACATTTTTCCCAACATCCGACCTACCATCATCATCACAAATACCACCACCTAACCTATACCAAACCGGTCCATCCAATATCCATTCTACTCCATTCCAACCAAGAGTGCAATCTCAACATACTTCGGGAGTAAGACAAGATGGGTTCGATAATGAGTTTGAGGATGACTTTGTGGGTTATGATGAAGAAGGATACATGTATGGGGGTGATGGAGATCAAGGGGAGTATGCCTATGTTCAAAGTCAAAATCAAAGGATGTCAAGTGTTGGTAGGATTCCTCAACAACAAATTATACCTCAACAATTGCTACCACAAGGTCCACCGGTGCAAAGACGTGTTCAACAACCTCATGTGGGGCCGAGATTCAACCACCTCCACAACAATTTAGGCCTCCACGTAGGCAAGTTCAAAGACCAATAGGTCCTATATGTCCAAGAGTTCGTTTGGGTGTGCCAAGAAGAAATCTTCGAGAACATGCTAGAGGTATTGAAGCACATTTTAGACCGGTGATTACTCATAATCCTTCACCTGTCACACCCCCAAAATACCACTTAGGGAGTGTCCCTAATAGGCGTGTGACGTACCAGCAAAGAGCCACTAATTACATGGAACCCATGTATGTTTCTAAAATAAAGTTCTTGATTATCAACAAAACACCATCCAAGTTCAAAGGAAAACCAAAGTATTCAGCGGAAGCAAAATTAAACGAAGTTAAACAGATTAAAATCCAATATATAGTATCAAGAAATCAATAGCATTAATTTCCCCCAGTCGACCATGACCTCTCCAGCTACTCCAGACAGCAAGTTCCAATGCAAACAGCTAACGACCTACAAGCATGCAAACAAGTGTGTCAGACAACGCTGGTGAGTTCAAGGTTTTGTTACCGAGTTTAGTTTACCAGATGTATATACAAAACAGTTTATCAATTTGATTTGATGTTGTTATTAACTCGATTACCGAAATGGCTACAAGATGTGTTTGCCCAACCCCAATGTCTCTATCAAAACATTGGTCATGCTTTAAGGAAATTAGTTCACGCCCGACCTCCCTGAGACGGTGTGAGGGTGCCAAACCTAATAGCGCTATCAACTAATAACCTCGTTGCCTTCCCGGCAACTGTCGGTAGATGTAAGGGGTCTTATATGATAGAAACTGAGTAATAACCAACATCCCAATAACCTGCATTCCCCCTGGAACGTTACCCAATATCCCTTCCCGGGATGCATGCTTGGAAAAGAGCAGTGAACTCACCTGAGATTGCTCGGTATGTTTTATTACTTTGTTCCACGTTGATCAATCAAACCCTAGCGTGGTTACCAATAATAATCAGTTTCGCAATCACTTAAGTCATACATTCTTTTCACATGCTATACAAACAATGCACTAGCATTAAACAAGTTGTACAAGTCGTATTGGTTAGTCTATGTTGTCCATGTCTCCCGAAAGCATTTAACAGCTCATGTCATTTGACCTATTGTATGTAATAGACAATAAACATCACTCACACATTGCAAACATTTACATCATATAAACATTCTTAACACAAGCTCATGGTTCGGATAACAGCTTCATCTAGCTCAACGGCCTAGTGACATGTACTTCATTCGAGGGTATGCGTATGTGGCCCATCTCAAATGACCCAATTAAGAAGTGTGCAGTCTAATAGCGTGAAAGCCCAAGAGTGCCTAAAGCCCAATGGGTTGTGAGGTCGCACAACAGTGTGTGACTACCATAACTGTGTGCGACCAGAAAACTTGTGCGGCCCAGATGCCATTGGGTGGGCTTGTTTGTTTGCAGGCCCGGTTAATAGTGTGAAGCCCACATAAACTTACATGCCATTCATTCAAATTCCTAAGTCCAAATCAAGTTGCATATTATCAGTGAATATGCAGTCCGGTTTACAATCAAGCCCGTATGTGTGCGATGTGTTAATTTATTCACCCAATATCATTAATTTGCAAGACATACAATTTCCCACAATCAATCAGTTTCACATTGAGGTTCTTGAGCCTGACGATCATCTACCAATTACATCATCACAACCAGCTTGAACAATAATATCATGCAACCCTATTGGACTAATCATGCTTATTACCTAGTTTATTTGTCACCAACAGTTATTCGGCTCATATGTCATTTAGGCACATAATTCAACCTCAACAACAAGACATCATCACGACATTTGATTTTCATGACATTAATATATTTGATTAATCTGACAATGCACATGGCCGCCAATTTCCTTGTTCAAGATTACATACCATCTATTGGACCAATTATGCCACTAACTTTATTAATTTCATAAGGCATCAGTTTGTTTTCTACTTCACCTTCTAAGTCATAATTTGTAGCACAACCCTAGCACATAAACAATTCACCACATAACATATTCGAATTCTTTACACAACTTTATTTACCAATCTGTTATTTCATTACTTTACCACTATTAACCAGTCTCTGAATAAGAACCAACCCACGACCGATCCCTCTCCCTTAGCACATATTAAGAAACATCAACATGATCACTCAATCTATATACAATTCACGAACCCACATATGATCACCAGGGTGTTTCGGGTGTGTAACAAAATCATAATAACAACTATATCACAAATCAAGAATCACAATCCTCCCTAACACTTAATCAATCAAGAGATCATACTTGTTCGCATATAAACAAAACAGTCTACAAGATTAAGCGAGCATAAGGTAATACTAACCGAAGGAATTATGGTGATGGTGATCACGAACTGGGGGAAAGGGGTCTCCTGTTGTCGTACTTTGTAATAGGGGATAAGGGTGTTTAGGGTTTACCAAAACTTGTAGCTATAAATTACGTATCATATAAAGTATATAATATACACATGATTCCTTGGATTGGTTTGGGCCGAAGTATAATGAACAGGTTCTAATTCAGGCCCAAGTGTATAACCGGCCCCAAGTACTAACTATCTAGATGGGCTTGGTTAACTAAGTACGATTATCACAATCATAAGTGTGTGTGCAAGCTTGGTTTGGGCCTCAGGCCCAAATGTATAAAGGAGTGATAAACGAGCACAAGATAAATAAATGAACACAGAGACACACGGTTTGAGGAATTTCAAAGAGTGTTGACCTTAAAGATTCGGGTTGTCACATCATCCCCAACTTGAAAGAAATTTCGTCCCGAAATTTGACAAATAATCACAGGGAAGTGGAGTGATAAATCAAGATCGTTGCGGATTTACCTCAGGTGCCACATCATCCCCAGCTTGAAATGGAATTTCGTCCTGAAATTCACCAGTTTTACCAGAATGAGATTGGTCATCAGGTAAAAAAATTGAGGGTATTTAAGTTCCATCTGATCCTCGCGTTCCCACGTGAACTCCGGTCCACGTCTTGAGTTCCAACGAACACTCACGATTGGAATTCGACTAAGTTAACATACCATGACTTCCTAGTCCATGTGTTCGATAAATTCCTCTAGTAAAGGTATCACACGTGTTTCATCAGACCACCATTGCCTTAGATCTGAAACGTAAATGACGTCGTGTACATTACCCGATTCGTCGGGTAACTCGAGTTTGTAGATTACGCTACCCATTTCCTCCCAGACTGTTGAATGGTCCCTCGTGATGTCAGTTAAGTTCGCCATGCTTCCCAAGTATTCCACAACCTCCCAGGGTGAGACTCTCAACATGATACGATCGCCTACAACGATTTTCCAGCGCTTCCCAAGAGTTTCAAGTACCATTCCTGGACCAGTAATTATGTTGTCAACCATCACAGTCTAACACGAAGACTGGCATTATTGTTTATGTAATGCCTCAACAGAGCTGTCTGGTTACCAAGATGATAACTACCGCAGTGGTACTCAACTATAGGTAAAGTCCTTCCAATATGCACCAAAGCCAGTCACACTCATGCTCACAGCATGTCTTCGAGTGCCAGGAGAGTTCGTTTTCTCTGATCGTTTGCCCAACTGCGATAAGCATTGCTCTGGTCCTGAAATGAGCCAAGGGTGTTGTGTATTACTTGACGTAAATCATACGTAGATCAATTTCAGAGGTAACAGGAGTTGGCACCTCTTGCCTAAAAGCCGCCTCCCTCATAGGAGTATTCGCAAGTTGTGACGACTCGTCAGTTTTCTTGATTGCAAGAAAGAGTGCCACCCAGGTGATAATGCTTCCATTTCGAGTTGTAAGTAGACTAGTGACCAATCCATGGCAGTCTGTTCTCTTCTCCACACATGTGTTTCTGGGTGCTAATATCCCACCTTGACTTTCCCACAAGTCAAACATCGTTCTCATGCGTTGCTATGTGGGCCTTCAGGCACGGTCACTCGTACATGGTCTTCAGGTTTTAATACATCCTATCAAAACTCAGATAGATATGATATTGAGACCCATGCGCTCCGCCTGCACCAGTTCCCTAAGGTTGCTGTATAGTGAGGTCTATATTCGTTCCATGAAGTAGCAAATATGGTCCGACCTGCCAAGGGTTGCTTCCCCACGCCCCGCATGGGTCAATCTTGAGAACTCTCTTCCTTCCGTTCTTCAGTTTGAACAAGGCGAGTCTGATCAGGTACGTTGGAGTCGATAGCAAGCTGCAAAGCTCGTGCACGTCCAGGTTTCACGGTCGTATTCATTCAAAAGTTCCGTCCAGCGTTGCCATCGCGTGTTTAGCTCTCTTGAAACAAGGGTACACGGGAGGCCCTTGCGATCGGTCTAAGTCGTGCATTCGGTACCGTCTAAGTAATGCCTCCAACTCAAATTTAAGATCGTGGCTTCCAACCTAGGTTGTAAGTCGTGCAACTCTTCCTATTAATCCACCACATAAGCTATCTCCTTCTCATGTTGCATCGCTGTATAACTGGGACTCTGATTCGAACCATTATAATATACTACTAGATCGCCCATACCCTTAGGTAAAGACAATAGTCAGTGCATTGTAGAGTTGAGTTTCAGAAGCTGAGAAGACGTTCTCCTATTTCGGTTCCTATGAGTTCACAGCTCCCCGCTGTGCTAAATAGGTTAAAGCTGCGCAATCTTCGAATATCCCACAATGAATCTGCGTTAGTATCTAGCGAAACCAAATTGTTGTACCCCTGAAGGAATCTTTGGCGTCGATCAGTTTCTAGCAAAATGGATCCTAGCAAGATCCACGTGTATTCCCACTTCGTTGGTTACATGATCAAATGCACCTCTTGTCACGACCCCCGACCCACCCTGGACGGAATCGGGTGCCGTGAGCAGTCCCGTGGTACCGGTGATTATTTTTGAAAAACATTGCAGCGGAATTTTCATCAGGACCGTGAGTTAGGAAAAATATCATAGTTTAGAAAACACCGGATTTGATTTAAATAGATGGGATAAATCCCTATTTTAAAATGGTAGCTTTAATAAAGATAAATTTTATTTTATAAAACAATATTTCTTTAATAAGCCATTTCTTGATGCCTTTCAGTGCCGTATCCAGCCTTATGATAATTACCTGAAACATGTTTGAAAAAGGTTTTGTCAGCGGGAATGCTGAGTGAATTCATTCCATTTTTATACAAATATATTGTTATACCTTACAGTATTAAGGTTTTATATCTATTTGCATTTACCTTACTCAATCAGTATTTTGTCACATAATAGCAATTCCAATATAACAGCAATAATATCACTTATTGGTTTACTTTCATCCAATAGTGAATTAATCAAATAACTATACTTTACTGTTATTCAATTTATCTATCATTAGGCAATTCCTATGACTGGGTCATATCACTGTTGATCATTCTTTCAACTAGTGACTCTGACCATATCACTTGTTCATAACACTGTTGATCATTCTTTCAACTAAGGTCTTTGGTCATATCGCTGTTGATCATTCTTTCAACTAGCGATTCTATTCATGGCACTGTTGATCATTCTTTCAACTAGTGCTTCTGGTCATTATCACTGTTGATCATTCTTTCAACTAGTGATTCTAATTATAACACTGTTGATCATTCTTTCAACTAGTGTCTTTGGACATATCACTGCTGATCATTCTTTCAGCTAGTGACTTTGGACATAATGATGTCTTATTACTTTGTCAAATATATTATCTCTAGCACTAAATCATGCAATTCAGAATAATGACATGTTATGTCAATTATTATAACTTATCAAAATATATTAATTCACTAATTGTAATATCAGTGTATAGTAACCTGACTAAAAGTATTATATTTGATTATTTTATTATGGCATGCACCATTTAGATTTATACCTAATAAATTAAGAATAATTGTGGTCATGCTAACTTCCTGGGTAGTAGTAACGAGAATCAAATAATGTATAATACCTCCCATACCAGTAAAATATAATAACTTAATCACTGTAAGTATAACTGGTAACCATTTAGGATTTTAGAAAGCATTTTGCAATATAATTGTTTCACAAAAAGGTGATAAAACTGTGATAAAAGAGTATGGACTCACAAACGGTGAGAAAAGAGAAATGAACTCACATTGCAGATTTCTACGGGCAAAGTTTAGTCTACAGATAAGCCTTGATATACTGCTGATTCACTTTGGGCAGAGTCTAGTCTACTGATTAGCCTAATTCACACAAACGGGGTTGTAACTAATACAGCAATTACGACAATTCACGAGATTAAACCTTCACAATGATTAATCAGTGCAATACTCGATAATTCAATCGGATTCACAACGAATAACAGAGCATAGTCCGAATTCGAACAGCACTCTAATATTCAAGTCGAAATCACGACGAATAATCAAAGTACAAGCTCAATTGAGCAGCACCTGGACTATCGTTGGATAGTTACAATCGATCGGACGTTGAATCGTAATAGCGATCGAGTTATTACCCTGATTGCGGCAGCGTTTCGAGGTTTGTGTGTTAATTGTGGTAAACAGAGCATAACTCCGTGTATAATTCGACTTTTAACGTCGATTTTGTGCCAGAATTCAAGTCCCAACCTCTACTATTTATACCCGAAATTTGACCCTGTCGCGTAGCGCGAGGGGTACCCCCCTGGGCGTCGCGCTACGCGAGGGGTAACCTATTTTCTATAGGTAGCCACGTCCCTAACTAGGCTTGCTGAGTTGACGAAATCGTAAAATTCAAAACGGCCAAAAAGTTATTTAGATAATCGTAACTAGGGTTTTGCCCCCCTCTGAGTTTTAGGGGTCCTGATCCTGATTCTGATTATTCTGGAAATTTTAGGGTTAGTGCAGAATTACTTGGGTTTCTCAATTAGGGTTTTCTTAATAGCTAATCACCATCCTAATTATGGATTTTAGTGACAGTTGTTACACCTCTCAAATCTAGATGTTACACTAAACAAGACTTCGCACGTAATGGCTCCTCTCTCAGGAGTCCTAAAATAAAATACAGATGCCGTCTATGATGTTCCTTCCTCCTGGAATGATTCACACGTTGTCAATAAGCATAGCCGATTCATGTGATCCATGCAGCTGCCGATGTGATGATTAGCCCAGAGGTTTTGGAATACAACATCGCAATGGCCGCCATGCGTCTTGTAATGCCGTTGTAGGAACATTCTCCCCTCTGGACTCCCATCTGATAATAGTTCATTCGTTAGTCATTCCTCGAATGGAAGCTTGACCCTCGCACTGGTAGACAGGTTGCCAATACATGATCGAGGCAACCGGTTCCTAACTGCCTCCTCGTTAGGTTCCGGATAATCAGTACACATACGAAAAGTCTTATCTTCACGGATATAACTGGGGCTCCCCGGAGCGAAAACTAGGTCCGACAAAACTCCTGTTCAACAATTCCTGCAGATGATTAGACAGCTCGTGGACCCTCCTGGTGCATGACGATAAGAGTGCGTGTAGTCAGGGCTGCCTCTGGCGTGAGATCAGGCTGAGATTTCGCCTAACAGTTGTGGAAGTAATCCTGAAAGTTCCTTGGGTAGCACACCGAAAGGAATCACAAATAATTGGTGAATCCTCGATCCTCTGTTTCCTTAGCCCTATCATTAGTAACGGGTGCTAATATAGCGGAGTAATCCCTCCGTACGCACTTCTGGCCTTCATAACTGAAATGGCGCTAACCTTTGCACCACTCTGACACTGTAAAACAAATAACGATTCTCCCTACAAAACTTTCTCCTCACTGGTATACCTGCGGGATCTCTGGATAACCAATCTACACCAACTACTGTATTGTAACCATCAAGGGTGGTAGAAAGAAGGTTGATGTCGAACACTTGTCCCACAAGGTCTAGTTTGCATCCCGAATAAAATTTGACTTGCCAACAACCAATTCCACATCAGGTCCGACTTCAAGAAGCATCAGGGTTAAGTAAGACAAGGACGAAGCGATTAGCTTCTCATACAAGCCACCATGTTGCTATTATACCTGGCGTAGCCTAAGCCAGTCCTAAATGCCCTTCCACGAGTACCGCTTCCAGTGTTGCTACTGCTACTAGAATTTCCAAATCTGCCATTGTTCCATGGGCTGTTGGCGTCCTGACTTAACATCGGCCAATCCTTGTTGAGGCCACGATCATTTTCATACCGAAAGTCATGATTTGCGAGTACCTTGATGTCATCGTGACTGTTGCTTCTAATGTCGTTGCTCGAAACGGAGTCATGCGGCCTTTCGCCATTAGGGTCCATCCTTTCACATCTCGTGTCACGTCCTATGGCACTACTCCTGGTGTGGGCAGTTACACATTCCATCCTATAGTCAATTGTCATCGATCACGTCCCAATTGATTTGTAAGTGTTGACTCCCATAAGTCGCTTACTAGGGTTAAGGATTCGATTGGAGTCAAATCGCTGATGTTCGTTGCCGGTAACTAGAGTCGTTCAAATACTGAAGTCGGTAAGGTACTACATTTACCCTCTTGTCCATCGTTCTTGCAAGTTGACTGAGTAATACACGGTATGTCACGAGAGTGTTGCGGAAGTGATTGCACTTCGGGATCTAAGGCGTCAACACGCTAAGTTCCAGCAAACAAAGATAAGTGAGGAAAGTATAGTCCGATCATTTGACGCTGAGCCATCCAACTCAGGGACGTTCGTACTAGCACCTAACATTCTACACAGTTCGCTAGGCGTTTAGATGTGTGATCAGGCGATATTCGATAACATCGAGATTAGTAAGGATTCAGAAAGGGGTGAAAAGATCATGTTCGAGTAGGAGACAATCACTGCTATGACTCCTATAGACTGCGGAGTTCTAACATAATATCAATTAACAGAGCGGAACCCCTCTCACACTCGTTAAGCCTCACTGGGACTCACATGCACCCCACATTATTAATATGTGTGCACCCATAATAATAATCCAATTTGCATGTTTATCTCAGCTCCTCTCAATTCGTGTTAAAAAGGTTCCCCGAATTCAAGCAATAAGACAGGTGACACCACAACATAGATCATGTAAGTTCAAGAAGAGTCACACTCTTAAAACACGTAACAGGGGTTGACGACATATAGCTCAAAATATAGTGCCAAGTGTATTCACGTGTAATGCTATTCATGAGCAAACACTAGAGATACTATGCAATAGTAAACAAGAGACGAACCTTGCAGTCTGGAGCCGAGTGTCATGGTCGATTTTTGAAGTTGTTCGGTTATAGTCTGGTTTTATAAAAACGTCGTAAAACCAAGTTCACTATAACCAGTGGCTCTGATACCAAACTGTCACACCCCTAAAATACCACTTAGGGAGTGTCCCTAATAGGCGTGTGACGTACCAGCAAAGAGCCACTAATTACATGGAACCCATGTATGTTTCTAAAATAAAGTTCTTGATTATCAACAAAACACCATCCAAGTTCAAAAGAAAACCAAAGTATTCAGCGGAAGCAAAATTAAACGAAGTTAAACAGTTTAAAATCCAATATATAGTATCAAGAAATCAATAGCATTAATTTCCCCCAGTCGACCCATGACCTCTCCAGCTACTCCAGACAGCAAGTTCCAATGCAAACAGCTAACGACCTACAAGCATGCAAACAAGTGTGTCAGACAACGCTGGTGAGTTCAAGGTTTTGTTACCGAGTTTAGTTTACCAGATGTATATACAAAACAGTTTATCAATTTGATTTGATGTTGTTATTAACTCGATTACCGAAATGGCTACAAGATGTGTTTGCCCAAACCCAATGTCTCTATCAAAACATTGGTCATGCTTTAAGGAAATTAGTTCACGCCCGACCTCCCTGAGACGGTGTGAGGGTGCCAAACCTAATAGCGCTATCAACTAATAACCTCGTTGCCTTCCCGGCAACTGTCGGTAGATGTAAGGGGTCTTATATGATAGAAACTGAGTAATAACCAACATCCCAATAACCTGCATTCTCCCTGGAACGTTACCCAATATCCCTTCCCGGGATGCATGCTTGGAAAAGAGCAGTGAACTCACCTGAGATTGCTCGGTATGTTTTATTACTTTGTTCCACGTTGATCAATCAAACCCTAGCGTGGTTACCAATAATAATCAGTTTCGCAATCACTTAAGTCATACATTCTTTTCACATGCTATACAAACAATGCACTAGCATTAAACAAGTTGTACAAGTCGTATTGGTTAGTCTATGTTGTCCATGTCTCCCGAAAGCATTTAACAGCTCATGTCATTTGACCTATTGTATGTAATAGACAATAAACATCACTCACACATTGCAAACATTTACATCATATAAACATTCTTAACACAAGCTCATGGTTCGGGTAACAGCTTCATCTAGCTCAACGGCCTAGTGACATGTACTTCATTCGAGGGTATGCGTATGTGGCCCATCTCAAATGACCCAATTAAGAAGTGTGCAGTCTAATAGCGTGAAAGCCCAAGAGTGCCTAAAGCCCAATGGGTTGTGAGGTCGCACAACAGTGTGTGACTACCATAACTGTGTGCGACCAGAAAACTTGTGCGGCCCAGATGCCATTGGGTGGGCTTGTTTGTTTGCAGGCCCGGTTAATAGTGTGAAGCCCACATAAACTTACATGCCATTCATTCAAATTCCTAAGTCCAAATCAAGTTGCATATTATCAGTGAATATGCAGTCCGGTTTACAATCAAGCCCGTATGTGTGCGATGTGTTAATTTATTCACCCAATATCATTAATTTGCAAGACATACAATTTCCCACAATCAATCAGTTTCACATTGAGGTTCTTGAGCCTGACGATCATCTACCAATTACATCATCACAACCAGCTTGAACAATAATATCATGCAACCCTATTGGACTAATCATGCTTATTACCTAGTTTATTTGTCACCAACAGTCATTCGGCTCATATGTCATTTAGGCACATAATTCAACCTCAACAACAAGACATCATCACAACATTTGATTTTCATGACATTAATATATTTGATTAATCTGACAATGCACATGGCCGCCAATTTCCTTGTTCAAGATTACATACCATCTATTGGATCAATTATGCCACTAACTTTATTAATTTCATAAGGCATCAGTTTGTTTTCTACTTCACCTTCTAAGTCATAATTTGTAGCACAACCCTAGCACATAAACAATTCACCACATAACATATTCGAATTCTTTACACAACTTTATTTACCAATCTGTTATTTCATTACTTTACCACTATTAACCAGTCTCTGAATAAGAACCAACCCACGACCGATCCCTCTCCCTTAGCACATATTAAGAAACATCAACATGATCACTCAATCTATATACAATTCACGAACCCACATATGATCAGCAGGGTGTTTCGGGTGTGTACCAAAATCATAATAACAACTATATCACAAATCAAGAATCACAATCCTCCCTAACACTTAATCAATCAAGAGATCATACTTGTTCGCATATAAACAAAACAGTCTACAAGATTAAGCGAGCATAAGGTAATACTAACCGAAGGAATTATGGTGATGGTGATCACGAACTGGGGGAAAGGGGTCTCCTGTTGTCGTACTTTATAATAGGGGATAAGGGTGTTTAGGGTTACCAAAAATTGTAGCTAATAAATTACGTATCATATAAAGTATATAATATACACATGATTCCTTGGATTGGTTTGGGCCGAAGTATAATGAACAGGTTCTAATTCAGGCCCAAGTGTATAACCGGCCCCAAGTACTAACTATCTAGATGGGCTTGGTTAACTAAGTACGATTATCACAATCATAAGTGTGTGTGCAAGCTTGGTTTGGGCCTCAGGCCCAAATGTATAAAGGAGTGATAAACGAGCACAAGATAAATAAATGAACACAGAGACACGCGGTTTGAGGAATTTCAAAGAGTGTTGACCTTAAAGATTCGGGTTGTCACATCATCCCCAACTTGAAAGAAATTTCGTCCCGAAATTTGACAAATAATCACAGGGAAGTGGAGTGATAAATCAAGATCGTTGCGGATTTACCTCAGGTGCCACATCACCGGTAGTTATTCCTCACACTGACCAAGGGAGGACGTTCGAAGTTCGAACCAATTCGTTACAAAGTTTGCCAAAATACAAGGGTCTAGTAACGGAGGAGCCTTATTTTCATTTGGAGGCTTATGATTCGATTTGCAACACTATTGGGGGACAAGGATTTTCGGCCGACGATGTCAAATTGGTGTTATTCCAATTTTCCTTAGAAGATAAGGTGAAAAAGTGGTTCTATACATTACCTTCGGCATCTATTTATACATGGGCGGAAATGCAACAAATCTTTTTGGATGAATTTTATACCGCTCAAAAGACAAATGATACTAGATAAGGTTTGAGAAGTTTTCAACAACAAACGGGTGAAATGTTTCATGAAGCATTCTAGAGGTTTAACATGATGATAAAGAATTGCCCTCATCATGGGATAGAGCTATGGGAGTTGATGAATGCTTTTCATGAGGGGTTATGTGCCGAAGATGCTCGCGATTTAATGTCTATCACCAATGGCACTTTTGGCACAAATTACGAGCATGACGATTGGGAATTTTTGGAGCAAATGGCGGTCACATTAAAGAGAAAAGCTCAAGCATCAAGGAGAGCACGACCGGCCATTACTCGAACTCAAGTGCACGCGGTAGACGATGGTAATGTTCAAACTTCTAATCAAATTTATGATGTTTGTGCAATTTGTAATGAGATAGGGCATGCGGCTGAAAATTGCCAAGGAGTGGAAGGGCAATATGAGGAGGTGAATGCTTTGCAAGGGCAAGGAGGGGGTGGTAGAAATTACAACATGAATTCCAATACTTACCACCCCGGTTTACGAAATCACCCGAACTTTACATACGGGAATCCGTTAAATCAAGTCAACTCGAACTTCCAAGGAAACCAAGGATTTCATTGGCAATATCAAACGGGTCAAGTGCATGGTGGGTCTTTGGGTCAAGGCTCTTCGGGTGGAAATGAGGTTATGGAGATGTTGAAAGGTATGCAAATGGAGATGCAACGAAGAAATCAGCTGGATGAGGTTCGTATGCAAAAAGATGAAATCCGTGACAAAGCTATTAAATCGTTGACCACCCAAGGGTCAACTTGCGAGTGAAGTGGCGATACTGAAGAACGCAAAAGGCCAGCTACCAAGTGACACGGTGACAAATCCCAAGAACATAAAAAGCGTTAATATCAAGTGGTAAGTACCGTTCCTAGTACCGAATTTAATGAAAAATTTCTAACCTCTTCGTGTCAAATAAATACAGGTATAGGGAAAGACACTAATGGTGAGAATGATAAAGAACATGGAGCACCAATCATGCCTATCTGTATGGGAAAATTAAAAATCCCTCACGCATTATTGGACTACGGGGCAAGCATGAGTGTATTACCAGGTGATCTATATGACATGTATGATTTTGGTCCGCTCGAAGATATAGACACCATGGTGAGTTTGGCGGATGAGAGTTGGAGGCGTCCACGGGGAATAGTTAAGAATGTTATGATTCGGTTTGGAGAATTCGACTATCCGGTGTATTTTCTGGTCTTAGATTATGCTTCTACCAAACTGGCATCACAACAAAGGGTAATTTTAGGTCGACCGTATCTTTATACAACAAATGCTCAAATCAACTGTAGAGACGGGATCATTACAATGACCGAAAAGAACCGTAAGTTGTACTTTGATGTTCATACTAGGGAGATTAGTTATGAATCTATTGAAGAGAAGGGTAGAGAGTCTAGTGAGCATATGAAAAGTGTGCATCAAAGAATAAAAACAAACAAACCACCGGGGTGTGAAAAGAAGTATGAGGGTTCAAGCAGTTATGTAGTTGACTATCCACCGAATGGACATTTGCTGGACGCATTTCAACCAATGACAAGCTACAGTGGGGGAGGTGATAGGAACCGATTCTTTGAGCCACCATAAATGGGGGTGGCACGGTCTGGCTGAAGACTCGAAACTTAGCGCAGCTCGGGAGGCAACCCGGGGTTTTATATTGATCTTGTTGTTTTTATCTTTCTATGTTTCAGGGCCATGGCGACATTCAAGTGTGGGGAAGATGTGCGGATATTTGGGTGAAGGTGGTGATAGGAAGTCGGATTATCTACAACATCTGTTGTGGCAAACTTCAACAGGTCAATGTACTCTTTCCTTAGTCTTGTTATGTTCTTTAGCTTTGAAATATTGGTAGTTAGTTCGTTTGCTTTATGTTAAAAAAAAAAGAATTTGGGGTTTGAGATTTTAAGCTTTTGGTTGATGTTGAATGGTTTTAGCGATCACTTCTTCCCAAAACCATACATTGGGGTCAATGTATCCCAAGTGTGGGGATGGGGGGAAAATTTTGATGGTTTAAAAAAAATTAAATCAAGTGAAACATTGTTAGAATTTGAACACCTTGTACTACCCCGAGTGACACACCGGCAACCCTTAATTACCCTTTTTCTTGGTGAGAGTTGAAGACACAATTGTAAATAAATAATGTTTGTCTTTGATGAGAGTGACAAAGGATGAGGGTCATTAGAACTTGTGCTTGAATTCGTTTTGAGGCCTTAGTTAAACATGAATGTAGAAAGGATAAGGGCATTTAGGTAGCCTCGTCTTAGTGTGTGCGAGTGTGGGATTTGGGGGGTTGGACCTCATAAATTATATATATGAGCTTGGTAGTGAGAGGGGCGGGGGTTTGAACATTTAGTTGCCCATTTTGTGCCGAAAGCCAATCATTTGTAAACCCTTACCTAGTTTCCCAAAAAACAAATTACCCGATTTGACCCGGTCTTGTAGTATTAGTAGTTGTTATAGTTGTGTTTAGTTATGTTATGTTGGATGTTCCTCTATGTTGAGAAAAAAAAAAGAAGAAGAAAAGAAAAGAAAAAAAAATGTGAAAAAGCAAAAAAAAAAAAATGAAAAAAATGATGTATGAGTTGTTTTGTATATAAAAGTCTTTGTTTTGTTTTGTTTGTTTCTTTGTGTAATAAAAAGACCGGGTTAAGTCCTTCGCTACTACATATATATTTCCATTTCCTACCCGTATGCCTAGCCACGTTACAACCTTAAAGTCCCTTTGATTTGCATTCATGTTTTAGCACTTGTTAGGCTGAGGACCGATTTAGGTACAAGCATATAGTTGTGCAATCACCCGTTTGCCTTTTGTGTGTCTAGCATATCTTTGCTAGTGTTTACTTGTCACCGAGAGGAGAGATATAGTGAGGGGTGTGTTGTTTGGGTGTTAGGAAAAGGCTAGTAGAAGGATGACATGTTTATGCTTGATTTATGTTGATCGCTTGTGCACTTAGAAATGATTTGTAATGGGTTGCTTGGGGAAAGCAACGGTTAAGTGTGGGGATGTGATGGGTGGTCCATGGAACAACCCTTAAGTGTGTTAAAAGACGAGTTAATCCCTCATTTGATCATGTAATTGTCTTGAATTAGATAACTATGGTTGCATGTGTTTCAGGTACATTTGGAGCTTAAAAGTATGGAAATAAGCTTCGAATAGACACGACTGGATTGTAGATTGAAAGACGGAGAATAAATGAAAAAAATAAAATTTTGGAATTGAAGAACTAAGAAGATAACATGATAGAGGATGAAATTACGAGAACGTAGGCGAAAACGGTGAAGAAAACAGAGTTGAAACGAAAAAGTTACGAAGAAAACAAAATTGATTGCTGAAGCCTATCGTAAATTACGGTAGCTAGCGTAATTTACTTACGGTAGACTCTGACAAAAATTGATGCGGTAAGACAGTTAAAATCCACTGTAAACCATTTTAAGCCACTGTAAGCTACGGTGGCCACCGTAGCTTACGGTGGAGCCTGCGAAAAAAGTGTAACTCCCCACTTTTAAGGTGTTTTATGGTGTCTTTCCATTGGCAATCATTGTGGGACGTTTTGGAGCAGTTTTTGGGGAGATTTTGGCTAGTTCTTCTTAGTTCTAAACAATTCTAAATTATTGGTTTGTGTTTTCGATTCATATGAACATTAATCCTTGTGTGATGATGTACCAAGTCATGAGTGGCTAAATTCGTGGTGATCATCCTAGATGTAAGGTTTACTTTTGAAACACTTTGTTTGTGCTTGAATTTCTAGAATAATGACTTTGAATGTTTTTTTAAGTTATTATGGTGTTTTATGTTTATTTGTAAAGTGTTGAATCTTGTTTGATGTTAGTCTAAACCATACATTCTTGGTGCCGTTGGCAATCGAGATATCATGGGAGGGATTAGGGTTGGATAATTGTCAACTGATCATCGGGTAACAACCTCGCATTTTATAATCCGAGTACTTAGTTCCCTTTCATCACAAATAGATAATCAAACACGAACCATGTCTATGTGGTTCTTTCTAGTTGGGCATAAACATTAGTGTGGATTAAAACCTGAAATCTAGGATGGTCGCTTGTTCCTAATCTGTTTTCAAAACCCACATTTGAATTGCAATCTAGTTTAGTTTAATCTAGTTAGTTAAAACCAATCAATCCAAATTCTGAGTTTACTTTTCTTGAAATTTAGTTAACTTTTGTACTATAGATAAACCATTTAAATAACACATATTCCACAAACTCCCTGTGTTCGATACCCACTTACCGCTAGCTAATTAGTTGTAATTGGATTAAATTTGATTGTGACCACGACATCACGTCAGTTACATGTTTCAACTGTGGTGAAAAGGGTCACTTCAAACGTGAGTGCACCTGACCAAGCAGACAAGGCAACTAGAATCCATTCAGAAGTCAGACAAGTACTTCCAACGCTAATCAAGGTAACCGTGAAAGAGGGATAGTAGTTGTGAACAACACCACCAACCGAGACCAGTCTGGACCATTAAACACCAATCGAGACCGTTCAAGCTGATGAAGGATGTAATTGGTCTGTACAATTCGGAGATAATGATCAAGGAGGTGGAACCGCATGCTATGCAAAAATCATCAATCACATCAAGCATGTTCACAAGGAAGAGTTTTCTGAAAGTGATGATAGCTCTGGTTATAGCGGGAGTTCAGATGAAGAAAGCTTGAATACGAGAGATTATAATTCTGAAGATGGATCTTTTTCTTATCAAACTGCCATTATGGAAAATGTCTCAGCCTCGACGAGTAAGGTAAATTCCGACACTCCTACTCCTAGTGTATGCAATATGTGTGCAGATTTGAAACTGGAATCCAAACAGATTCACAGTCATAATCAAAGTTTAGTTATTGAGCTGTCTAAATGCAAAGAGGCAAACATGGCTTTAGCTCGAAATGAAAAGGATTTCAAAGAAATAATCGAAACTTTAAAGAAAAGTGTTTCCGAATTGACAAAAACTGTTTTTAACAAACAAATTGGTATTAACAACTACATTAATATCATTGAGGAAACAAAGAAAGAGCTAGCCGTGGCAAAATGCGAGCATAATGCAATCAAGCTCAAATTGGAGAGTTATTCTAACTCCCGATATGTGCTTGATCTCATTATAGAAGCTCAACAACTTAAAGGAAACAAGAAAGACGTTGGGTATAAGGCGTGTCCACCCCCTTTGAGACACAACTATACTCGAATGCCCGATGAAGAAGAAATGCCTCGGTTTGAACCTAGTGTGCCTCTTGATTATGAGGAAGTTACTATTGGCTTAGGGTTCAAATCAGACAGTTCCTCGAGTGACTCATCTGTAGAAACAGGAAATTCAGCATCGATAAATCAAAGTCATCCAATTATTGAGGACTATGATTCGTCTGATGATGAATCAGATGTGAGTGATCAGGATACATCACTTGATAAGATGAAGGGAGTAGAAATTCCAATTGAGAATCATATTCTGTGTGATCCTCCTACTCCTACTGCGCAACCTGTTGCCAAGCAAGTGATAAATCCTGTCAAGGATGTCAAGGATGACAAGGAATGTGTGTCTGGCGTTAAGAGCAGTAATGTGTTGTATACCTTGGTCGGTGATGCTAAAATTTATTCAGACAACGATTTTCCAAATAAAAATGTCAATCCATCTTTGATTGATAAAGTTTTTGAAGATAACACAAGCAAGTTTTTGGGAAAGACGATCCCTGGAGTTGTTGTAACACAATGTGATCCTATCCCAAAAACTGAGATTAGAAAGCAGTTTGGAAATAAAAAACAACCGACAAAGCAACAACCTATTGCTTCTAAGGGTAAACAACCAGTTCAACGAGCTCAAAAGCCTAAAGTTTCTCAATCAAATTTTGAAGCAAAAGGAGCTCGTTACAAGAAGAAAAACGGCAATATCAAATTTGTAGCATCAAAGGGTACTGATAAAATTGAGACTTTTGAAAATAAATCAAACACTGAATTTGTTCTACAAGTCAAAATTTTAAAACACAATAGTCAAAACAATTACACTCAACATACAAATGGGTGTGATGAACAAGCAAGTACCTCAGGTTCTACAGGTTCGACATCTATTAGTCGATAAGATTCTCCTAAGTTTGTTGAAAGGAGAATGTGTTTTAAGTGTGGGGAGTTTGGACATATCGTTAAAAATTGTACAAATACTCCCAAAGAGAAATTTGTTGAAAGAGCACCACCTGAAAAGGTTCACCCACAATGTCGTCCTGTTTCACCAAAACATGATAAACGAACTGTTAAAGAGAAAGAAACAAAACAGCGACGTCAAAACGTCAAGGCAGTTGAAAAGGCTTTAAAATCTGAAGTCAAATCTGTTAAAAGGGAACCAAGTTCATCACAATCTTTAAAACCAGAAATTTCAAAATCTCTTTATAAGAATCAAACTGGTAAACAAAAACAAACTTGGAAACCTAAACCGAGTGAAAGTTCAGGGGGAGGTGCTGTGTTTGAAAATCATCAGGAAATTGAGATCACATTTCCTGATGCTCAGGGACGACCCAAGACCACTAAGGCTTGGGTCCCCCTCTCCAACTAATCTTTGAGTGAGTGTGCAGGAAGTTCCAGGTCGAACTATCGATAGTCATAGGATTGTTGATAGTGGAGTGTCCATGCACAAGATAGGCGACTCAAAGCTCCAAACTATTGTTACTTCTAGGAGTTGTTGCCTTTGATGGAGAGAGAAAAAGAAAAAGGAGACAAAGAATGTCTGATGAAAGAACTTGAAAGCTTCGACAAAATGAAAAATCATTCCAAAGTTTGATTGTTAAAGGCTTTGATCGGGTCCACGAGATAGATTCTATCAAAATGTACGCACATGCAGCACGTGTGAAGTTCAAATCAACAAAATGAACGTGCAGTGTGTATTTCTTCGTGATGTGATTGAAGAAAACGTGTTTGTTGAACAAACCAACCGGGTGTGCGGATGCCTTGGCATGGATTGAACAACCGCACACTACTTCTGAAGGAGAAAGACAAAGACCTTCGCTGGTGCAATGTGGAAGACCAGCCGGACCCGGAGGTTTCTGATCTTATTGCTGTGAAGATATTTCATGGATAATTGAAGTAGCTGCAAAATCGACCTTGAAATCCACACTGGGTGGATATCCAGTTTAGGAGAGCGCTCAGATTCCTGGCAATGCACGAAGCAGTTACAGGATGCGGTTTTGAATTTCTAATCTCTCCTATACTTGTCGATATTTAAGCTGCTTTATGAATTATATCATCTCGTACAACACTCTTTGGCCTGACACGTTGAACTTGAATATCACCTCACACGTGATTGTTTCAATATGAAACTCGTCAATGTTGTCATGGTCCACACCGATTACCAATGTGCCAACTGATTTTTTCCAAAATTCAATAAATCAATTCTGATTAAAATTAATTTTGGTAAACGACATTTAGGTAAAACATGAGTTAACTGACATCGGAAAATCATTTTTGTAAATATTTGTTTGTGTTTTCTTAATTTATCATAGTTTGTTGATTTTAGGGGGAGTAAATCCAAATTTTAAAAATCCAAAAACAATCGAAAAATTTCAAAAACACAAAAACAATAAAAAATAAAAAATGAGTTTCCTGGCGAGCAAAAGAGAAAATGATAGTACATCAGTGGTCTATCCAAACCTCTTTAAACCTTAAATGAAAAACGATAAGGAACTCTATATAAGATGTATTGGTAGGCTCACAATCAGTTTAAAGTGTGCAGGGTGATATAAACCTTAATCGACTGAGGACCAGGTGGGAACCACTCATTGGCATATGGTCTTGGTACCGAAATTTCGTTTGATTGATTGCTGAGGTTCTGAGATATTCGGTCTTTATGCTGTCTTATCATCTGGGTATCATGGTTGTATCTTTTACCGAAAAAAACGGGGACGCAAGTCTAGATCTTCCATGATACTATACATACGTGTACATATTGCATTCGACCTCAATAAGTGATAAACAATCACATGTCCAAACAAATAAGTGATAAAATATCACATTTATCCGGGAGTCAAGTTCGTCTCTCTGCTGTACGATGTACTGACCTGTTCACGGACTTGCTCTTGTGCCCTCATGCATATGAAAATCAAGTTCCTCATCAATAAGTGATTCTATCACATAGGGCTTGTTTTCAACCAAAATAAGTGAGTATCTCACATTTTCATATACGTCAAAACAGATGATAAATGGTATACTCACCAGTAATATAAACCCTCGTGCATACCTTGGTACGGGAATGTGTCGTGTGTGGATGAACACCGGTCGGTAAGTATAAATCATACCTTAACGTATCCCTTCGCCATGATTACATCTGATAAGTTGAGATTATGTGGACAACAATACCAATAATCGTTATAGGATGCTTATCTAAATGCTAACTAACTGAACAATAAGAGCGTTTTGGCGTGACCGTACACTGATATGATTCTCTTACCATCGAAACTCGCAAAAAGAATCTCTGTAAATATTTATTTACTGCTTTCAGTTTCTGCATCTTTGTATATATTTATTTATTGCTTTCTGTCTTTACATTTGAAAAATGAAAAAAAAGCCAAAAAGATTTAGGTGTGTTTTAATATAAACTTTATAAAATCCAAAAAGATTTTATATTAGATTGACCGATGTTGGAACTCGAGTCTATCCTACCCGAAATCCTGATTGTAAGCCGGAAAACAATTGCATCTTCATAAACAGTCGAAGTTGACAGATTTTGAGAGTTAAAGGACTAAAATTGAACAATTGTTAAACTTTCAAACTGGTTGTCGGTCGGTAGTTGATTGAAAAATGGGCACATATGTGTCGTTTGTTTATGATAACTATATTCCAAGCGTTTGTTCTCATTACGCGTTTAGCTTTCTTGCATGTGCAGATGTTACCTTCAATCCAGCTAAAGGCGAAGAGAACGTGATAGAAGACGAGCTCTGGAATGAAGACACGACGTGAAGGCACTCAAAGGAACGATCGAGTTGCCGTTGACCCTTCATCAACACCACAAGGATCTGAAGAATTGACGATCAAAAGATTTACGAGCCTAACTCAATGGAGAGTTCATTCTAAGGGGGAGTTTATTAACGCACTTCCTAAATAAAATGGGGAGTTTGTTGATACACTTTCTACTTTCGACGCGTGTAGACCTTGAAGATCCTCCGACATGAAAGACATGGAAGACGAACCATCATAGCAGCGTCCAAGGGGGAGTTTGTTGATACACTTTGTGTGGACGCGACACGTTCGGTTCAAGCCTTTAACGGAATGAAGACCAAGTCGGATATCCTCCTATCCTACTTGGGTCTGACAAGTTTGTTTCGTCTATAATGTATTGTATAAATGACTGTGCATGTTGCATATTGGTTTGTTTGTGTGTTTACAACAGGTTGCAACACATTATACATGGGGAAACTCCTAGAGTTTCACCATGCTAAATGACAAAAACATGATGAAACTTCCCACATGGTGAAACTCCTGTTAAGACGAACGTCCTCTTCATGATGAAACTCCTAGGAGTTTCTCCATACTACACAACAAAACCATGGTGAAACTTCAAGTTTCTCCATGACGAAACTTCCCCTTGTGATGAAACTCTAGGAGTTTCACCATCACTAGATGACAAAACTCCCAAGTTTCATCAACCCTTTGAAGTTTCGGCGTCCCCTTTTAAGTTTCGTCATATGCTGTGACTGGTTGCCTATATTAACACAACATGGTCTCTGTTTGAGACCATGAGAAACAGTCCACTGAGAGATTATTTCAAGCATTGTTTGTATGTGTTTGAACATTTGTTCTCATCTAATCAATTGAGTGTGTTTCATTGGTTACTTTGTGTTCGTCATCATTATCTGTGTTTGGTTTGGCATCGTTATGAGGATTCCGCACCCGTGACCGTGTTTGTTATAAACAAGGATTCAGTTTCGTCTTCGATCCTCCGAGAATCGGGACCTACAATAATCATCAACAACAGTTAAAAAACATGTATATCCTTCAATACTAGCAACCTTGTAAGGACCCCACACATCTAGATGAACTAAGTCACCTATTTTACTAAACTTGTGATCACTTATTGGAAATGAAGACCTATGTTGCTTAGCCTAGTGACATATCTCACAAGGTTCATTTTCTAGGCTGCTAACATCCAATTTTAAAACTTTTTAACACTTGGTGTGTAGGATGACCTACCCTAGAGTGTCACAGCTTTACTTTTTCAGATTTATTTAGACAACAAACAATAGAATTCATAGCATTACCACAGAAATATTAACCATCAGTTTGTCTACCAATCACCAGGGTTTTCCTTGTAGACAAATCCTGAATATAGCAATTTGATTCATCAAAAACCACTCTCAACTTATTATCTTTTGCAAGTTTATGAACAGAAATGAGATTAACATAGTAATCTGGAACTGCAAAAACATCTTTTAAAACAACAGACTCATTTATCTTTAAACAACCAATTTTAGACACTTTGACATTAGTCCCATTTGGTTGTTTTACACTTATGTTGTACTCAGAAACATCTATCAAATTAAACATGTTTTTTTTTATCAGACATAACCATGTGTTGATTTGCTCCCGAATCAACTATCCAACTACATTCTAATTCGGAAAAACCAGTTGCATTAAAACAGTAAACCTTGTTATACCACCCAAAGGAAGAAAACACCTTACCTCCTACATTAGACTTTGAAGGTTCTTCAGCCATCTTATCACTCAAAAGACTAGCAACTTATTAAACTATTCAGAAGTAAGAGAATTCAAAGAAGTACTTGGCTGCTGTATCGAAGACTCACTAGTAGAATTATTTGAAACAGTTGACTTATTCCATTGACCAATATTCTGATTCATTCTTGGTCTAAAGTTTGGAGGATATCCTATTAACTCAAAGCATTTTTCAACACCATGACCAAGCTTATTGCAATGAGTACATTTTGAAGTTGAATTTGAATTTCTGTTAAATATTTTTTTATTATCATTAAACTAATACAACAATGCATTTGTTTGTTTGTGAATGTTTAATGGGTTTGGATAGTTTTGGTATATAAAGTGCAGGGTTAGGGCTTGGATTGAGTATGGGTTGTTATGTGCAAAGGGCATGGTTTGGGATGTACTGATTTGTGTGGTTTTTTTATTTGCAAAGGGCAGGGTTTGGGTTAGTTATGATTTGTGCATGGTTGTTATTTGCAGAGGGCAGGTTTTGGGTTGGTTATTGTTTGTGCAGGGTTGTAATTTGTAGAGGACATGTTTTGGTTTGAGCATGGTTTGTGCACAATTATTATTTGCAAAGGACATGGTTTGGGTTTGGTTATGATTTGTGCAAGGTTCTTATTTTCAAAGGGCGGGGTTTAGTTTGGTTATGGTATGTGAAGGGTTGGCACATGTTTTATGCAACTTTGGTATAACACATGTTGATGCAACTTTGGTATAACACATGTTTGTGCAACTTATGTCCAGTGTTAGTTGTTATCTACACAAAAGTATACATAATACACAATTACCAACTTTGACCAAGTTTTTGCAACTTTGGTATAACACATGTTTGTGAAACTTATGACCATTGTTGGTTGTTATCTACACAATAGTATACACAATTCACAATTACCAACTTTCATGGGCGCAGCTTAAGTAGGGCGGGAGGGGGCGGCTGACCTCCCGAACTTTTCGCTCAGTAGTGGAGGGTAAGTAGTTTTCGTTTAGAAATTTTTGGGTATATACGTTTTCAACTCCCCGGTTTTATAGAAACTTTAAGGTCCGGTGACTTCTGCCCCCGATCAAAAATCTCAAGCTTCGCCACTTTCAGCATTGACCATTACGTTATAAACTTCCACAAAACGATCAAAGCTTTTACATTGTCCTTCCAAAATTGACCATTACATTATATGTAGAAAATAAGTCAACTAGATACACCATTACATTATAAAGTACATTTATTAGCCCAAGATTACATAAATTATAAAGAAGATCAAAGCCTAACACAGTATTCAACCATTCCACTTGCATGTCCGTTTTCTGTACCAGTTCTTCGTGATTGTTGATCGGTTTAAGCAACCCTGGTATAATTTCAATTGATCTTGCACACAAGGGGGCTCAACTACCTTACAAAACCACAATTGATACCCTGTTCACTTAAAACGGGGCATCCGGGTTAAATTTATGAGAAGATCTTCGAAATCAAACACTTACCTATCTTGCACAACAATGGAAACGTCTACCGGGATTACCTGTAGTTGAGGAAGTGCGAATGATGGTTTGAGAGCCACAAGCACAAATCACCATCTTGTTGATCGTGGAATTAGGGTTTTAGATGGGGAGGACAATCACTATAAAGGGCTTTATAAAGACTCTGGAATAAATAAAAGATCTGGTAGGACGAAAATACCCCTCATGTGGATTGCACATGGGGGAGACTAAACAGAGGAGTTAACAACCGTAAGGATTTTGGACTCAATGGGTTAAGAATTCATAATGTGGGTATTCAAGGCGTTAAACATCTACAGTTTGGACTCAACTAATTAAAACACCCAAAACATAGGGACTCAAAAGGTAATTTACTCTTTAAATACACATGAATTTTCTGTCAAGTATCTATGTATATTTTGTCTCATATATTTTCACATATCCCCTTTGTTTCACTTACTTGAAATATTTATGATATCGGTGGGTTGCAGAGCATTATATATATATAATACTCATGAGTTTGGTGTAGCTAATGGGCTTTGATACTATCACAAAAGAATCTATAACTAAGGCATGGATTGGCAAAGAAAATCCACTTCAATTGTTCCATCTTTCTAATAAACATTAGTAATTACTATGAAAGCTTAAATAAAGACACATGGATGACTCTAATTTTAGGTATTTTATGTGAACTACTAATGGGTGATATCAACTAGTTATTAAATACACTCACATGCTAATGAGCTATAACTCAATTAACATTAGTTGGGAAGTGAAGATTTGAGTTTGAGGGTATAGGTCTCAAGTTCAAATTTAATCCCAACCGAGTTTTACCGAAGTGAGACTTTAGGCAACGGGTTTTCTTCATAACCGGTGATAGTGTGATTAGGCTACCTAGTGGTGTCCACGGCCATGGGCGTATGCGGTTGCCTTTTGCCATTAGGTCACCTATGGCAGCCAGACTTTTATTTTGTTGGCCGTTAAAAAAAATTAAATACACTCACATGTTTATAAACATATTGCCTTTTACTTAATTTTTTTGTACGGATCGAACGTGAAAACTAGCTAAGATTCCCAAACAAATTATTAATATAATGGCTTAAAATAAGGGTGTGCGTTTGGTTGAAACCAGACCAAACTAAATCCAAAACTTGATTTTACATATTATTTTCCATAGGGTCGGAATATTATTAATAGGTAGGTCAGTCTCAGTCTTGCTGGGTTGGGCCATGGGCGGGCAGGGACGGGCAAAATGGAGACGAAAGTAGGCTTAGAAGTTGTAAAGGTAAAGTCTTTAGTGGAAGCATAAGCACACGCGTCCAAAATTCAAACAACTCATAACGTACGATTAAACAAAGCAAACGTACAACACAACAATGCTAAGAAAGTAGAAACAATCAAATGAACAACCTACCCAAAGCAAGTAAAAACAACAAAGCAAAAGATACAACCAACAATGAACAGAAATTGTTAGTAATGGAATTCGCTTTCGTCCAAATCTACCATGGCTGTAATCGTAGTTGCAAAAGGTTTGAAGAAAATATCTAAATAACACAATTTCCATCTACATCGTATAGATCAGATCTAGAAATTCCGAAATTACCACTTCTACGATACATAATCATCACCACCTCGTTAGTACCAAACCAATAGTAAGAAAACTTTCATCAACAATCGTTCAACCAAAGCATCACAAATCCAACCAAAGACTGTAAACATTATTAGGCAGCTTAAAAGTCACCTTCACCAACTAAACACCCATCAATAGGCCATCATCTAACAACAATGACAGAAGCATGTCATCATATACCCGCACACGAAAAGCAAATAGTCTCCAACAACTAAACAATATACCAACCAAAAAAGTGTAACGTCTTCTATACAACGGAGGTTAACGATATACATGCAAAACCCGCCAAAAGTAATGCACCTAGAGAGACGTACAAATTGTAAAAGAGCAAGACGCGGTGAGGGCTAAAGCATATAAACCCCCAATCGACCGGTAGTAAACCAAAAGCCAAACAATCAAAGGTTCATAATTGTTGCAACGGAACTTGGTTTCATCCAAAGATACCATGGCTGCAATGGTAGTCAACACAACACTTCACTCACCCTGCTCACTCCGGGTTGTAGTACTCGCAAAAGTTACCCACACCCTAACTCGTCTAGCATGTGGCCATTTACCCCCAACCCGTTACTACTCACCCTAACCTGCATGGCTGCGAGTTAGACACATCTTCTAGCCTAAAGTGGTTTATTAATTCTATGTCATTTTTTAATATCAATGCTATTGTTAGCCGAGTTTATAATCCGTTACACTTATCATTTATATTTAAACTCTTAGTTAGTTATTCTGTAAATATAAAGATACCTATTTCATAAATAATAATTTTCCTTAGGGCATCAATATTATTGGCTTATTTCATTGTTTTTGTTATTCGAGAATAGCGAACATAAAAAACAATAACACAATGAAAGTAAATCGATCAGTAAAATGCAACACTTTATTGGCGTTTTTATCACCAACGCCATTATCGCTTATGCGGACCAAATTATTATGCTATTCTAGTTTGAATTCTTTTTATTTAATTCTGAAACAACAAAGGCAACAACGATTTGCAAGAATTAGGTACCGACCCTATAGTATAAAAACTAAAAGAAAATGTGCGGAAGAATAATCCAGAGAAAGAGAATACAAAAGAGCGAATCATGAAGGTGAATAGGTGATGATACTTTAACCAAGATATCTCACGAGCTTACTGCGAAACTTTAGCTATTATTACAATTTTTTTCTATTCATCTTTAAGTATATTTGTTAGTTATTATTCTATATATGCTCCTAGTATTAGGATTGTTTCATATTAGGATAGTTACAATATCATTTGTTGGTTAATTTATTATTATTATTATTATTATTATTATTATTATTATTATTATTATTATTATTATTATTATTATTATTATTATTATTATTATTATTATTATTATTATTATTATTTTCAGTGTCATCTCTATAGAAAGTGATCTTGTTTTCGGTTATACAATCAATATATCTAAAATATTATTTACCAACATAGGTTTTAGTTCATTTGAATCTTTCAGTTATAATCTTATTTCTAGGTTAGTATAAAACCTCAGAAGTAAAGTTTAAAAAATAAAAATCAAATGTCTCATGTGTCACGATTGAAGAAAATTAATTAAACATAATCTAATAAGAACTGACTGATTTAATTTTCATTTATTATGTTGTTTCAGGCGGTGAAACCAGTTTTATTTGCATCCCATGATCTAATAGACATATAGTCGACATATATTTTTGTCACTAAGGGTGATCGGGGTGCACACCGAAAACCCCATCGGGGAGGTGTTTTGCCGAGCGGGGATACACCGCCATCCATGCGGTGAGGTAGAGAGAGGAGAGAGAACCGGTGGCGGCTCACCGAAGAGAGAGGGAGGAGAGAGAGAGGGAGTGACCAACCAATGCTTTTCTTTTTTTTTTTTTTAAAAAAAAAAAAAACCAATTCACCTAAGAGGGGAGTGTCGCCATCAATTTAGGGTGTTAGGGGAGTTTAAGAGGGGAGTTGACGTGGCACACGAGGATTGGTTGGGCGTAAGAGAGGGGACTCACCTCTTAGGTGAGCACCCCTTACACCCTAACATTCTTTCATGCAATCATTTTTGCAGTCATCCAAGGAACTATAGCAGCTGGCCGTTTGATCATTACATCCACAACACCATTCTGGTCTAAAACCAGGAACGTACGTCATACTCCTTGCAAATGTACCAACCACCCAGGGCCGTCTCCGAAAATCACAAATTTTTTTTTGGCCCTGTTCGAGATAAAAAATTTGGGCCCTATTCGCAAATTTTCATATTATATAAACTCATCAATCATTCAATCAAATATATAAATACTAAAAACTCATAATACTATGATAATTGTTATTAAATAGATAAAACAAATTAACAAAAATAGTGTGGCAAAAATGATCAAATTATCGAACGTACTTGCTAAGCGAACAGTGTGGTTCTTCTAGCATGCACTTATTTTTGTTTAGACTAGTCACTTTAGCTTGTTAATTGGGCCATTTTTTTAAACTTTTAAACAGGCCCTTATTTAAAAAACTTTGGGTCTTTTACTAGGCCCTTATTTTTACAAACATCCAGAATTTTTTTTGAATATATATAAAAAAATTTTAAAATTTTTCGGGCCCTATATTGATTTGGGCCCTGATCGCAGGCACCTCCTGCACCCCTGATAGACGGCCCTGCAACCACCTTTTTGGGATTCATCGTTTGAAACACCGATTTCATGTCTTTGATTGCTCCCAATTCTTGTGCCTACATACAAGTTTAGAGATAACGAAATCATAATGGTTATGTACGTTTTTTTAAATAATGAATATGTTTTAGGGAAAGCGTAGTGATTATCTAAATATAGAGATTTATTATTCATTACATGTATTTATTCCTCATACATTTGTGAGCGGAAGAAAAATGAAAAATAATTATAGAAGGATAAAGGTTATTATTTTTTGGAATAAATATAAAAACGAAGAATGAGATGCTCTGAGATTCTTTAAGAGATGGACATATTTTAGTGATAACTTTGTTTTGTAGCAAAGTAGGGATGTTATGTTTGCCATGAGAACATATTTTAAAGATAAAAATAAACTTACAATCAAGAAATGAGATGAAACCTAGACCGAAAATAATGAAATATGCGATAACTAACTTCAACATCTTCGTGTGACTGTCTTTTCTCTTTGGTTGTTTGGACTATATGTAAACATCTTTGGCTGATGTAATTGTCTTTGTGTTTCTGTCGTTTTTTGTTTTTCCTGTTTTGTCTCCCAGTTTCTAGTTGGCTCTTTATATATATATATAAAGTGATTTGCCGTTAAAAAAAAAAAAATGTAAACTATAAAGATGTGGTCGAACTACAAGAAGAGATTTATATGCTGTTGATTTTGTTTGTAGGGTTACTTTTGTAATTTAAACATGAATTAGAGATATTAGGATATTTAATGATTCATTTATAACTGGTATTGTATTTATCAATTTGTAACATTTTTATAACCTTCTGAACTTGTTATATAATTTAATGACAGTTATGGTTTTTATAACCTTCGTTGATCGTCTTACGAAGTCAGCACATTTTCTAGCAATTAAGGAAACGGATAAGTTCTCACAACTTTCCGCTGTTTATCTGAAGGAAGTAGTTTCTAGGCACGGGGTGCCGACCTCTATTATCTCTGATCGTGACCCGCGTTTCATCTCAGATTTGTGGCAGTCGATGCACGAATCATTTGGCTCACGTCTCGACATGAGCACTGCTTATCATCCACAGACGGATGGTCAAAGTGAACGAACCATCCAGACACTTGAAGACATGCTGCGAGTGTGCGTGATTGATTTTGGCAAGGGATGGGAGAAACACTTGCCTTTGATAGAGTTTTCTTATAACAATAGCTACCATACCAGTATTCAGGCAGCTCCATTTGAAGCATTGTACGGATGGAAATGTTGTTCACCTCTTTGTTGGGCCGAGGTGGGTGATAGCCAGATCACAGGCCCAGAGCTGGTGCTTGAAACTTCAGAAAAGATTGTTCAGATTAGGAATCGTATGACAGCTGCGCGCGACCATCAGAAAAGCTACGCTGACAAGCGTAGGAAACCTTTGGAATTCGCTGTAGGCGATCGTGTTATGTTGAAGGTCTCACCCTGGAAGGGTGTGGTATGGTTTGGGAAACGCGGAAAGCTTAACCCACGTTATGTAGGGCCATTCAAAATTCTGGAGCGAATTGGTAAAGTTGGCTACAAGTTAGAGTTACCTGCTGAGTTGGGTAATGTCCATGATGTCTTCCATGTCTCTCAGCTAAAGAAGTGTTTGTCCGATGAAACACTTGTGGTACCATTTCAAGAGCTGAAAATCGATGAAAAGTTGTATTTTAGCCATGGTTGTAAAACAAGGCTTCCAAGGCTGACTACTCCCCGAGTAGTCGCTACAAGGTAGGCTGCCGAGACGACTTTCTTCAACTCTGCCTAATTACTCAGAATCAATAAAACGCGGTCAACCTCAGCCAAAATCGGATCTAGTAGGTCAACTCGGACCGAGTTTGACTTAAAAAATAATAAAACATAATTTTTATGCCTAGCATATTAAAGAATAAATATAATTTTCACATATTTTGTTATAAATATTGGTAAATTTATGTTACTTGACATATATTTAATTTCCGAAAACTAATTTCTTTATAATTTAACATGTCCGTGTACTTCCCGAGTACTCTCCGCCTAAGCCGAGTACTCTCAACTCCCTAGTCGACCGACTAGGGAACGCCTAGCGACTTTTGCAACCATGATTTTAGAGAGGAACCTATCGAAATCATGGACTGGGAAGTCAAAGTCCGCAAGCATAGCCGGATTCCGATTGTGAGAGTTGGTTGGAACTCAAGACGTTGACCGGAGTTCACATGGGAACGCGAGGATCAGATGAAGCTCAAGTACCCTCATTTATTCCCAGCTGACAAATCTAAATCCGATACAACTAGTGAATTTCGGGACGAAATTCCCTTTCAAGTTGGGGATGATGTGGCACCTGCGGAAAATCCACAGTCATCCTGATCTAACTCTTTGCCGTTTTGGATTACTTATCAAATTTCGGGACGAAGTTTCTTTCAAGTTGGGGATGATGTGACAACCCGAGAATCCAAGATCCTTGTCTATACTTCTTTTGTTTGAAATCTTGTTTTAACACTTTGTTTTGTATTATGACATGTGTAGTTTGTGTGATTGATTAATGTTGCATGAGGGATAGATGATTACTGTATTGATTGTGTGGTATTGTGCATACAAAGATACTCTTTCGTCGACATCAAACTCGACGAAACAAATAGGTCTTTCGCCACCCACAAACTTGGCGAAATACATCTTTCGTCTATGGGGTTTTTCGACATAAGGGCTTTTGGCCCAGGAAGTTTACGGCCCAACATGTTACGTTTAAAACATAAACGTCTCATATCATTCAGTTGAAAACCAGAAACCCTAGACCTTTCTTTCTCTTCCTCTGGTGTGACGGCAACGGTGAAACCCGGAGCTTTTCTTATTAAAACAATCTAACAAATCCGGAACCTTGGTTAGTATCTTGTTCTTTTCATTAGATCTATATCCGATACATGGATTTGTATTGTAATGATTTTGTATGAATACGTTGGATCTTGTGTGCGTAATGGTCATCGTTCATTAACCGTATTGCGTAGTTAGGAGTCTTGGAGGTTCTTGTATGTCCTCATGATTACTGTTTGGTTAGAATGATAAGCAGGTATTAATCGAATGAATGAATGACTGTAATGTTAATAATGATCATATGAGTATGCGAATGGTTAAAGCCCTTGTTACATGTTGATGATAATTGAGAACTGGATGATTCGATGATCATGATGTAACTGTTGATGATGATTAGGGTTCTAGAACATGTAGAATTGTAGCCGATTAGATCTGTAACTGTTTTGCTCGACGAAACATATAGTTTTTCGTCACACCTCATATCGACGAAACATGGGTTGTTCGTCGACAAGCAATCCGACAAAACATAGTAGTGTTTCACCATAAGTATCCTCGACGAAAGATAATCTTTCGTCGGGGAAGGGTCTTTCTAATTGGTGTTGGTGATGCTAGGAACGACGACAATGTTGTGACTGGTACGTTTTCTGTGAACAACCTCTTTGCTTTTTTATTATTTGATTCCGGTGCCGATTGGAGTTATATGTCCCTAGAATTTAGTCAGCGATTAGGGTTAGCTCCAACACCTATAGAAACTAAACATGTAGTAGAATTAGCTGACGGTAAGATGATTGAAGCCTCACACGTTATTAAAGAATGCAAACTACATCTTGTGGGTCAAGTGTTTGGTATTGACCTCCTTCCTGTTACCCTCGGTAGTTTTTATGTAGTGGTTGGTATGGATTGGTTGTCTAAGCATCAAGCTGAGATTCTATGTAAGGAGAAGATCGTGCGTATTCCTCTCCTCAGTGGAGAGTCTTTATCGGTTCAAGGGCATCGTAGTGGGGCAATGGTTGGTATCATCTCAGCTATGAAAGCCAAAAGTGTCTACGAAAGGGGTATCCTGCTATTCTAGCACTTGTTACTGATACTTCGTCTGAAGAAAGAAAGATCGAAGACCTGCTAGTTGTTCGTGAATTCCATGATGTTTTTCCTGAGGAACTACCTGGTTTACCTCCTCACCGTCAAGTGGAATTTCAGATTGATCTTACACCAGGAGCAGCTCCTATTGCTCGTGCTCCTTATCATTTAGCACTTGGAGAGTTGCAGGAGTTGTCTAATCAACTGCAAGAGTTATCGGACAGGGGCTTTATTCGACCTAGTTCTTCGCCTTGGGGAGCACCAGTTCTATTCGAAAAAAGAAAGATGGGTCCTTTCGCATGTGCATAGATTATCGAGAACTCAACAAGGTGACAGTTAAGAATTGTTATCCTCTGCCACACATCGACGACTTGTTTGACCAATTGCAGGGGTCAAGTTTTTACTCGAAGATCGACTTAAGATCAGGCTATCATCAGATGAGGGTTCGAGAGGAGGATGTTCCTAAAACGGATTTCGAACACGGTATGGGCATTATGAGTTTTTAGTTATGCCGTTTGGGTTGACGAACGCGCCAGCGGTTTTCATGGACCTCATGAACCGTGTATGCAAACCGTATCTCGACGACTTCGTTATCGTGTTTATCGATGACATACTGATCTATTCAAAGAGCAAGGAAGATCACAAGCGGCACCTGCGTCTTATTTTGAAGTTTCTGAGGAAGGAACAACTTTACGCAAGATTCTCTAAGTGTGACTTCTGGATTCGAGAGGTACACTTCCTTGGCCACATTGTGAATGAATTGGGAATACACGTGGATCCTGCAAAGATTGACGCCATTAGAAATTGGGCGGCACCAAAGACTCCATCAGAGGTGCGACAATTTGTTGGTCTCGCTGGATACTATCGTAGATTTATTAAAGACTCTTCGAAGATCGCACAACTTCTTACCTCGTCAACACAGAAAAGTGTTGTATACTCGTGGGGAACGACACAAGAGGAAGCTTTCCAGTTGTTGAAACAAAAACTATGCAGCGCACCAATCTTGTCTTTACCAGAAGGTACAGAAGATTTTGTGGTATATTACAATGCTTCCATTCAGGGTCTCGGTTGCGTGTTGATGCAACGCGAGAAGGTGATAGCCTACGCCTCTCGACAATTGAAGGTATATGAGAAGAATTACACGACTCACGACTTAGAGTTGGGGGTCGTGGTTTTCGCGTTGAAAATCTGGAGGCATTATCTGTACGGTACCAAATGCACTATCTACACCGATCACAGGAGCCTCCAACATATTTTCGACCAGAAGGAGTTGAATATGCGACAGCGTCGCTGGGTAGAACTTTTGAACGACTATGATTGTGCCATTAAGTATCATCTGGGTAAGGCTAACGTGGTAGCTGATGCCCTCAGTCGAAAGGAATCGAAACCTAAACGTGTTCGCGCCTTGCAGCTCACTATTCATTCTAACCTACCTGACCAGATCCGTTCTACACAAATGGAAGCATTGAAAGAGGAAAACAATGAAGCAGAGTACTTGAGGGGCATGGAAAAACTACTTATAGAGAGGTCTGATGGTATTCTCTATTTCATGGAACGGATATGGATTCCCTTGTTTGGTAACCTTAGAGAACTTGTGATGGACGAAGCACACAAGTCTTGATACTCTATTCACCCAGGTTCGGATAAGATGTATTAGGATCTCAAGGTCATGTATTGGTGGCCGAAGATGAAAGCTCACATCGCAACGTATGTAAGTAAATGCTTGACGTGCTCAAAGGTCAAGGTGGGATATCAGAAACCGTCTGGATTGCTACAACAACCAGAGAAACCCATGTGGAAATGGGAACAAATCGCAATGTATTTCATCACAGGTTTACCGAGAACTCAAAACGGAAACGATACCATTTGGGTGATTGTTGATCGTCTCACGAAGTCAGCACATTTTCTAGCAATTAAGGAAACAGATAAGTTCTCACAACTTGCCGCTGTTTATCTGAAGGAAGTAGTTTCTAGGCACGGGGTGCCGACCTCTATTATCTCTGATCATGACCCGCGTTTCATCTCAGATTTGTGGCAGTCGATGCACGAATCATTCGGCTCACGTCTCGACATGAGCACTGCTTATCACCCACAGACGGATGGTCAAAGTGAACGAACCATCCAGACACTTGAAGACATGCTGCGAGTGTACGTGATTGATTTTGGCAAGGGTTGGGAGAAACACTTGCCTTTGATAGAGTTTTCTTATAACAATAGCTACCATACCAGTATTCAGGCAGCTCCATTCGAAGCATTGTACGGACGGAAATGTCGTTCACCTCTTTGTTGGGCCGAGGTGGGTGATAGCGAGATCACAGGCCCAGAGCTGGTGCTTGAAACTTCAGAAAAGATTGTTCAGATTAGGAATCGTATGACAGCTGCGCGCGACCATCAGAAAAGCTACGCTGACAAGCGTAGGAAACCTTTGGAATTCGCTGTAGGCGATCGTGTTATGTTGAAGGTCTCACCCTGGAAGGGTGTGGTACGGTTTGGGAAACGCGGAAAGCTTAACCCACGTTATGTAGGGCCATTCAAAATTCTGGAGCGAATTGGTAAAGTTGGCTACAAGTTAGAGTTACCTGCTGAGTTGGGTAATGTCCATGATGTCTTCCATGTCTCTCAGCTAAAGAAGTGTTTGTCTGATGAAACACTTGTGGTACCGTTTCAAGAGCTGAAAATCGATGAAAAGTTGCATTTTAGCGAGGAACCTATCGAAATCATGGACTGGGAAGTCAAAGTCCGCAAGCATAGCCGGATTCCGATTGTGAGAGTTCGTTGGAACTCAAGACGTGGACCGGAGTTCACATGGGAACGCGAGGATCAGATGAAGCTCAAGTACCCTCATTTATTCCCAGCTGACAAATCTGAATCTGATACAACTAGTGAATTTCGGGACGAAATTCCCTTTCAAGTTGGGGATGATGTGGCTCCTACGGAAAATCCACAGTCATCCTGATCTAACTCTTTGCCGTTTTGGGTTACTTGTCAAATTTCGGGATGAAATTTCTTTCAAGTTGGGGATGATGTGACAACCCGAGAATCCAAGATCCTTGTCTATACTTCTATTGTTTGAAATCTTGTTTTAACACTTTGTTTTGTATTATGACATGTGTAGTTTGTGTGATTGATTAATGTTGCATGAGGGATAGATGATTACTGTATTGATTGTGTGGTATTGTGCATACAAAGATAGTCTTTCGTCGACATCAAACTCGACGAAACACATAGGTCTTTCGCCACCCACAAACTTGGCGAAATACATCTTTCGTCTATGGGTTTTTTCGCCATAAGGGCTTTCGGCCCAGGAAGTTTACGACCCAACATGTTACGTTTAAAACATAAACGTCTGATATGATATCAGTCAGTTGAAAACCAGAAACCCTAGACCTTTCTTTCTCTTCCTCTAGTGTGATGGCAACGGTGAAACCCGGAGCTTTTCTTATTCAAACAATCTAATCAATCCGGAACCTTGGTTAGTATCTTGTTCTTATTCATTAGATCTATATCCGATATGTGGATTTGTATTGTAATGATTTTGTATGAATACGTTGGATCTTGTGTGCGTAATGGTCATCATTCATTAACCGTATTGCGTAGTTAGGAGTCTTGAGGGTTCTTGTATGTCCTCGTGATTACTGTTTGGTTAGAATGATAAGCAGGTATTAATCGAATGAATGACTGTTATGTTAATAATGATCATATGGGTATGCGAATGGTTAAGGCCCTTGTTACATGTTGATGATAACTGAGAACTGGATGATTGATCGATGATCATGATGTAACTGTTGATGATGATTAGGGTTCTAGAACATGTAGAATTGTAGCCGATTAGATCTGTAACTGTTTTGCTCGACGAAACATATAGTTTTTGGTCACACCTCATACCGACGAAACATGGGTTGTTCGTCGACAAGCAATCCGACAAAACATAGTAGTCTTTCGCCATAAGTATCCTCAACGAAAGATAGTCTTTCGTCGGGGAAGGGTCTTTCACCACATGGCATAGTTTTTCGTGGAAATGCTGCATTGTGACAGAACCTTTAAAATAGTAGAGTCTTATGTAGTTATGACATGTATGTGATTGAGTAACTGCTATGTGAAATACGGTGATCTTTGCTGTGTATGCAAACTGTGGATATATGTAACTTGATTGATCATGGAACTGATTTCATTGGTAACCACGGTAGGGTTGATTGATTAACTTGGAACGGGTAACTTAACAAACCGAGCAACCCAAGGTGAGTTCACTGCTCTTTTTCCAAGCATGCGTCCTAGGGAGGGACATCTGGTAAACGTTCCGGGGAGGAACGTCGGGTTATTGGGATGTTGGTTAATACACTCATATCTATCACTTAAGTCCCTTCTACCGATTGTTGCTGAGGAGGCAACGGGGTATTAGTTAATAGCGCTATTTAGGTTTGGTGTCACACCCCGATCGCGTATAACATGCAACCGCGGCGGAAACGCCGGGGAGTGTTGTGGACAGAATTAAATTGTTTCATGACCATGGCATACAAAGTTGTATTTTATTTATAAACAAGAGTGCTACATCGTTTCAAACAGGATAACAAAGAGTTCAGAACACAATTAAACTAATTCTATCTTCATTTTTATTCTCTAAGGCATAGGTCCGCCCTAGTGTCATGATCATCATCCTATGGAATAGCTCCTGAAAACACATGTGAAAGTAGGTACGTCAGCATAAAAATGCCTGTGAGATACATAGTTTTTGTGAAAATGGGATTCATGACTTGAGTTTAAAGAAATGTTTAATAACAGTCAGTCATGAACCTTGTAATTTGTCTCGCTTTGTAAACCGTTTGAAAAATGATAATATCAGATGATATGTATAGCTAAATGTAAGGTTAAATGAATAACCTAGTACAATGAGTTGAATAAGATAAGTTGTTTCGTAAGACAATGTTTTATGAAAAGTATGTTATTTGTATAAAATGTTATATGTCTAAACTGAAATGATTTAGATAACGCTAAGATATGTAATATTATACAAACATTTATATATAGGAAGTACCAGCGGCGTATCCACCATGTTTGCATCATATTACATACTCCACGTTACTCAACCATTTACCCAAACCAATCCACCTTGTAAATTGTTCATGTATAAACCAAATGTCAAGTGTTATTGTGTAAACCATGTCAAATGTTTATGTTCAATGTAAACCACCAAATGTGTATGTCAATGTCAACGTGTTTATGTTCAATGTAAATCATGTAATGTGTATCCCAAAATGCATCATGTATGGTAAGCGAAATGTATCAACTTAAACCATATGTAAAATGCACAAAACAAGTCGTTGAAGTAACACGTGGTTTAAATCAACGTTATGTTCTGCGGAAAAATGCATGCTCTATTGATATTAACATTTATGCGGTATTGTAAACTATGCATACATCCAAGCCTTGAGACTGCGGCGATAAACCCTTAAACAAATTAAAGGTTTATCTAAGTTATGTATATCGAATTCGGTCATTCCTTCCAATCCTATCAAACCCAGGATTTCAGGAACGGGAGTTGTCAATTCCTATGGTACCACTACCTACTAACGAACGGCGTGATCAATGTTAATGAATGTATTGTCCCATGTTAAACAAACCAAATGTCATAACAAAATAAAGGCATGTGATGTAAACTATTGTACTAAGTATGCTAAGTAAACATACGAAGCAGAAATGTTCATGTAAATCAATGTGTCCATATGCTGAGTAAACATATGCAACAGAAATGTTTATGTAAATCAATGTGTCCATATGCTGAGTAAACATATGCAACAGAAATGTTCATGTAAATCGATGTTCCCATATGCTGAGTAAACATATGCAGCAAAAATGTTATGTAAATCAATGTACTAAGTACGCACACAATGGGCATACATAACATAAAATGTAATGAAATCATGTACTATAATGTACTAACGAGCATAGCAGATATACGATGTGAAAACATGGAAAGCATGAAAGTAACAGATAGGCACATGTGTTTCACCCCAAAACAGTTTAGAAAACAGTAAAATATGGGGTTCTATGTACTCACCTGAGATTGCTTTGAGTTCTTGTATAATAACCAAATAATGCTAAAGATCACGGAATATCAAACGGCACCTAATAGGTAGCTATATCAATATACCGGACCAAAATCGGAAGGATCGAATAGTACGCGGGTTCGTAAACCAAACGAGTATGGAGACTCGTGTAATATGGTTTAACAAAGCCTACGTGCTAAAATGAAACCTAACCTAAGTGCTTACGGCCCATCACGACCCGTTTAGGTAGCTTATGCTACCCTAACGCGTCGTTCGCGTAGAACGCGTTCGGAACGCCTAACATCGCGACCACAAGGTATAACCTCGGAAGGTTATAGCTATGGTCACCTAAGGTGTTTGGTCGGATCCTAATGATCGACCAAATGGGTCGGGTTCGAAAGTATAAGCGATGGTTTAGATCGCTTACCTTACGACCCTATATAAGCACTATACTAAAAGTGACGAGCTAAGCATGTTAGAACATGCTTAACTAAGTTTAGAAAACAGGTTTGGCATCAAAACAAACGGCTTTGATGCCCACGAGTAGTTTGGTTACAAAATACGCAAGAATGTGCATTTTGGCCGAAACTACGACTCGTCACTGAGCCTAGATAACGTGGTAATCAGTAGGTATAGTCACTACGGACTATAACCATCGTGATCACGCTCACGTTATGAAGTTCCATGAACTTCGGGTTGACCATAGGCTGGTCAATGCAGAAAGTCAACAAAACGTTGACTTTCGGACTCGAAAAGCGAATAAAAGAACGAAAGAATACTTACGGAGGGTCCCCGAATGCTAATCTAGATCAAAATAGCTCAGGTATGAAACAATGGTTCCAACTTAGAGCTTAGATCAGATTCTTGTGGGTTTTAACCAAAAGGGGGGGGGGTATTTATAGGAAAAGTAGAACCGTTAGGATCGTTTATCGAATATCGTGCCACGATCGGGTGCGTACACTTGTCAAAATATTGTGGTAAGTCAGAACTTGGCCCTTGGCTCTTGATTGGGTGAAAGGGCATTGCCCCTTGATCGAACGAAAAGCCAACTGCATTGAATAGAAACATTGAATCTGGTCTGACAGTCCCACGCGCCCCGCGTAAGGATTTGGTCAATCCTTACGCGCCCCGCCTGAGGTTCACAGATCAGAATTTTCAATTTTGGTCCCTGTACTTCAGAAACACGTAATTTGGCCCATTTTTGGCACGTTTAAGCCCCGTTAACCTCATTTCAAGGCTCTAAGATGAAGTTAAAGTGTAGGGGACTTGAAATATGCTCAAAAATATTCCGGATGTCGGTTCGTTTGGCCATACGATCGCGATGTTCGCTTAATTACGACGGAATGCGCATAAGCGCTAAAGACGATCCAAATGACACGACGAATGGATTTTTCTCATGCCAAACACTAAGGCATAATATTAGGATGCTTACATAAATTTTTGGATGTCCGGATGTATTCAGAACGTAAGTTATGCGCGAAAGTGCAAACTTGTGCACTTTTTGACACTTTTAGTCCCTGAATGATCCAAAAGTTTGTTTTAGCATACCAAACCTCTCAAAGCCTATTTCTAAGCTATGTAAAGGATATTTATGGTATGTTTAACTTATGGACATGTTCCGGAATGTTCGTTACAGTTCAAATTGGCATACTTTCGCAGTTTGTCAAGTTTAGTCCCTGTAAGCGAATTAACTTGTTTTTACCATACCAAGGCCTTCAAAACTTATTTCTAAGTTATGTAAAGGTTATTTAAGGTATGTTAAGCATATGTTGAGGTTCCGGAGTATTTGTTGCATTAAACTGAGTACGTTTACGCACCAGTTTGCGTATAATTCTCCAGAATGCGATGTAGAGTTTGAATTTAAACGAAAGTCAAAACATGAAAAATGTAAAACACAACCAAACAAACATTGGGATCAAATAACATTATTTTATTGATAATTGAACTGTTCACAATGATATTGAGCACAAATGTTACATTTGGCACCCTCACACCGCACCGGGGAAGGTCGGGAGTGAACTAATGACCCCAATCTTGACCATTGCTTTGATAGACGCTTTGGGGAATAAGGCAAATAATCTGGAGCCATCTGCGGTAATCGAGTTATTAACAACATCATATCATTGAATTGTTTTATACTTATATCTGGTAACTAAAACGTGTTAACAAACTTTGAACTCATCAGCGTCGTCTGACACACTTGTCTGTAGGGGTTTGCACGGTTCGGTTTTTGGGTAAAATCAAAACCGAAACCGAAATGTCGGTTTTCGGGTTTTAAAAACCGTTCGGTTTCGGTTTTTTTCGGATTCGGTTTTTCGGTTATTTCGATTTTTGGAACAAAATTATATAAGATTCAAAAAATAAAAAGTATAATTTATATTATAACAATCTTTTTATATGTTTACATGTAAGTTATTATAGTTAGCCTTCTTTAGTTAATGTTGTTTACATACACCTAACCTTCTAATCTATTTTTAGGTTTCTTTAAAGTTTTTATTAAATTTAATTTTTATATTAAATTGTGTTATATCTTATAGGTAATAATAAATCATTTCAGTTATAATGTTTTTATTATAAACACTTAACATTCAACAATAAAATTAACATTTTTTACAAGCATTGGGCTAAACACTTAAGCAATTTAAACATAAACATAAAAATATATGGATTGCAACTTATCGGTTCGGTTCGGTTTTTTTCGGTTATTGAAAAAGTTTATCCAAAAACCGAACCTAAATTTTCGGTTATTAAAAATCCGAAAACCGAATCGTCGGTTTCTGCTTCGGTTCGGTTTTTTCGGTTCGGTTATTTTGGTTACGGTTCGGTTATTTCGGTTTTCTTGCTCACCCCTACTTGTCTGCATGCTTGCAGGTCGTTAGATTCTTGGTCATGGGACTTGCTATCTGGGAGTGCTGAAGTGGTCATAGGTCGCAACTCTTGGATATTAATTCTTGGTTTAGCACATTGTTTTGAAACACTTGATTAATGGATAGTCTTATGCTTCTGCTGAATGTTTACTTTGGTTTTAACTTATGATTTGGAACTATATTATGAAATGAATGGAATGTTTTATTTAAATACTTGTTATAGTTCAATGTGATTAGTGGCTGGATCCTGGTACGTCACACTTCCCGCGGTGGCTCCGCAAGTGGTATTTTGGGGGTGTGACAGTATACCCTATTAATTTTTTATACATATACATATCGTATATTTTATTAAATAATGTGCCCTTTAAAGTATCGGGCCTTGGCTGGTGGTCCTCCCCGCCCACCCTCAGGGCCGGTCATGATTATGGCCAAATTTTACGAGAATGACTTATTGATTAAAATATATCCACCAAGGATGAATCATTTTGAGGGAAACCTATATTAACCGAAAACAAGTCTTCTCTTCAATGATACTAGTGTAGGTTTCTATATATGTAATAGTTTCTTAAATCCAGTTCTACTTCTCTAGTTCTTCTTCTTCTTCTCTTAATCGTTTAATATCTAAGAAATTGTTTTCGAAATTTAAACTGTTGGGAACAAACTACAAAATGTGTTATCATACAAGTTACAACAATTTGACAAAACAACTTGATTAAAACAGTGAGTCATAAAATAATGGTAGTTACAATCAAATGAGTTCTAAATTTCAACTAATTACATAAGTAAAATCACCAAAGTTAATAAGACACTAGAAGCATTATAACATAGTGTTGTCAATAGATCTCTATATATATTTATATGTTTCATGTGTGAAGAAAAGAAACCTTTAAAAACCAAAATTCTTATACCCAACATTTATAAAGGGGATGTAGAGTAGAATACAATAGACTAAAGCTATAGTACAATATGAATTGCATTGCTTGTTTGCTCGCATGTCAATTAATCTTAATATCTTTTGTAGGTGTGTTTTTCATTATTCTTTAATCTTTTTTACAATATTTTCATATCATAATTACTTTTAAATATATTGTGTTTCCGTTTATAACTATTAAGATACGATGTTTTATAAAATTCTATGTATTTCATTGTGACATGTTTATTTTTATATATGTATAGACATAAACTTTACTCAAAACCGAGTTGTGAATAGTATAAGTGATCAAAGCACAAGCGTGCATGTCATCAAAGTTACATTGTGGTTTCTTTTTTTTTTAAGTGATGTGTTTATCATTTTCGTTTTGTTAGTAATAGAATAAAATGTTTTATAAATTTTGAATATACGTTACGAGGTGCTTATTTTTATCCAAGATTCGATAAAAGTTTTAATCGAAGGGGTTAAATACACTATATTTTGTTCTTTGTCATGAAAACTGAAATGATTGCATTCGAATAACGTCTATTTCGGTACCGTAAGGGTTTTCATTGATTTCTCGACGTGCCAAACAACATTGGTACCGATATTGTAATGAACTGAACTGATACCGATTGAAAGCCCGCAGCGAGCACGGGAAATCCCACTAGTTTACTGCAAAAACCTTGGCGTCTCCCTTAGTCAGTGGTGGATCTAGAAAATAATTACAGGGGCAACGTTTCAAAATAAAAAAAAAAATCTATTGGGGTATAGCAAAATAAAAAAAGTCAAATTTAAAAAAAAATACACTACCGCTAGAGCGTCAAGGGGTAGCGGGACCCTTGTTATAAGGTAAATCTGTCCCTGCTCTTAGTGTAACTCTCTCTATGAAAACAACAATTTTAAAACATTTTATTGGGCTCATGAAATAAATAGGACCCCGAATTTTTTTTTCTGAAAGAAAAGTTATAAAACTCAAAGGAACCTACTTCAGAAAATGAAGTCAGGTTCCATATTGGTAAATATAATGTAGTTGATTACATAAAAATGGGTTCTATTAAATTAGTTCTTCATTAGGTTCTCTGCAACATGATAGAACTAGTTTTAAAAGGCATCCATGGTCTAAATTAGTAAATTGCTGCCTTTTCTTGCATTAACCTATCTGTCCTCCAGAATATATATATATATATATATATATATATATATATATATATATATATATATATATATATATAGAGAAAGGTTAACATACAAAAAGCCTTATCGTACATTAACATACGCGACGCCAGTAACCATCCGATCAGGTATGTAATCACGCATGGAACAGTTTTTTTTTGATAATCACGCATGGGAGTCACAAATCACGCATGGAACCCTAATTAATCACGCATGGGAGCCTTTTTTATACAAATCACGCACGTTGTATGTTAATCACGCACGTTGTAATCCTGTCGCGTACGTTAACGTACGTTTAGGCTTTTTGTACATTATACTTAATCTATATATATATATATATATATATATATATACTAGGTTATAACCCCGTGTATTACACGGGTCGAATAAATGAATTTTATATAGCTCATCATTCATTTATTTAATTACTATAAGAAAAATTTGGAAGTGTGGCGAGAAATCATAAAATAAATACGTACAATGAATGATAGGCGTCAGACATTAATGTTTTATTATATAGTATAGTATAGATATATATTTAGATTGATATAAATGGATTATTCTATTGTAGTAAAATTTGTTAACGAAGTCTTAGTAAATTTAACCCTTTATTTAAAACTTGTAAATGTAACAAAGTCTCAATAAATTTAACACTTTATTAAAACTTGTAAACGTAGAAATGATAAATAATATTAGTTAATACGTCATGTCTTCTGGATAATTCAAACTTAGTTATCTAATTTGATATTAGAGTAAATTACGATTTTGGCCACTGTGGTTATATCACTTTTACTCTTTTAGCCCAAAAGGGAATTTTTTAACATCTGAGCACTTAACGTTTTTTTTTTCAAACCCCTTTGGACCTCAACATGTTTTTTTCAAACCCTTTGGCCTCTAAAAGTAAACGGATGGGGGTTAGTGTTAGGGATGAGGGTTAGTGTTAGGGGCCAAAAGAGTTAGAAAAAAGACATTGAGGGCTCATATGTTAAAAGATTCATCTTTTGGCTAAAAAGGGTAAAAGTAATATAACCACAGGAGCTAAAATCGTAATTTACTCTTGATATTAATATTTATTATTTAGTGATTCTCTTCTACTAAATATTATTGTGTAATACACGTGTATTAATATATATAAATAAAGAAGCTTTGAAACAATAATATACAAGTTTGAAATTTCAGAAACACGATTTGACAAAATAAAAATCACGAACCGATCATATTAATTAACTAATAGATAAATATAAAAGTAATAATTAGATCAAATAATATTTAATAGGAGGATTATTTATAATTAATTAGAAGAGATTAAATTAAAATAAAAATTATCTATAAGACATGACCTAATATGATGACAAGTGTCCTCATAATGGTTTCTTTTATTATATAGTATAGAGAGATTTATGTATTTTATTGTTACTTGTAATTTTAATTTTATAAAAGAATATTTATGTTTATTTTGTTATTACTTAAATATGTCCGTGTGACATAGTATTAATTTTAGTTAATCTAATCTTCAAATCTAATTTATAATAAATAGTTTCAATTAATGTGATACTCTTCTACTCACAATTTTATCTAAATTTTATTTTAAAATACCTACCGATTATTATCCACAGTATATTTAGGAATCTTCCCTAGTTTTATTATTTACAAAATCAATATAAACTTAAAAAAAATATTTGAAGTTTAAATCATTTATCTAATCTAATTATAATATATGGGATAACTCCATTTAGGCGGGAAATTACATTGAAGAACTCCTCATTTATCGACATGTGTCCTCCATATGATTTACTTTATTATATGTATAGATAGGAAGGTAAGGTACAATAGCTCTTAACGTACGACCGGTACGACATATAATTACGCACGTTCATTTGAAAACCACACACGTTATAAAACTCTAAAACCCAATCACGCACGTTATATACCTATAATCACGCATGCCTTAACTCCCGGTTCAAAAATCGCATCCCCTGTCTACGATCTGAAATCACTGTTACTGTCCTCCGACTCCAATCAAATCAAAGCTTGGTCATGTTCCTGCATCCTCTATTCTGCGGTCTGAATCAATGTTTCGCCGTGTTCCTGCATCCTCTGTTCTACAGTCATTGTTTGTTTGAGTCGTCATTTTTGAAGAAAAATTTTAAAATCAAAGATGAAATTGAACACAATTTGATGAAACTGACCGAACAATGGCCAATTTCAACTGAAACGAAAAGAAAATTGAAACGAATTGGACGAAATTGATCAATCCAATGCTAATTGAAAATGAACACTAATCACGCATGTTGTATTAACAAAATACGCATGTTATTTTTTGTCACGTATTGGTCATACGTTAAGGGCTATGGTATTTTACACACTCTCTCTCTCTCTCTCTCTCTCTCTCTCTGTATATATATATATATGGTAAGGTTCATGCGAGAACCATCTTTATTGCGAGAACCGCGAGAACCAATGTGAACACAAACTAAAATAGCTAGAAAAAACCTAAAAAAACCCTAAAAAACCTAACCCCCACCCCCACCCCCAAAAACCTAAACCCCCCACCCCCATCCCCCCAAAAAAACCTAACCCCCCCCCCCTAAAATCTAAATGCTAAAAACTAAAACCTCCAAAAAACCTAAAAAATACCTAACCCCCACCCCCCAAAAAAACCTAAACCCCCTCACCCACCGCCCAAAAACCTACCCCCCCCCCCCACCCCAAAGCTAAAATACTAAAAACTAAACCCCCAACAAACTTAAAAAAAATCAACAAAAAAATTACTATTAAAAGTAGCGATTTTTATATAAAAAAATATTAAAAAAAAATTGTGTGTTTTTTAGCTATTTTTAGGCATTTTTGGTTATGTTCACATTGGTTCTCGCGGTTCTTGCAATAAAGGGTGGTTCCTAACAGATATTTATCCTATATATATATATATATATATAGAGAGAGAGAGAGAGAAAGGTTAACATACTTCACGGCTTATCATACTTCACGTAGGAGACAATGGTAACCGTTGGATCAGGGGTATAATCACGCATGGAACATATAATCACGCATGGGATCACATAATCATGCATGTGTCACACCCCAACCGATGACGGAAACATCGGGATGAGACGTACAAATTGCTCAAAACAACATAACACTATTGTAAAAATCTGAGTTAAATTCATTTCATAAATATCAAATGGGAATACATTGCTTAAAATGAGTTTCTAGTTCCATCCTAGCTTGATTGCTTTATTTCTTGAACATCAACCTGCAATATGTATTAAAGTACAATCAACAAAAGCATGTTGGCGAGTATACAAGTTTTCATACATAGCATAATACGTGTTTAAAATGTTGCTCATATCAAAATGTGAAATACAATATCATATTGACAGTATACTCGAAACGATGTTACTCTACGTGTTCAAACCAAAGTTTAACGCAATTAACGTGCCTACCCAAAAGAGTATGGGTGGTTTTAACATAGATTAACCTAACAATACCCGTTAATATAACGAGAGGGGCGTTTCTCAACCTATAGCGCTACCATTGTTAGGGGAGGCTTGCAAAGTTAATGAACACATAGTAATGAGAGTTTACAGTAGCATAACATGTCTAACATGATTAAAATGTATCACATAGAGTATGGATAGAGTGTGCATAAAATGTTTGATGTGATGGTGTAGTTTGATAAGTAATACATATTGCACCCAAAAAGTGTAAAACGAAAATGGGTCATGTATACTCACCTTAGATTGCGTTGCGATTTCTTGTAGTACGCACGAGTAAGATTGAGAATTCCAAGAGAACGAACAAGGGTGATTACCCTAGATACATAAACGATCTAGTTATTATTTATAACCTAGTAAGTTACAGGTTAATTACATCTTTATTTAATAAAATTTTGTATAAATCATATATAATTTGATTTCATGGTTATGTTTAAAAGAAATGATAACTTGTTATTTATTTAGGTTAAGGTTTAAACTACAAAAAGAATCTATTATTATGAAAATGTGATTTAAAGTGTTTGTTGTAGAACTTGTTTAAAGCTAAAACTAAAAACAATAAAATAATAATAACATACACTGTTTTTGTTTCAGTTTGTAAAATAGAAAGGATTTTCTTAAACGGACTTTACCAGTTGGTTAGAACAAGAAATAAAGGAGCTAAAAAAAATATTTAATAGTATATTACTTTGACTTTTGACGGCTTTTGAAGATGGTTAGTCCAACTAAGTTTATAACCAATGTTGCCTTAAATATTAGTTGTTTTATATATTTCTTGTCCTTCATCTTCTTCACTTAAATAAACCCAGTGAACCATGATCATACTGTTTATGCATACTACAAATCAAGAATGTAGTTCTTGATTATAAAAGAAAGGAGACAAGCTGAGTTGATTGAAAGGAAAAGAATGTTATACCGAAACTGGATGAGCTGAGTTCCGACGTAAACTCCTCGTTCGACTCCGAGTGCGGCGAACGGCGATGGTACGGGTTCCGGTGACGTGCTCGGTGACTATAAACCAGTTTATAAAAAAAAATAACAAGAAACAAATAAATGAATTTTTGGGAAGGGTTTGTATACCAACAGTGGATCGAAGGAAGGATCTCCGGCATGCTTCGTTTACTCCGGCGGAAATCCGACGAGAGCTACGGTTCCAGCGAAGTTAGGTTCTTCCGACGTCATCGGGATTTCTCCGGTACCACACACAAAACAACGTGGGAATCAGGGGTTATGGTAGAGGCGACTGTTGAACTCGGTCCGAACGAACTTCACTGTTTATTGTTTGATAAAAACATGACAATGGTTTTATAAGTGTCAAAAGAAAAATAACAAGACAATTGAAATGAAAATGTTGAGAACCAGGTATACCGAACATGGTGAGTCGAGTCAAGTTCGGACATAATACTCCGGCCACGTTTGGCTCTTCTCCGGCAAAGCTCCGGTCGTGCGGCGAGCTCGAACTTGTTCCGGCTAAGTGATGTAAGAGACACAGAGAGTTCAGAGGGTGTTTGTGAGTAAAAGGGTGTCGATTGGATGTGAGGGTTGAGAGGTTATAACAGAGGTTACGAAATTGAAACACGTTTTCGTTTTCTTTGTTTGGAGGCCTTTATATAACGTTTTACAAGCTTCGTAAGTTTGGAAAAAAAATCACGATTGGTTGTATATATCTTAATTTTTTTTGAACAGCAAAACAAACTTTTATTAAATATGCTAGCAAGTAGCTAGCCACAAACAACCCGGGGAACAGTCCGAAAAATACAATCCGAAAAACAGAAAGTTGTATATATGTTAATGTGTGTCTAGGTTCATAAATAATGTAAACAAGGAAACAGCGCGAATTTCAGAAATATATATTTAAGGAATGTGACGTGTTAACAAAGCTGATCGGTGGTGGAGTGGTTTATGGTGCTTGTGTTGTTTCCGATCCGGGTGAAGACCCGAGTTCGAGCCTTGAAGTCACAACCACCTTTCTCATGTTTTGATAGTTTCCATATTTACACTATAAGTCCCTTAACTTTGAGGGGTTAGTTTTAAATAATTAACTTGGTTAACTTACTAACTTGGTTAATATTTATAAATCTTTAAATTAATTATATTAATATTTATTAATTAATTAATTAAGGAAATAAAATAACTTTTGTTTTATTTAATTGAAATAAATTTTGAAATGTTACAGTTCAGCCAGCGGTGCTAACCAAGTTAAATCTAATTAGTTTAATTAGATAATTAATATTTTTATTATGTTTTTATTATTATTTTTGTATAACCATATTAATTAATAAATTAAGTATACAAATAAATGAATAATTAACTATATTTTTAAACGGATTAAATTACAATTAAACCTATCAACGTTTATTTATTTCGCGAAAAAAAATTCCGAATTTTTAAAGCGGGTCGGATTTTGAAATGGGTCGATTTTGACGAGGGTTACAGTGGGACCACATAATCACGCATGGGATCCAAAATCACGCACGTTATTTTGGTCAAAAAAATAATTACGCATGTTATATATTTCGTGAAGTACATTAATGTACGTTAAGGCGTGAAGTACATTATACTTTCTATATATATATATATATATATATATATATATATATATATAAAAGCGAAAGAACACGGTTTTATATAATAATAACTGGCACTATAAAAAAACAACATACACTTTCAGAATAATTTTATTTATTAAGCCATTTTAGGCGGTGAAAACAAATTATGTGACAACTCATGGTATGATAAACATATAGCCGACACACAAATTTATTACCATTATACTTGCATAGTTTAGTTTTTGACACCACATGTTCTTGGGCAAGCTGTTTGGCATTCATCGTTACTACTATAGATGCACATGATAGTACCAGTGTCACACAAACAACACCAGTCTCCTTTGGTACCAAGGTTGTTACGCTGCCTGCAAACGAATGAACCAAGTTTGCTTGACGAGTTTAAAACACCGGCTTCATGTGTTTGAATGCTCTGGATTCTTGTGCCTGCATACAAGTTAAGAAATATCTATCAATCGAACTATGAAAATTATGTGATCTTATTCCTATGTTTTATGTGAGAGAAAGAGAAAACAAATACATTGAGCTTACAATCAATGAATGAGACAAGAACCAGATTAAAAATAGCAAAATATGCGATAGCGAGCTTCAACATTCTCGTGTATAAGTTAAGCATACGAAGGTGGTTTAACCACAAATGAGATGAGGAGAATTTATATGTTGTAAATTTTGAATTTAGGGATTTTTTGTAGTTTAAAAGTTAATTTTAGAGATTAAGATAATTAATGATTTTTTTTTGTAACATATATTTCATTGATTAATTCATAACTTTCTTTTTATTATATTGATCTCCTACTTATGATCATGATCGTCTGTTATTATTACATTATGTAATGACATTGATGGTATTTATTTACGTATTCATTACATTATCTAATGACATTGATGGTATTTATTTATGTATTTCATTACATTATGTAATGACATTTATGGTATTTTGTTTACGTGTTTCATTACATTATGTAATGACATTAATGGTATGTATATACGTATTTCATTACATTATGTAATGAAATTTATGGTATTTATTTACGTATTTCAGTTTGATGTCTTTTGATATGTGACATCCAAGAAAAAAATTGTGTTAAGGAGGTGAGAGAAGGTCCTTAGAAAACACGAAGATAAATATAAAGCTCGAGTGTCATGGAGCTGCTCGAGAGACGACCATTCGAGGGATGGTTGTATTAGATATTCACATAAAAAATCTTTGTTATTGTAAACAATACTTTTTAAGTGAAACAACTAATTTAGAATGTAGATTAAAAAACAGTTTGAAGTAAACGTTAGGTAACTTTAAAAACTGTCACTCTTAGAAAATTGCTATCATTCTACTAAAAGTAGCAGTTTTCTAGTAGTTTGTTTCTTGCATTTGTTGGGTACATGAGTTCATGTTAGCATCTTTAACCTTAAACTAGATAAGACCGGTAGTTGTAAACTTGTAATAACATGAGTTCATGTTAGCATCTTTAACCTTAAACTAGTTAAGACAGGTAGTTGTAAACTTGTAATAACATTAGTTCAAAATTTCAACAAACTTCGGATTCTACACGGATATATTCATTCTTATACTTTTATGTAACCTTTAAAATCCAAACTTTGGGTTGCACATATGGGTCTATTTGGGTAGAAATTACACTAGTTGGACATACATGACCGTCTCTGAGAATCTCTAAAAATATACGAACCTAGGACGACTAGAAAAAATAGATTTGTATGATATAATTTTAAAAATAAAATAAAATATGGTTATATATATATATATATATATATATATATATATGTATAGGGGATGGTTCAAATGAAAACCACTTTTATTGTGAAAACTCGAAAACTAACTAAAAAAAGCCTAAAAAACACACAAAAATCTTTTTTTTTTCAATTTTTTTTATAAAAATCGCTAGTTTTAATATATAAAAAACACTTTTTTTCAAAAAAAAAAAAATTTGTGTAGTGCACATGTGTAATAACACACATGTGTAGTACACATACATATGTGCAGTATTACACATGTGCAGTACACAAAATTTTTTTTTTTTTTGAAATTTTTTTTTATATTAAAAAACCTGCGAAATTTTGATTGCAAAAAAAAAAAATTAAAAAAAAAATTTTTTGTATGTTTTTTTGGCTTTTTTTAATTAGTTTTCGAGTTTTCACAATAATAGTGGTTTTCATTTGAACCTTCCCCTATATGTATGTATATATATATATATATATATATATATATATATATATATATAGGGGCTGGTTAACGTACAAATACGCTTATCGTACATTACGTACGCTACAATCTCATCCGTCAGATCATCTTCCCGCATTGAAAATCGCATGTTGTTTTTTTGTGACAATTTCGCATGTTGGTTTTTTAACATGCGATTTCTTCAAAATTGCAACATGCGAAATTGTTACAAAAACCAACATGCTATTTCATCAAAATTATCACATGCGAAATTGAATTACCACATGCAAAATTGTTACAAAAAAACAACCTGCTATTTCATCAAAATTATCACATGCGAAATTGAATTACCACATGCGAAATTGTTACAAAAAAACAACCTTCTATTTCATCAAAATTATCACATGCGAAATTGAATTAACACATGCGAAATTGTTACAAATAAACACCTGCTATTTCATCAAATTTATCACATGCGAAACTATTACAAAAAAAAAAACAACATGCGATTTTCATTGCGGGAAGATGATCTGACGGCTGAGATTGTAGCGTACGTAATGTACGATAAGGGAATTTGTACAGTACCCTTTACCCTATATATATATATATAGGGGGCTGCTAGAATGAAAACCACCCCGAGTTGTAAGAACCGCGAGAACTACACCCCACGGAGCGCCGTTCGCCATGATTTTTTTTTTACAAGTAGATGTGTGTATTATAAACACAGCCGTAAAAAATCATGGCGAACGGCGCTCCGTGGGGTGTAGTTTTTTACACCACAAGTTTGGTGTTTTTAATTTTTTTCTTTTTTCTTTTTTTTCACCAAACTTGTGGTGTAAAAAACTACACCCCACGGAGCGCCGTTCGCCATGATTTTTTACGGCTGTGTTTATAATACACACATCTACTTGTAAAAAAAAAAATCATGGCGAACGGCGCTCCATGGGGTGTAGTTCTCGCGGTTCTTACAACTCGAGGTGGTTTTCATTCTAGCGGCTCCCTATATATATATATATATATATATATATATATAGAAGATTAGGTTCAAGAGTGAACACTAGTGTATTTGTAAACTGAGCAAACTAATCCTAGCCATACACATATGTAAATCAATGACTAGGATTTGATGATTAAATACACTAGTGTATTTTACGATTTGGTGACGAAATCCTAGCCATGCACGTGTGTAAATCAATGGCTAGAATTTGTTCACTCACTTCGCAAATACACTAGTGTTCACTCTAGAACGCCACCATATTTATATATAGACTTTGGTTCAATTAAGAACAACCACGAGTTGTGAAAACCATGAGAACTCTTACTTTCCACGGGAGGTGGGCCACAATTTTTTACACAAACGCAGATGAAAATATTACAAATACATCTGTAAAAAAAGCAAAAAAAATTGTCGAGTAGGTAGTTTTGCCTAATGTAAGTTTTTTTTTACGCGCTGGTGGTTTTTATTCATTTACTCTTGAGAAGACTTGGCCCTACATCATTTTCTGCTATTATAAAATCAGAAAGGCGCTCCCTGTGACAATTTGTCCACCAGTAGTATGAAACTAAAAAAATGCTTATAACACCGTAAGAAGAAATCCATGAAGAGTATATGATTATGGCCAAATTTTACGAGAATGATTTATTGGTTAAAATATATCCACTAAGGATGAATCATTTTGAGGGAAACCTATATTAACCGAAAACAAGTCTTCTCTTCAATGATACTAGTGTAGGTTTCTATATATGTAATAGTTTCTTAAATCCAGTTCTACTTCTCTAGTTCTTCTTCTTCTTCTCTTAATCGATTAATATCTAAGAAATTGTTTCCGAAATTTAAACAAACTACAAAATGTGTTATCATACGAGTTACAACAATTTGACTAAATAACTTGATTAAAACGGTAAGTGATAAAATAATGGTAGTTAAAATCAAATGAGTTCTAAATTTCAACTAATTACGTAAGTAAAATCACCAAAGTAAATAAGACACTAGAAGCATTATAACATAGTGTTGTCAATAGATCTCTATATATATTTATATGTTTCATGTGTGAAGAAAAGAAACCTTTAAAAACCAAAATTCTTATACCCAACATTTATAAAGGGGATGTACAGTAGAATACAATAGATTAAAGCTATAGTACAATACGAATTGCATTGCTTGTTTGCTCGCATGTCAATTAATATTAATATCTTTTGTAGGTCTGTTTTTTTACTATTCTTTAATCTTTTTTACAATAGTTTCATATCATAATTACTTTAAAATATATTGTGTTTCTGTTTATAACTATTAAGATACGATGTTTAATAAAATTCTATGTATTTCATTGTGACATGTTTATTTTTATATATGTATAGACATAAACTTTACTCAAAACCGAGTTGTGAATAGTATAAGTGATCAAAGCACAAGCGTGCATGTCATCAAAGTTACGTTGTGGTTTCGTTTTTTAAGTGATGTGTTTATCATTTTCGTTTTGTTAGTAATAGAATATAATGTTTTATAAATTTTGAATATATGTTACGACGTGCTTATTTTTATCCAATTTTCTATAAAAGTTTTAATCGAAGGGGTCAAATATACTATATTTTGTTCTTTGTCGTGAAAACTTAAATGATTGCATCTGAATAACGTCTATTTCGGTACCGTATGGGTTTTAATTGATTTCTCGACGTGCCAAACAACATTGGTACCGATATTGTAACAAACTGAACCGATACCGATTGAGAGCCCGCAGCGGAGCACGGGAAATCCCACTAGTTTACTGCAAAAACCTTGATGTCTCCCTTAGTCAGTGGTGGATCTAGAAAATAATTACAGGGGCAACGTTTCAAAGTAAAAAAATTCTTTAGGGTTATAGCAAAATAAAAAAAATCAAATTTTCAAAAAAAAAAAAAAAATACACTACCACTAGAGCGTCAAGGGATAGCGGGCCGGGAGCCCTTGTTATGAAGTAAATCTGCCCCAGCTCTTAGTGTAACTCGCTCTATGAAAAAAACAATTTTAAAACATTTTATTGGGCTCAAGAAATAAATAGGACCCCGAATTTTTTTTTTTCTGAAAGAAAAGTTATATAACTCAAACGAACCTACTTCAGAAAATGAAGTGAGGTTCCATATTGGTAAATTGATTACATAAAAATGGGTTCTATTAAATTAGTTCTTCATTAGGCTCTCTACAACATGATAGAACTATTTTTAGAAGGCAATGATGGTTTAAATTAGTAAATTGCTGGATATTGTTCACCTTTTCTTGCATTAATCTATCTGTCCTCCAGAATATATATATAGAGTAGGAGTTCTGCGGAAAGTGTGTTTTTCCTAGAAAGTCTAGGAAGCGATCTGGGCCATCCGATTGGTGTTTTTAATGGCTTAGATCTAATGGATGGCATTTTCGTAATATTTGAGTTATATAATTAGAGACTTTTAATATAGTGAGGGTATTTTGGTAATTGGAAGTGTTTTAAATTAGTCAAGAAACTGCCATATTAATAACCAATCCCTAAAATCATGGGATTTCCCTCTTTCTCTCTCTCTCTCTCTCTCTCCCTTAACGCAACCAAAGAAGAACCAACCATTTTTCCTGCAAATATTCTTCTCCGATTAGTCATATATCGGTTGTTTTTCATACTTGTTTCAATTTTTTTTTCTATCATTGAATCGGGTTCTTATTTTTAGTTAATGGACCTCAATGTTTGACATGTTAGATGGGCTCTAGGTTTATGTGTTTTACCATTTTAATGTTGATTGATGACAGTGTGTTGAAGACGAAGACACTGGGTTGTGTTGAAGACGAAGACAATGACAGTGTGTCCAGCAATCTGCTTGCTGCTAAAACACAATGTCAAGAAATATGCTTGCTGTTAAAACACAGTGTCAAGAATCCTCCAGCAATCTGCTTGCTGTTAAAACACAGTGTCAAGAATCCTCCAGCAATCCGCTTGCTGTTAAAACACAGTGTCAAGAAACCTCCAGCAATCTGCTTGCTGTTAAAACACAGCGTAAAGAAATCTGCTTGCTGTTAAAACACAGTGTCAAGGAAATCTGCTTGCTGTTAAAACACAATGTCAAGAAATCTGCTTGCTGTTAAAACACAGTGTCAAGAATCCTCCAGCAATCTGCTTGCTGTTAAAACACAGTGTCAAGAATCCTCCAGCAATCTGCTTGCTGTTAAAACACAGCGTCAAGAAATCTGCTTGCTGTTAAAACACATTGTCAAGGAAATCTACTTGCTGTTAAACACAATGTCAAGAAATCTGCTTGCTGTTAAAACACAGTGTCAATAATCCTCCAGCAATCTGCTTGCTGTTAAAACACAGCGTCAAGAAATCTGCTTGCAGTTAAAACACAGCGTCAAGAAATCTGCTAGCTGTTAAAACACATTGTCAAGAAACACAGCGTCTTGTATCATTTAAATTGAAACTGCCAATTTGATTTAAATGGAATATTTAGTTTCCATAGTTAGTTATCCTAATAAAATAATCCATAATTAAAATAATATTCAAATTACACAATTGCCCTTTTAGTTAAAATCCTTCAATGCCACATGTCGCGTTCTTATTGCTTCCTAGACTTTCTAGGAAAAACACACTTTCCGCAGGAACCCTACTCTATATATATATATATATATATATATATAGAGGATCATGAGAAAACTAGATATAAATGAGAAAACTAGAAAACTAACTAAAATCCACTAAAAAGGAGGGGGAGGAAGACTTTTAATGAAGGAGGGGGGGGGGACTTTTAATGAAGGAGGGGTAAAATTGGAAAAAAAATATATAACTTTTCAAACATTTCCCATTTCTCCATACGTTATCATTTTAAAACAAAAATGGCACCATAAGATCACAAATTTTCTTATCTTTCATTCAAGTATATTCAAGTATATTTTTTATGACATAAAAAAAGATTTATGGTGTCGTCTTGTTTTCAACACTATTATTATAGTAGTGCACATGTGCAATATAACATGTACTACAATTGCATTACATGCTTAAAATTAGTTTTTTGGGTCTAGTTTAACTTTTAGGGTTAGTTTTTTTTGGAGGTTTAGGATAAGGATTAGGTTTTTGGGTGTGTGTGTGGGGGGGGGGAGGGTTTAGGTTTTTTTTTTAGGGGGGGGGGCGGGTGGGTGGGGGGTTTAGGTTTTTTTTCGGGTTTATGTTTAGGGTTTAGTTTTAGGTTTTTTTTTTTTGGGGGGGGGGGGGGAGGGGGGTTTAGGTTTTTGGGGGGTGTCGGTGGGAGGTGGGTTAAGTGGTTTATGCTTTCTGTATTAGTGCACATGTGCAGTACAACAATTTTTTTTTTTTGAATTTTTTTTCAATACATAAAAAGTAGCGATTTTTCTTTAAAAAATTGTTAAAAAAAATTGGTATTTTTTTAAGTTTTCTCATTTAAACTAGTTTTCTCATGATCCATCCTATATATATATATATAGGGGACCGCTAAAATGAGAACCACCTCGAGTTGTAAGAACCGTGAGAACTACACCGTACCGTACGGGGCGAGGTAGACCAATTTTATTTTTCATAAACGTAGCTGCGTATATTATAAACACATTTGTAAAAAAATTCAAAAAAAATGTCGTGTGTGTAGTTTTGAGCACCACAAGTTTGTGTTTACGGGTACCATAAATCTAACCGGAAAATTTACGGGTACCGTAAACACAAACTTGTGGTGCTCAAAGCTACACACACGACATTTTTTTGAATTTTTTTTACAAATGTGTTTATAATACATGCATCTACGTTTAAGAAAAAAAATTTGGTTCACCTCGCCCCGGATCAAAAAGTTCTCACAGTTCTTACAACTCGAGGTGGTTCTTATTTTAGAACTAACAGATTAGAAATAAGTGAGGGTGATTACAAGACTGAAACTTGTTGTCGTCGCTGACTGGATCGGAACTCCGACGTACCCCCACCTTTACCGTCATCGTCCAAACACCACAACCTCCTCTCTCATCGCTGACCGAGTCCTAGCTCCGTCGTCTTTCTCTCTCTCTCTCTCTCCGATCTCCGATCTCCTTCTCTGGTTCCCTTCTCTCTCATCGAAGGGATGGTGGCCATGGCGGTTTGTTTTCAGGCGATGGTTGCCGGACACCACCGCGGCTGTTGCAAAGAATCCCACCAACCACCGCCCCACCACCGCCTTCCGCCTCTGCCCAACTCCCACCAACCACTTCCCACACCACCGTCTCGACCAACCACCTCGCACACCCGACTTCCGCCACCGACCAACCACCTGATTTGTGGTTTCTTGAAGATGATTACTTTAAAGATGAAGCTGGTAACAATTTCAAGATAGAGAGAGATGAAAGATGAGGGGATTCAAGAGAGGGAGAGAGATGATCGATTTTCAAGAGAGAGAAAGTTGTGGTGTTTTAAAACAAACTGACAAGGAAAGATGATAGACAAAGACATATATGGCAGAGGATTGGAAATGACTATAATACCCTTTAGATTTTAAAATAGTCATGCATATGTGTCATTGTCTGATTGATTGAGAGTGGTTCTCGTGGTTATTACAACTGGAGGTGGTTTTCATTTTAGCGCTCCCCTAGCTAGTAGTTATTCTATATATAGTTTGAATATAAGGATACTTATTCCATAAATAATACTTAGGGTAAATAACACTTTTCGTCCTTTATGTCTGTAGCAGGTTGCAATGGATGACCTTTAACTTTAATAATTACAGTCACAGTCCTTTATTTGAAAAGCTCGTTACACTCTACGTCCTTTAGCCCTAACCAGGTTATAATTTTCAGTTAAATATGGCATGTGCATTGCACATGAGGGTACTTTAGTCATTTTAAAAGTATTTTTAACTAAATAAAATAAAAATGCAAATATAATCTAAAGAGTGACTTTATCTTAGAAAGCTAAAAAAGGTTGAACCTTTATGTAAACTGTATGAGTGAAATATTTATGTTTCTTCTTTGACAGCACAAAATTATAATTTGCTGGCCTTTTTTTTACAATGCAATTACAAATCTAAACCCTACAACTACCACTGAAGATGGATTTGAAGCACCTTTCAAGCCCACAAGATATTAGCAAAACAAAACATACATTCAAAATACAGTTTACCATCAAATTGCAAAAAAAAAAAAAAAAAAAAAAGTAAACAAGAACTTTAAGGAGAATTCAACTGATATCCTGTAAATCAAAAGAGTTTATTTACACACTCAAAAAATCAAAACTTTCTGCTAGTATAAGCTGAACTTTAAAAACCCAAAAGAGATAATAATCTTGATTAAAGATTTTAGGTCACACTCTTTTACACATAACTCAGACCAAGAACACAAGAAACTGAAACTGGGTGTGGCTCAGCAGACTTATAGATTATAAAACCCTAAAAAAGAATTACATAATTAACATTGATTGATATGAAATGATACTTACAAAATAGAGTCCTTGATTATCCTAAATCAGAACTATAACATCAGATATTGGTCGCCTAAAAGCCAAAAACTAGAAGTTCAGTCAGATCTGAAGTCGTCGGATCTTGTTCTCGCCGGAAAGCCGAACCATATAAGCTTTGGAAATGGTGTCTCCTTCGACACCAATGTGGCTCCTGTCGACAAGACTCTGGATCAGATGGCGAACCGTGTAAGCTCTGGATCAAATGGCGGCTTCCCACCACAAGACTCATGTCCGCGACACCGTGTGTCTCCTTCGGTCAAGAACTGTGAAACGGAAATGGTGTCGAGTTCAACAGGGTGGATTTTGTGAATGCGAGGGCTGGATCTTGATGTTGTCTGTTAGATCTTTCATCAGATCTGAGAGAGAGAGAGAGATGAGAGAGAATAGAGGAGATGATGATGGTTTAGGTTTATAGATTTTTTTTAATTTTGACATTCTTTTTTATGTATTAAATGACTGTTTTGCCCTCACATGGGTTTTACATGACATCACTTAACTTAAAGTTTTAACCAGGTTAGGGTCAAATGACATAAACTGTAACGAGTTTTGCAAATAAAGGATTGTGACTGTAATTATTGAAGTTAAAGGTTATCCATTGCAACCCACTACAAACATAAAGGACGAAAAGTGTAATTGACCCTTATTAATTCTATGTCATTTTTTTAGTTGATTGCAAAATACGCAATTAAGCAGTTTTTTTAAGGGGAAATATACAATTGACCCTTATTAATTCTATGTCATTTTTTTTGTTGATTGCAAAATATCCAATGCTATTATTAGCCGAGTTTATAATCCATTAAACTTATCATTTATATTTAAACTATTAGCTAGTAGTTATTCTATATATAGTTTGATGAATATAAGGATACTTATTCCATAAATAATACTTATTCCATAAATAATAATTTTCCTTAGGGCATCAAATATTATTGATTTATTTCAATGTATTTGTTATTCGAGAATAGAGACCATAAAAATAATAACACAATGAAAGTAAATCAATACAATGCAACACTTTATTGACGTCTTTAACACCAACAATGTTATCACTTATCTAGTTTGATTTTTCTTTATTAAATTTCCAAACATCAAAGGCAACAATGATTACAACAATTAGGCACCGGCCCTAAATGAACCTTATATTACAAACCACCAACCTATTAGGCAATCGGGAAATTTTTTTTACAAACAATTAGATTTTATTAGGTAATTTACATCGAGATAGTTGGTAAACGGGCCACCAAGCTGCGCCGCTACCCCTAAATTGTAAAAACCAAAACAAATTGCATTGCATTACAGACACAAGAATAATCCAAAGAAAGAGAATACAAAGGAGCGAATCATGAAGGTGAATAGGTGATAATACTCTAACCAAGATATCTCATGAGCTTGCTGCGAAACTTTAGTTATTATCTACTCTAGTTATCATTACTAAATTTTTCTATTCATCTTTAAGTATATTTGTTAGTTATTATTCTATATGTGCTCCTAGTATTAGGATACTTACTAGTGTTAGGATTGTTGCTAACGTTTTATCAATATCATTTGTTGGTTATTATTATTATTATTATTATTATTATTATTATTATTATTATTATTATTATTATTATTATTATTATTATTATTTTCAATGTCATCTATATAAAAAGTGATCTTGTTTTTGGTTATTTAATATACATAAATTATTGTTTAGCAACATAGGGTTTAGTTCTTTTGAATCTTTCAGTTATCATCTTATTTCTATATTAGTTAGATCAGAGTCTTTAAAACCTCAGAAGAATAGATTAAAAAATAAAAATCAAACGTCTCATGTGTCATGATTGAAGAAAAATAAATAAACATAATCTAATAAGAACTATCACTGATTTAATCTTTATTTATTATGTTGTTTCAGACGATGAAACCAAGTTTATTTGCATCTCATGATCTAATAAACATTTAGTCGACACATATTTTTGTCACTAGCTAACATTCTTTAATGGTTTACTTTTTGGGAGCACAATCCTTCGCGCAAAAATTTTTGCAGTCATCAGAGGTACTATAGCAGTTGGTCTTTTTATCATTACATGCACAACACCATTCTGGTCTAAAACCTGGAACGCTAACCTCCTTGCAAATGTACCAACCACTTTTTGGGGATTCATGGTTTAAAACACCGGTTTCATGTCTTTGATTGTTCTCGATTCTTGTGCCTGGTACAAGTTTAGAAAAATAACGAAATCATAACGGTTTTTTTTTTTAAATAATGAACATTTTTAGGAAGCTGTAGTGATTATCTAAATATAGAGATTTACTATACATTACATGTATTTATTATTCACATATATACATATATATATATATAAATAGCCTAGTGGTATCTTGGTGGTGGGATAAGGCTTATGACCATTAGGTCATGGGTTCGATTCTCCCAAAGGGGGTTTTTCCCAGATTTATTGGGTTTCCTACTGAATTGGTGTATAGACATTATTGTCTAGTGGAGATGGATATGATCGGGTGGTTCTACTGGTGGCACGATGATACTCCAGTGGTCCGTCAGTGATCCAAATTTACCGTTCAAATATATATATATATATATATATATATATATATATATATATATATATATATATATATTGTGAACAGAAGAAAAATGAAAAATAATTATAAAAGAATAAAGCTTATTATTTTTTAATTAATATAAATACGGAGAATGAAAAGTTCTGAGACTTTTTTTTTTAATAAAATGGACATATTTTAGTGATAACTTTGTTTTGTAGCAAAGTAGGGATGTTATGTTTGTCATGAGAACATGTTTTAAAGATAAACAATATTCCACTTAAGTAGAATTGGAACGAGAAGAAATTAAACTTACAGTCAAGAAATGAGACGAAACCTAGACTGAAAATAATGAAATATGCGATAACTAACTTCAACATCTTCGTGTGACTGTGTCTTTTCACTTTGGTTGTTTGGACTATATGTAAAACATAGTGGTCGAACTTATATACTGTAGATTTTGTTTGTAGGGTTACTTTTGTAATTTAAACATTAATTAGAGATATTATGATGTTAATGATTCATTTATAACTCGTATTGTATTTATTATTAAGATATTTAATATAATGATTCAGTTATAACTCGTATATCTTCATTCTTTTTAAAACCTTCGAACTTATTGTATGATTTAGTGTCAGTTATGGTTTTTATTCACATGTATCGGTTATGATATGATAAAATCAGAAAGGTACCCACTGTGACATTTTTCTACTAACATACGGAGACTCAGAGTATGAAATAAATTGCATCAAATACTAAAAAAATGCTTCTAATGCTGTAAAAAGAGATAATCGTCTAGGTTTCTATGCAATAACTTAGTAAATCCAGTTCAACTTAAACAGAGGTCGATGAACGAGAATAGGATACGATTTGAGAAAAACTACTTCTCTATTGTTATAGTTCTTCTCTTAACGATTTGAGATAGACTACTTCTCTAATGTTATCAGACGAGTCATCTTATTTAACCCTTAAACTAGCTAGCTGGGACCGACATGAAATTCATTGAGTTACAACAATTTAACTAATTAACTTGATTACACGACACTGGAAGCATTATAATGATAGGGTTGTAAATACACTACTACAAAAACGCTGATGCCTCTCTAGTGTAACTCGTTCTATGAAAAAAAAATGGTTTCTAAAACATTTTATTGGGCTCAAGAAATAAATAGGACCCCCAATATTTTTTGAAAGAAAAGTTATATAAAGGAACCTAATTTAGAAAATAAAGTCAGGTTCCATATTGATAAACATAATGTAGTTGTTTACATAAAAATGGGTTCTATTAGTTCTTCGTTAGGCTACCCGGGACACCTTCGGAGACCATTTTTACCGAGAGGGGAGGTGCCGCCATTCAGGCGGGGAGTGAAATCGGGGAACAATTTCGGGGAGGAGGCACCGAAGAGGGAAGGAGAGAGAAGGTGGGTCAGCCTTTATTTCAACCAATGAAAACTTTTTTTTTTTTGAACAAAAAAACAATTCCCCTAAGAGGGGTGCACCCCGTACGTTTTTGGACATGAGGGAAGTTATAGAGGGGAAATGACATGGCAACGTATGATTGGGTTACAAAAAGTTTCCCCTCACCTCATTAGGGGGGTGCCCCCTTCACCCTTAGGCTCTCTGCAATATGATAGAACTAGTTTGAAAAGTATCCATTGTCTAAATTAGTAAATTGTTGGGTATTGTTCACCTTTTCTTGCCACCATCCCCGGTTGTCGCATCACTTGCGCAGTTGCGCCCCTTCATCTACGGCCATGTGTCTACACAAAAGTAAATAAAAAAAAAGGTTTTTTGGTCTAGCTACAAATGAGATAAAGAAATTTAAATGTTGTAGATTGTATTTTCACGCTAATTTTTGTAGTTCAAAAGTTAATTGCTAAGATTAGCAGAATTACTAATTCTTTAGTAATTTATTATTAATATTTTGATTTGAATGGTCATCCACTACCCATCTTCTAACTTGTACCAACGTTTATATTTATTTTCTTTGGTCTTAACCTGACTAAGTTTTAAGACACAAAGATCATCAATAATCACGACCCGCAAAATAAACATCACCCATGAAGATTAAGTTAAGATTCTCTTAACCTTATATACAGGTTAAGAGTGTTCAAGAGACCTCAAGAGTTTGGAATACTGAACTTAAAGCCCTTCCTACTTATTGTTTTGGAAGGTATATAATGAGGGTGTGTGGGGGCATGTACTTGAAATAGAAAAGAGACGAAACTTCAATTTCTTCGGAAATAGTAACATCTTCGGTAATCACACAAGGCCTTAGAAAAGTCGGTGGCCTCAAATATTACGAGTTTTTTTCCTTAAAATAGTGTTGGTGGAAAAAGTATTTACCATTTTAGTGTTCCTTCAAAATTATTTACCAAAATGGTGTTTTCATGTATTTTGTATTTGCTTTTCTTTTAACCAACATAATAAACTTATTAATTTTATATTCAATCAATCCAATGTCCGCAATTTTTATTTTGTAATTATATCTTTTATTTTCAAACAACCAATTATGTTTTTTTTTCAATCAACCCATTAATGTTTTATTTATTTTGTATTTACCTTTTCTTTTAATCAACATAAAAACTTATTAATTTTTTTCTATTAAATCGATATTATAACCTTATTCCATCTCTTTATAAATTTTTCATCAACCAACCCATGTAAAAGACAAACTAATAAGATCATATATCGTAAGTTTAAACAATGAAATAAGAAACATATAAAAACACGAATCAAACAATAACCACAGTGAAACTTATACTAAGATTCTTAGGTTGAGATAGCAAGAAAAATCAATTTTAAAAACAAAATGGTTGATTCTAAAAAATGTCCTGAAACTTATAGTTTTACCACATCTTTACTGCAATGAGACTTAATAGTTTTACCACATTTTTTCACTGTTTTCTTGACTTACTAAAATGTAATTACAATATTATTTATATTCACTGGATGAGGAATATACTCTGGAAAACAAATAATTATTGTTTTGTAGATGTTAAAGTTTTTAAAAGGTGATATTAGTATGTAAATATATAGAGTCCACGAGGAAAAAGAAAGAAATAATTTTATTCATGTAAATAAATATGTAGAATTTTATAGTTTGATCAAAGAATACAAATCAACAACAGAAATAGCGACAAAACAAGTGATAAAATCTTATTAACCCAACCCAAAGAAATTTACCCCCCAAAATACCCTAGATCTTACAAAATAGTAAGATCTAAATCAATACAGAATAAAACAATGTCAAGATGATCATCCACTGATGATCATCAACATAACCAGACAAATCTCTCAGATACAGTTGAGAGATTGTAACAAATCTTCAATACAACTGAAACCCTAACGGAGAGAATACAGAGAAACAAAGTGTAGAAAATGAAGTGAACTCAATGATTGAAGTGAGATGAAAGCCTTTTATACAGAGAAACTTTAATCTTCCATTTTAGCCCAAAACTATCACCAAGTGTACCGAGCAGCCCTTCATATTTACAATCTGCCCCCTTAGATATTTTCCTGTTATAACCACTTACAAACAAACTGATGAGATAAGCCTAATCTGTTAGGCCCAACAAACATAACATCAGGCCATAACAACATGCCCAAACATAACGAACCCAAATGAATGACAAGGAAATTATTATAAGTAACCAACAATAAGTCACATTTTTAACATCCCCCCTTCATTCAATTGAATAACACTAAGACATTTTGTAAAGATATTAGCAAGTTGACTATCTGAGTCAACTTTTTCAGTTCTTATAACACCATCAGCAACTTTTTCTCTTAAGAAATGTAAATCAAGTTCAAAGTGCTTAGTCCTTTCATGGAACACTGGATTAGCTGCTATTGATAAAGCAGCCTGACTATCACAATAAAGAGCCATAGGTAATTGACAATTTATACACAATTCAGACAACAAATTCTTCAGCCACATAAGCTCACAAGTAGCAGAGCACATAGCTCTATACTCGGCTTCTGCAGTTGATCTAGAAACAATGTTTTGTTTCTTGCTTTTCCAAGAAACAAGACATTTTCCTACAAATACACAATAACCGGTAACAGACTTTCGAGTATTTAAGCACTTTGTCCAGTCAGAGTCAGCATATCCAAACAAGTCTAACTGATCACTTTTCTTAAAACTAATTCCTTTACCAGGATTTTGTTTTAAGTATCTTAACAGTCTCAAAGCTAAAGACAAATAAACTTCTTTTGGACTATGCATAAATTGGCTCAAGAACTGAACTGTATAACTAATATCAGGTCTTGTTAAAGACAAATATATCAATTTACCAATTAGCTTTTGAAAACCAGTAACATTTTTAAGCAACTCCTGACTTTTATCAATCTTAGAAGTAACCAAATAACTTTGTTCAATAGGTGTATTAACTGGTTTACAACCTAAGTAACCAAACTCATTTAAGAGCTCCAAACAATACTTTCTTTGACTAAAACAGATCTCATCTTTATCATATAACACTTTAATTCCCAGAAAATACTTTAAAATTCCTAGATCTTTAATTTTAAAAGTATCATTTAAAACCTGTTTAATACTTTCAATCTCAACAACAGAATTTCCAGTTAACACTATATCATCAACATATACAAGCAAAAAAACAGTAACATCCTTTTTATTCAAAATAAACAAAGAATGATCACACTTGCTTTGAGTAAAGCCAAACTTTAACAAAACATCAGTTAACCTTTCATTCCACTTCCTAGGTGCCTGCTTAAGGCCATACAACGACTTAACAAGTTTACACACTTTTGTTTTATTTTTAGAGTAATATCCTTGAGGTAATTTCATATAAACATCCTCAGTAATAGACCCATGCAAAAAAGCATTATCCACATCCAACTGATACAAAGGCCATTTAAAATGAACAACTAAGGTAACAACAGATCTGATAGTAACCATTTTGACCACAGGTGAGAAGGTCTCTCCAAAATCCAGACCTTCTCTTTGATTAAAACCATTAGCAACAAGCCTTGCTTTAAATCTTTCAATTTCTCCATTGGATTTATACTTAACCCTAAAAACCCATTTACACCCAATAGCCTTTCTGCCTTGAGGAAGATCAGCTAGAATCCAGGTATTGTTCCTGAACAAAGCTTCCATTTCTTTGTTCATTGCCTCTACCCATCTAGGATCACTAGCTGCTTCCTCATAGCAAGATGGATCAGTTGTTTTATTCGGAGAAGTAGTAAAACATAAATTTTCAACAGATAAGCAAGAATACCTAACCACTTTATCTAGACTATACTTAGTTTTACTATTAAGCACAAAGTCTTCAAATCTTTTTGGCAAAACAGTATTTCTATTTGATTTTCTAACAGTAGACCTAGTTCCCTCAGATGGGTTGATCTCATCATTCGAGGTCCTAGTGTCCTCTGCCCTACCAGACCCTTCACTACTACTACTTTCAACTCCACTGCTAGAACATTGATGTTCAGCATCAGTTGGAGTGGCAGATGTAGAGGGGAATGGTTGCTGATCATCACCAGTAACCTCATGAGAATCATTATTCCCCTCTTCATCATTGGGACTTATAGAATTAATGGTTAATGCTTCAACACTATCAAAAAAGTTTAAATGATTCACATTATCTGAAACAGATTTATCTTGATTGGTCAATTGACTTGATTTATAAGGAAAAACAGTTTCATAGAATTTTACATCTCTTGAATAAAACTCTTTTTTATTGTCTAAACTCCATAGTTTATAACCCTTCTTAACATTTGAATAACCAATCAAGATACATTTTTCAGAATTAAAAGAAAATTTATCTATGTCATTTAAAACAATGCTAAAGCATAAACAACCAAAAACTCTAAGATAAGCAAAAGAGGGTTTAAAACCAAACATTAGTTCATATGGACTTTTTCCTAGAAGCACAGAAGAGGGTAACCTGTTAATAAGATAAACAGCAGTTAACACACAGTCAGACCAGAAACTAAGTGGAACACCACTTTGAAACAACAGGGATCTTGCCAAATTTAAAAGATGTCTGTGTTTTCTTTCAACCACACCATTCTATTGAGGTGTGTAAGAACAAGATGTCTGATGAAAAATCCCTTTTGTATTACAAAAGTTATCCATTTTATTATTCACAAACTCAGTACCACTATCACTTCTAAGAATTTTGATTTTTTTCTTGAACTGAGTTAATACTAATTCATAAAAATTTTCAATATTTTCAAACACTTCCATCTTATTTCTTAACAAATAACACCAAACAGCTCTGGAATAATCATCAACTATGGTTAAGAAATATTTAAAACCATCCCTGCTAGTAACTTTATAAGGACCCCAAACATCTAAATGAATAATGTCACCTACACCTTTTGTTTTGTGTTCACTTAATGGAAAGGAACCCTGACTTGTTTAGCTCTATGACAAGTTTCACAAGGATGTTTAAAGACATCAGTAACACCTATTTCATCTTTTAAAATTGACAAGATCTGGTCAGCAGGATGACCTAACCTACTGTGCCACAAGTTACTGTTGTTCATACTATTGAAACACAAATTCACAGAATTACCATTCTTATTTACAAAATATAGCCCATTATCCTGTTTACCAGTCACCAGGATTCTCCCTGATTTCGAATCCTGAAGTAAACAAGAGTGTTCATTAAAAATTACATTAATGTTACTATCTTTAGATAATTTATGCACAGATAAAAGATTCACACTGTAATCAGGAACAAAAAACACATCATTCAGAATGACTCCTTTAGCAAGATTAATACTACCTATTTTAGACACTTTGGCTTTAGTTCCATTAGGATGAGACACAATTAAATCATACTCAGACACATCCACACAGTTAAACATATCTTTATCAGTTTTAACCATGTGCTGGTTAGCACCAGAATCACAGATCCAATTATAATCAAACCCAAAGTTAATTAAGCTAGAGCAGCACACAAATTTACTCAAAGCATTAAAAACACAACTAGACTCACCTCCCATATTAGAACTCTGAGGATCAGTACTAGTTTTTTCACCAACAAGACTCAAAAGCTTTGCAACCTGTTCTGGAGTAAAAGGAGATACAGAAGGAACAAATACAGAAGAAGCAGAAGAAACATTTGATTTATTATTTGAAAAAAATTTTCCAACCTGACCTCCAGGCTTCTTTTTGAAACCTGAAGGGTACCCAATCAACTCATAACACCTATCATTAGTATGACCAAGTTTATTGCAATGTGTACATTTAAGGTTAGGATTAGGTCCTCTAAACTCCTTCTTTCTTTGATCAAAAGATTGATTTCCTTTTGAGACAAAAGACACATTATGATTCTTTGTTCCTATACTTGCATTTCTATGTGATTCTTCTCTAGACACAATTGAAAAAGCAACTTTGACAGTAGGATACCATGTAGAATTTTATAGTTTGATCAAAGAATACAAATTAACAGCAGAAATAACGACAAAACAAGTGACAAAATCTTATTAACCCAACCCAAAGAAATTTACCCCCCAAAATACCCCAGATCTTACAAAATAGTAAGATCTAAATCAATACAGAATACAACAATGTCAAGATGATCATCCATTGATGATCATCAACATAACCAGACAAATCTCTCAGATACAGTTGAGAGATTGTAACAAATCTTCAATACAACTGAAACCCTAACGGATAGAATACAGAGAAACAAAGTGTAGAAAATGAAGTGAACTCAATGATTGAAGTGAGATGAAAGCCTTTTATACAGAGAAACTTTAATCTTCCACTTTAGCCCAAAACTAGCACCAAGTGTACCGAGCAGCCCTTCATATTTACAATCTGCCCCCTTAGATATTTTCCTGTTATAACCACTTACAAACAAACTGATAAGATAAACCTAATCTGTTAGGCCCAACAAACATAACATCAGGCCATAACAACAGGCCCAAACATAACGAACCCAAATGAATGACAAGGAAATTATTATAAGTAACCAACAATAAGTCACATTTTTAACAAAATAGAGTTGAAATTCTTTTGCATATTGATTGAATAGAAAAAAAAACTATAAAGTTTTTTTTTATGTTGATTAAAAGGAAAGGCAGAGACAAAATAAGAAAAACACTATTTTGGTAAATAGTTTTGAAGGAACACCAAAATGTTAAATACTTTTTCCAGCAACACAAGTTTAGGGAAAAACTCCAAATATTACTCCAAACATATAGATAAATACAAGGAGAGAGAACAATTTGAATGTTGATCCCGTAAATGGTTGAAGAAGGTGAAACTAAGAGAAAAGGCGTTTTGATAACATAAATGACATATCACTAGCTAGTTCAATAAATCTTTACGAACAAATTATTTCTTATGTGTTGTTGATGAAATAAAAATTTCTACACTTAAGCTCAAGCAATTTCAAGAGTATTAGAAAAAAGTGTCTCCTTTGTTTATTTGTCTTTGTATATTTGCTTAAAGTGTCACGAGAGAGAGATTGTAGATAGAATTTCATAACATTAACTTTGACTAGGGTTACTAACGAACCAATCGTTCGGCGGAAAGTTTGTTTGTGTTTAAACAAACGAACATGAAGAGTGTCTCATTCGTTCATTTATGTTTGTGAACGTTCGGTAATGTGTTCGTTTTTGTGTTCAATTGTTCATTAGTGTTTTTAGTTTCTATGTTCATGAACACTTGTTTGTGTTTGTTAGTTTTCATTTGTAAAGATTAGTTTGTGTTCATTTTCGTTCATTGCCTAGAATTAACAAACAAACACGTTCATTTCCTTAACAAACGAACACAGACATAAAATCTTGTTCAATAAGTGTTTATGAACAGTTCGTGAACAAATATATATATATATATATATATATATATATATATATATCTTAACAAACAAACGAACACGAAAAAGGTACGTATTGTTCGTGTTAGTTAATTCGGTTCGTATGCAGCCCTAACTTTGACCAGTTACATGCTAGGTGTAATGGGAGAATATATCGGAAAGAACAAATTTAATATGCCAAATTTATCTTAGATAAATTTCGAAGGTTCAGTTGAAGAAAAATGAGACTGATGGTTTTGTTGTAGTGGTAAGGCACCCGATTTGGATTAAAGTTTTGAAGCAGATTTGAAGGTTCGTCATCCACGTTGTAACATAATTAATCTGTAGTAGATAGCATGTAGTATAATTGGGTGTCGAATTCATGAAGAATATATGATTATGGCCAAATTCTACAAGAACTGATTATTGAATCAAAAATATCCACCAAATATGAATTACTATAATTGAAAATTATATTAACCAGAAACAAGACTATAAATCAGGGTCTGTTTGGGCTTTTGGTATGGTTACTTGAATATAAGTTCTTGGGTAAAAAATGTGTTATCTTATGAGTCATCGATCTTAAACCTTAAACTAGTTAGAATAATTGAAGTTTTGAGTTGATGACTATATTATTCGAAGTTAAACACCATAATACTTTTCGTTAAAATAATAATATTATTTATACAATGGTGAACGCAAATTATGTTACATCTCATGCTATGATAAGAATATAGCTGAAACGCAAATTTATTATGGTTATACTCACATAGTTTGCTTGCATATGATTGAGCAAGCTGTTTGGCATTCATCGTAACTGTGATAGGTACAGATTCGATAGCCAATGTCACATAAACAACACCACTCTACATTGGAACCATTCTTTTTGCAAACGAAACCAAGCTTGCTTGACGAGTTCAAAACACTGACTTCATGTCTTTGACTGTGTTGGATTCTTGTGCCTGCATACAATTTAAGGAATCTTTACAGATTGAACTATGACAATTATGTTATCTGATTCCTATGTTCATTGTACTTACAATCAATAAATGAGATGAAAACCATATTGAAAATCTATTATCTATATTAAAACAAAACACTTTGGTGCCACTTGGCATTTGCTTAGGTTGCTTGATGACACTTGGCATCTCATCCTCTCCTCTTTTTTTCCTTTGAGCGGCAAAATATTTCTTCCTTCCTACGCTCTTTTTGTTTTTGAAACCGCCAGAATTTTGGAAACTAATCAATTCTCTCAATCAATTGAAATCATTATCCACCCAAACCCTAAATCATTCTTTCAACGGTTTCTCTCTGGCTTCACTCTACATCCTCTTCAAATCAAACTTGGATCCATGGATTATTTTCAATGAAGAATCTAACTAATGTTGGTAATCATATTCAAAGATTTTCTTTTTCTTCTTCATCTAATTGTCGCAAGCCCTAATCGCGATCACTTCTTTCAATTTTGGTGTTAGATTTTTGGTTTTTGGAGGCTGAATTGTGATTTTGTTATTGTAAACCGTAAATTATCTTAATTAGGGTTTCATTTGAACGTGTTTTCTTAATCTTAATTAGATTAATACTGATTCGTTGGGGATTCTTCCATCATTTTCTTGATTTGATTATCCTTAACTTGATATGCTTTAGGTTGATTTCGTGATTTATATCTTACAATATTTATGAACTAAACCCTAGATCTGTTTATTGAAAGTGAAATATAATTTTAATCTATATTTTTTGAAGCTGAATGTTTGATTTTGTTTTTGTGAACAGTAAGTTATTATCATTCAGATGAAATTCATGGTTGATATAGAACTTTGGATCGATGATTCTGTGAAACCCTAATTGGCATTCAGCATTCTCATTCTCCATTTGTTTTTCTAAAATGCTATATATAATTGAACTGTTTGTTTTTCAAGGTATGAAGTTCATTGACTTTGTTGATGCTAGAGGATCTGCCATTTGTGTTTTTGCCATATATAATTGTAAGTCAAAATGCTATAATTTTTTAATTTTTTTTATTTTTGAATTAGGGATGCAGCTGCTCTTGCTGAATTTTTGTCTTGGCTGGAGGAGGAAATAAACAAAGATGTGCGTGTCACAGAGGTAGAAATTGCAGACAAACTTCATGAGCTTTGCACAAGTCTAGCTGGGTTTATTGATAATAGCTTGGATACTACAAGTGGTATTCTGGTGTAAGCATGTTAATTTATTTTACTCTAGATTCCAAGAAGATCTGGGTATTCTGGTGAATAAAAGCATAGTTAAATTAGAAATGATTTTTATAAAATCTGAAACAAGGTTAATAACATAACCATAGAGATATATGACAGGTCAAGTTGGGTTGAAATTATAAAAAAAGAACGGGAGGAATTGGTCGTTTAGGTTTTATGAGGACGCTTCACATATCATATTTTTTAGGAATACTCAGTAGAGATCTGTGAGTGGTCTGGATCAAGTTGGAGCTTGGGAGCTGCTGCTGATACAGAAGCCACCACTGGTACTCTTCTGCTCACATATTCATCTAGACAGGTTGCTCTTTGAATTTGGCTTCCTCTTCTGCACATTGAGTCTAGGGTGAAGTCTATAAAGGCATACAATATCCCTTTCACTATCCATTGTTGATATGGTTGTATTTTCTGGTAAGTGGATTTATTATAGTTTATAATTATATAGAGAGATTTTTATTTTCTGTAGTTTATGAACTGAATTTGTGAAGTGTATGTACAGGGTGTTGGTTATTGAAAGAAGCTTTGCTATCGTTTGAAGAAATCAGGTTCGCGAATTTCATGTTTCACTTACATGCTATGCTTGAATTGAACTGTTTGTTGAAGTTGTTTGGACTAATTGACCAATTTTGATGAACTTTTTGTTGAAGCAATAAATAGTGACACATTATCACATCATCTCCTTTTGTTGTAATCGTAGATGGTAACAAGTTATGTTTCATGATTCTAGCATCAGATTTTTTGTTTTCCATTCTTTATATCATGATATTCTTCAAGTATGATGTAACAAGTGGTTATTATTATCAAATCATAGAGCAATATATTTGATCTGTATACTTGCCATCTCTCTGTTATAAGTATCCATACATGCAAATGGGTCCTAAAATTCAAACCAGCATCTAATAGTGGTTTGTTTTTGTTGCACACCAATTGTAACTAATTTTCTGTTACTTAAATTCTCATGCAATCTTTCACTTTGTTTGTACAGTAAAGATAGAATGATGATAAATTATGTTGATGTTGATAAGTTCTATTGAATTACATAATTTGTGTACATATTACACAGTAGCTTTAGAGGCTCATAAATGTGTATGAAATCTTATTAAGGTACCATTGAATAAGGATGCATAACTATATATCGATATCGAGTATCAAATGACAAAAGTTTCTTATTTTTCTACATATCTATAGTTATCGATTTTAATAATATACTTATTGTATCTATGCAAGCAGGGATTGATATAGAGAAGGTCTTGAAATGTTTACGAACAACTTTTCGCGCTTCACTGGCTAGGCGTTCTTCATCACTGTGTTGGCGTCTCCTATCTTCACCACTGCCGGCACATCACAACCGTTTCACCAGATTGTTGCATCAAAGAAATGATTAGACTTTCTCAACACCAGACTGTTGCATTAAGGTAACTACCGTAACTTATTACATGATTAATTTAGGTTTTTTAGTTTGAATCGGATTTGATTTTGAAATATGATAAAAATCATGATCAACTCAAAATCTTTAAGTTCTATCTAATATATATGTTCACTTCTTTTAGCACTGTCAGGAACCTGTAAAATTACTCCGCGTAGTTGATATTTGACCTTCTAATTGCATGACTATGTTTGTTTGCTTTGGTCTTGCAAAAGAAATAAGTGGTGGCTGCTACATGAGGTACCACTATTTAAAAAAAAAAGATGTTTCCAATATCTTGAATAACTTTTGTAAAAAGGAAATTTCTATCTTATTACGTTTCAGACTTTCAGCAGTTCATGTTTTATGCCAATAGGTCTTTTATTAATGCTAATTGTTTTCTTATAATAATTTTGTGCTAATAGTTTAACTATCATTCTTTTCTTAAAATCTTTGCAATCACAAAGAAGCCAGAGATTGATTAGGCTCCTTGCAATGGCTGGATTCGAGTTCCAAAATGGTCGTTCTATTTCTATATATAATGGCATTGCGGTGAGTAGTGAATTCAAGAATACAATTCTAGAGGTAACGTAATCATCTTTTAGTGTCAAGTTTGTTATTTGTTAACATCTTAAAGATTTTATTACGATATGCATACTTTTGATGATATCTGTTGTTTTGTAGAAGAAGAATTAAAAAGGTGAAGAATTAAGTTGGGACCCAAATTAGAGGAAGAATGAACACATGACTGATTGAAATTACTAATATACGATAAAATTACTAATACAAGGAGATATTTAGAAATTTATGAATTGTTTGCAGCTAGATTTGTGATTATAATTGCAATCCACTTACTTTATAATGTAATATTTAATTTCACTGATAACACTACATAACCTCTCTTCGTTTCACCGTCACCCTCCATACACCACCATAAAGGTTACCGATTGACTGAACTGGGTTCATCACAGTTGCAAACAATTACCTCAGTGGTACCATACCAACTGAATTGGGTTCATCACAGTTGCAATCAATGTAAAAATCTATTTATATAATCTTTTTTGTTTATTAACTTAAGCTTTGAATCTTTAGTTTATGTTTTCACAACATTGACCCATTGACTACGCAGCTCTCTTCTTGGAAACCACTTTTTTGGAAAGATAGCAGCGGAACTGGGAAATATTACAAAACTTTGACATATTTGTACGTTGTATTTATTTTCTATTTGGTAGTGTTTGTTATTAACCGTCCAATTTATTAGATGACTATGTCATAATATTGAGCTACTTACTACCATTAATTATAAAGTAAAGTACACGGATGGTCCCTGTCGTTTACCAAAATTTTGGATTCAGTCTCTATATTTCCAAAAGTACACGGATGGTCCCTGTGGTTTGCACTTTGTAACACATTTAGTCCCCCCTTTTTCTAAAAGTACATGGATAGTCTTTGTGATTTGCACTTTGTAATGCATTTAGTCCCTAACATGAACATGCTAAAAGCTTTAGATTTGTTGGCTGGGGACTAAATGCGTTACAAAGTGCAAACCACACGACAGTGACCATCTGTGTACGTTTTAGAAAACTAGAGACCAAATCCAAAATATTGGTAAACGATAGGGACCGTCCGTGTACTTTACTCTTAATTCTAGGAAAACGTATGTTTAATATTGTTATTTATGGTGATGTAACTAACTATATATTTTACATAGGAACCTTGAAGCAAATAACTTTTCGGGGACTGTTCCTTCTTATTTGGGGAGATTAATAAATTTACAAACATTGTAAGGCTGTTTGGCTCTCGGTTTGTTTGTTTGTTCTTCGATTACTCACATATTTTAACTTATTCTGTTCTTTGATACTTTACTCCAGGATTTTGTCCTCAAACCGGTTGACGGGAACGTTGCCAACATCCCTTGCTGAATTAAGCAATTTAAAAGACATGTGCAAGAGCCTAACGGTAGCCGGACGATATTTGTATTGTTTGTTTAATTGGACTGCAAAAATAGTGTGTTGGTTTTGTAACTTCGTTTGATACATTACGTATGAGCGGGTAGAGGAATGGATTTCGTTACTTGAACGTTTATCTATTTCAAATGATTATTTCAACAATTTTAAGTTATATATTTGTGTTAAGCCACCCGCGAAACTCGCGGGATCTTAGGCTAGTAGCAAAATATAGGATAGCGAGCTTCAACATCCTCGTGTTTGTCTTCTTCCTTTCGTTTGGATTATGAGTAAGGTATACAAAGGTGGTTTAACTACAGATGAGATGAAGAGAATTTATATGTTGAAAATATTGATTTTAGGGTTATTTTTGTAGCTTAAAAATTAACTATAGAGATTAATGTAATTAATGATTCTTTTGTAACTTAAATTGTGATTACTAATTCATAATGTTCTTTTTATTAAATTGATTTCCTGACCATGTTCACCTTTATTACATGATTTAATGACATTTATGATTTTTATTCACATTAATCGGTTATGATCGGATCCAGAGAATATACTTGAAAACACTTGGTTTAGTCGATCTCAAAGGAACCTAATTCATAGAATAAGGCCTAGTTCCATGTCGTTAAATATAGCTTAGTTCCTCTCAGTGGCGCACTCAGAAATTTTTTCTTGTGGGTGCGAAATATTTTCAAAGATTTTAGGCCCCTAGCTGTATAAAAATATCGGTTCATAGCGGGTCGGGTCGGATCATGTAAGACAAAAGAACATCAAACTAAAATTTATAAATCATCAAAAACACGTCAAACATCATTACAAATTACAAACGTATTGAAAATTGTGTCATACAGGTTTTTTTTTTTGAAATATATCCAAAATATCATTTAAAGATACTAAACACACCATAAGTTCATTACATTCTTACTCATTGTTCCTAACACATATAATTTGCTCCATAAGTTCATAAAACAACACTAAACAATTAAACAAAATAAACAATTATGTTCAACCATAGCCCATAACTTTCAATTATATTTTTAAACATTCAAGCCCTAATATTAAATGTTGATTACTTGTAACTAATCATTTAAACAAACAAAGCTATAAATAAAACAACAAAATCATTTAACTACAAGTCTAGACCAACAAAAAAAATATAAAAAGATTAAACCATTACACATCTATATTTTCTCCTAATCATCACATAAAACAAACAAAATAAATAAACCATACTAGTTCTATATTGGAATTCTGACGTAATATGGGTCGGTCCAACCGGAATTTTAGTTTTTCCGGCAAAAAAAACCACCAGATCGTGAGCAGTGGCGTCAAGTCGCTGGGAGTTTTTTTGGGGGCGGGATTTGAAAATAGAATGGGTGGATGAGTTTGGGTTATTTTATTTAGTTCAAATTTCTTTAGGTTGGGTTTGGGCTTGTGTTAATAAAAATTGATTGCAGATTGGGCTTTGATTGAATTAAATAATTAAGTGAATAAGTGGTTAATAATTATTTTGTTTTTCTAAGTGGGGCGGTCGAAAATTTTCAAGGGGTGCATGTGAAAAATTCCAAAGGGTGCGGTCAGGATTTCTGACGAAAAATAACACTAAAAAATATTTTTTCATGGGATGCGTCTGCCCACCCGGGGTGCGCCCGCCGACCCTTGGCATAGGGTGGGTACCCCCTGGTTGCTCTCCATAAGAAATCTGGATTTTTAAAATGGTAAGACTAAAGGGTATGGAGAGGATGGGCTTGGAGGGGATGAGCCGCCACGTAGGCGTCACGTAGGCTGGGCTTGAAGGGGATGAACCTAGGGGGTGGGGGATGAACCCCTTTATATATATATATGTATGTATGTATAGATGTATGTGAGAGAAGGAAGGAGGAGAGAGGACCGACTACCCCAGCTGTGGGGTGCCGGTTGTGCCGAGCCGAGCCCCAGGGGGCGGTGTGGGGAACCGGCGCCGGTCCTAGTCGGGCCTCAACCGGCCCCCATACCTTCTAGTCTAATGAAACTTATATTTAAAAACCAACCACGTTCTCCATTGTTACATTCGTTCATTTTTTTATTATTTGTCCTCCAAAAAACTATATAAGCAAAAGAACAATACGTACTTAATGTAGAACGTGATTAGTTTTTAAATGGGATATATTTAGAAATAAGTTTTTTTTTTTTGAAATGTAACTTTAACATATATACTTTTTATTTACTTTTTAGAGTAAATTACGTTTTTGGCCCCTGTGGTTATATCACTTTTACTATATTAGCCCAAAATAAGAATTTTTAACATATGTGCCCCCATGGTCTCTATAACTAACTATTTTAGCCCCTGAGTCTAACCAAACTCCAAACTCTGGTTAATTATTAATCACATGAGAGGCACCTGCTGTCTAAAATGGTAATTTCCCCTCCCCTTTTTTAATGACACGTATTAAAAACAAATTCATTCTCATTTACACCACAAAACCCTTAAATTCCCATCATCTTCTCCAAAAAAACCCCAAATCATTAACATATCAGAAGATATCTATCCCATCATATGGTAGAACAGATTAAGATCAGATAATTGCTCGGTTGTCATCTTCCCCATTACAGCTCTTGCTAATTTCTCTCTTTCTTTATTCATCTTCAATCTCTCCACGTATGAAGATGCATTCCTCACTGTTGCTCCCATTTGCTTCAGCCTATTCTCTTGCTGCACACTCAGTGCTATATTTGACTGTAACCAATTCAAAATCGCCATCGTTAGTCAACCGAAGTAAATAAAAATAAGATCAAATTGTTCAGTGGGTTGAAATGTTGAATCACTCATCATACCTCAAGAAACTCAGCTCCCGGTTTGAGATCAGACTCTTTAAGTTGTCGAGTATTATCGCCTCCTTCCTATAAGTTTCTTGCAACCGAGAAGCTACGAACAATATCGTTTCTCTTTCGCTCCAATTCTTTATCAAGTTTTAAAGATGACGGTACCCTTTTTATGATATTAAGCTTCTTTTGATATGCTACAACTGCCTTCACAAATTCCTACAATCATCTTACTGTCGATTCAATACACGATCGCTTATAAAACTCACGTTTAAAAAATAATGACTAATTGGAAATGGATAAAATGTATACCTTGTAAGCAGCAGTGCAATTCATCTGAATTCGCCTTCCTCATCCGCTCAGGATGGAACTGTAAGCCCATTATAAACTTACCCTAAATTGATTTGGGGGTTTTCTTGGAGAAGATGATGGGAATTTAGGGGTTTTGTGGTGTGAATGAGAATTAATTTGTTTTTAATATGTCATTAAAAAGGGGAGGGGAAATTACCATTTTAGACATCATGTGCTTGTCATGTGAGTAATAATTAACCAGAGTTTGAGGTTTGGTTAGACTCAGGGGCCAAAATAGTTAGTTATAGAGACCATGAGGGCACATATGTTAAAAATTCTTATTTTGGGCTAATATAGTAAAAGTGATATAACCACAGAGGCAAAAACGTAATTTACTCTACTTTTTAAATTGTTTAGTTTGTTGACATATATACCGAATACTTGATGTATTTTTTCTTGCGACATGTGTACTAGCTATATTTTCAGAACCGTACCAAATTTCCACCTACCGAACTTAAGAACCAGATGTCATATTTGTTTTAAATAATAATATATTAATAAACATGACAAATAACATAAAAATATATTTGGATATTCTATGTATTTAACATAATATTGTATAGCTTTTAACTAGGATTCTAACTTCTTATTCCACAACACTAAGAAAACTAGCGTAAGTTAAATTTTTGTACTCTATGTATCAATATTCAGTGGTTGTCTTTTACTTTAACCAATGTCAAAAACTATCATTTATGTCCAAATTGTTTATGAGTTTCGTTCTTTCCACTAGCGATCATTAAATTTTAGGATTAAGTTTGGTCATGGATTGCACGTAGGGGAAGTATGGTCTTTCTACCACTTTTACTTATAATATTTTTTCTTTTCTCGTTTTTTCCTAAACCCATTCACCCACATACACATTAGAGAGACTAGTAGGGTGCCCGCGCGATGCGGCGGGAGCGCCAATTTACATTAGGGATAAGCTTGGTAATGGTACCAAAAATACCGGTATCAAAAATCACCAAAGATGGGTACATGTATCTAAAATGCTCTGTACGATATTGTATCGGTACCAAGATGGTACCGGTATTTTAAGATAAAATTCGGTAAAATCATACAAAAAGCAGTATGACATTAAAGGTCTTCGCTACAAGAAGAGTTGTAAACTTTTCATGTCGCGCACATGTTAGGAATTTGGTAACTATTACAAAATATTACGGCCACTACATGTATAATTACAATATTTGTAGTTGATATTCAACACCGCCTGCCTATGGTTTTGCCTTCTTGACATCGACTCTTTAACTCACCTGAAAAACACAGCAAAAGAGAAGCCATTTGAGCAAAGGGAAAACGGGAAAGCAATCAATACACAAGCCTAAACAATAAAGTAGAAAAGATCAGATTCAAATGATTAATCGAAGGAATATTTATAGTCTTATTTATAGTCTGATCGACTGAGAATTCCCACATTGATCTCTTTTGCGGCAACAACAATCCTAAACAATAAAGGATGACACACTTGTGTAATAAATATTTTATAAATGCACATAAACGTATCTATGTATGATATAAGTGCAAAACCATGCTATCTTCTTAAGAACCGAAATAAGTTGTGTTTTATTTAAATATTAATAGAGTGGCAAAGGGTAAAAAGGACATTACCTCATTACTATCACTGCTAGCAGTGAGAAAACATATAAGGTTAATAGCAGAGACCAAAAAGAATCAATCAAATCCATCTGTTATAGTCAAAATGACATCTTCATATATTGAAGGCCCGTTGAGCGAAACTCTACAAGTCTGTGTACTTTGCTAGCAGAGCAGCTAACATGCCAGGACAAGATTGCATTCGTTTTGTCTTTGGCTGTTGTAAATTAAAATTGCAACACTGAAAATACAACAAGATCTCAAGTGCTAGCACATATATATATAAATATATAAAAGATAAAATAATATAAATTATAATGATTATTAATATTATTGTTACCTTGTCAAATTGAACATGTGTCTTTTTCTCTTGTAATCTTTCAAGCATTTTCATCTCTGTATGCAAGAGAAATAAGACCGGCCGCCGTACAGAATCATAACGGGCTGTGCTGCAACCTCTATGTATGTAACTTGCTGCATCATCAGGGCAATCCGCAATCCTCCACCTGAGAGAAAAAAATTACATTTATACCCCAATAATAGTGCATGGTAAGACTGAAAATCAGATGTGAAAATTTCAATCAATTAACTTGTGACTGAGACGATGTGAGTTGGATATAAAAATTGGGCTAAAATAGGAACATGTTGAACATATTGTGATTTGTGAGTCATCTAAAGTATACCTTTTTAAATAGGTTGAAGGCCATCTCATATAAATTCAAATACATAATGCTTCCATATTGCTTTTTTAAAGATCTTCGAAGGTTATTATAATAATATAGTTTTGTCATTTAAAGTATTAAGTACTTATGAAATATCTAAAAAAGTATAATAAAGTGTTTGTGGGTTGGCCCAACCTGACCCATTTGACACATACGAAAAAAATAATAAATCATGCAGTAATCGTCATTTGCTAAGTTTGTTAGTTGGGCAAAAAAAATCTGATAGCTACAAATTTTGTGACGGAAAAAGGTAAAATCTTAAAACCAAGTGCTCTTTTTTTATAAAAGTTCGTTCAGTAGCATCTTTGGAGATAAGGTAACCATTGGCATTAACAGATAGCTAAGTAAGCTTCTGTTTGCAATAATTATGATAACTCCAAGATTATATGAAAACAAATTAACAAATGTCATAGTACTTACAGAAAATCAAAAAATCAAACCATTTGATGTAATGAGAGTGATTAGGTTACTAAAGAAATAAAGATGAAATAAAAAATATATATGTATTATAAATGGAAAAACGCACGCCATTAGCTATATAACTCAACATTTATCTCAATAATCATTTTTTACACCAAAATATGCATGTTTTTGTCCCAAGTGGTTAGGATGGCAAGTTTACTTTAACAGTAACACTTAAAACAGATCAATTAAACACACATCCAAACACTCCCCAACACATGGATCGGCGAGGAAAATGTGAAAACAAGGTGCCTGAATTGGCATGAGGCAAGGTGGCACGTCAAACCTACGACATGTTCAGCTAATTCACATTCATGCATGTATTATCTTGAATGTTCTCCAACAAAATACGTGGGAAATTTTGACAGTAGCTGTACAATGTTAAAAGTAAAAAAATTATAGTTGAATCAATGAAGGGTCAAGACATAACCCTTTCCACTCGTGGACGACTCCACCCACTATTATTCGTGGGGGTTGTATAATGCTGGATGTTTCCCATCTGCATAAATAAACAATACAACTGGTCACTTAAATATTTGCATTTTGAAAAACAATGAATAACAATTTTAAGATATTGCTCACTTTGATGAACACGGACATTAAACAACACAACTAAACCACACTGAAAACTACCATATGGACACTGTCACTCTCATTTAAACTTGCACCCAAACCCTCAAAAGCATAAGCAGGAAGATATAAATTACTGTTTGTTCCATAGCTAACCGCATCTTCAAGTTTTCCCTTATCCAGAGCTATTTTTTATTGTTTTTCAGCATGATTCCGAAATTGCCTCTACATAATCCTTAGCAGCTAGTAACAACCGGACCTTTAGTATCTTAGCCTGAAATTTAAACAAAATAACGAAATACTCAACGTGGATCCACATAAAGTAACAAGTAATTTGTTACTTTATGTAACAAATTCATAGATGTAATGAGAGTGATCAGGTTACTACAGAAATAAAGAAAATACAGAGAAAGCATACCAGATATGGGCTTCGTTGCTTGATGGATCCACATAAAGTAACAAGTAATTTCTATACATCGCATACAGTTTTAGTTATCGAGTTCTCCTTTTTTCATCAAAGCACACTAACAACAAATGAAATCTAATCACACAAATTATAAATTCTCATCAAATTTAAGAAAGTACAATTAGTTAAAAAAGAGAAAGCATACGAGATCTGGGCTTCGTTGAACCTTCGGCAAGCTCATCAAGCATCATCTAGTGAGGAAGCTACTACCATATCGACACCAAGAGAAATAACTAACACCACATCAATTATTAGTCCCCAAAACACCTCCAAACCATCCCTCCATCAAAGAATCGGAGTTAACCCTAGAGATGTAAAACATTGAGGACCCATGGAAAACCAAAGACAAAGAGAGATGATTTTGGTACCAGAAGAGGAAGATGAAGGTTGTGTTTGGTTCCGTCCGTACACATTCTTCTACTTTCGCGTTTGGTTCAGAATCACCACTTTTACCGCCTGTAGAGCCGCTGCAAACCCTAGACGTCATCTTCATTGTCGTCGTCTTACCTGAACAGAGGCCACCATCTTCACGAATATGTGGTTACACCGGCCATCATTTATTGAATTTTGAAATGGGAGTAGGGATTTTGAGAGAGAGAAGGGAAGAAGAGTGCCTCTAGAATCTCATAAATGAACTGTACATAAAACTTTTCAAGTGATTGTACTATAATTTAGAGTTTAAATTTTAAAAAGTTTTTCCCGGTTAAAATTCTGTTATCTTTAAAATAGGATGTTTTGTTATATTTGACTAAAGTATAAAGAAAAGTTTAATCCATTATTCAACAATAGTTTTACTTTTAAAAATGTTAGTGCTTTTAGCAGGATTAAATCACTTGTATACTAACGCATCATCTACTTATACATTTTAATCAGCACGTCACTATTGACCAAGACAACCATCGAAAAGTCGACAAAAATGTCACGATCGTCATGGTACCTCCGGATTTTTTTTAAAACATTAAGGGTTGTAAGATATCGCAGGAATACTTTAAAGAATTAAAGAGGGGGGAGTGTAACTAATTACCCATAATTATGTTAAATGTCAAGGATTTAAATGTAATAGATTGAGGGACTAAAAAATAATCATGGTTTAAAAGACCACTTTACCCTCATTCTAGGGGTTTATTTATAAATAATGGGGAAAGAAGTTCTTAACTTTTAGGAATCCTTCCCTCATGTATTATAATATAGTATAGATAGAGAGATAGAGAGACCTAACTTCGGGGGTGTCTTGTCATTTCGGTGGTACGTCAAGCTCTATGGTAGTTCTATGAAAGACCTGAGTGGTCGATGGTGTGAATGGACAACGACATAGCGGCAAAAATAGTAGGTTTGGGCACAACAATCATGAATCCGATGATTAGGGTCTCGATTTCAAATGGCAGAGGCCGCCACGTGCGTCGACCAAGGCTGTTCACGAGCAAGCAGTGGCAGTAGTGTTGCGGCGTGGATCCTAGCGACCTGATGTGGTGGGTGTACAACTCGATGAGTTTCGGTGACCATAAGCAAGAAATTTGGTAGTGGCAATGTTTCTGGCGACAGTTACGGCTCCGGCGAAATCATCTAAACTCTCGTTGTTGCTTCGTTCCGATTTCACACTCCTCTTTCTTTTCCCATCATATATCATGTTATAGTGGTGTTGTGGTCTCAGTTCTGGTTAGGCGATACCCTCAATCAGTGGCGGAACTAGAAGAAAATCTCAGGGGTATCCCAATTTTTTTACTGTACAAGCGAACATTAAAATTTTTGGCTTGGTTCAGGTTGGTTCCTAACGTAAGTTTTTGTATCTTTTGATATGTACTAATAATTCATCACGGACTTTAATTTAGTATATTTGTTAAAGTGTTTGAGGTTTTCTAATACAAAATAATGTCGACATCAAAGCATTTTTATACGGCGATAAGCGTTATCCGGTATTTACATAGTTTAAAAATAGATGATTTATAATAAAAGGTTGTTATAAGTAGTGAGCTTTAAATAAAACAAAATAAAAAATTTAATAAACTAATACGTAATAAGTTGATTAAATAATAAATAGTATATTGATTAATAAACTAATAAATAAGTTATTAAATACTAATAGATAACTAATTGAATAATAATATGTAAAAAGTGAAATTGTAATTATAAATTATAACTAAAACTAATATTAATAAATAAAAATAGGGAAACAATGATAAGTTATTGAACCCACATGGGCTACAGCCCACTTTCCAAATTCCAAGAGAAGTAAAAAATTCAAATAATAATTGCTAATCTTTTGGTTTTAAAACAAAAAAAGGGAGTGTCTTCTTCGCTAGTCTCTCTGCAACTATGGCGAAGATCTCACCACTCTTTATATTATTTCATTTTTCTTCTTTATTTCTCACTAATATTATCTTCAAGGGTATCCTAATAATTGCTTAGTGGTATTCAAATACATAAAACCGAAAAGCACAATATTTTTTTTGTATTTCGCCAAGAAAGTTGAGGGGCATCCCGGGCAACCCCTCACCTCTTTGTAGATCCGCCCCTGCCCTCAATCAGTTCTATAAATGTGGTATTGAGTAGGGATCTGGCAATAGTGGACGTTAAAGTTTTACGATGAAATGGAGTAGTGGCGGTTTAGGATGGAGAGGAGACTACTTCAAAGGGGAAGTACCCCTTACACCCTTAATTATAATCATACATAAAGTTAATCAAATTAGGATACTATGAAGCAATATGAATGAGGATGGTGCATCTAATAACGTAGGTTTGTGAACTTACGTCCTTTTAGTATGTTGTTGACAATGACCAAGAATCTTATTCCTTTTGAGATTTTTGATTGTCTATTTGAATAATAAACAACAACAACAACAACCGTATTCAGTATATCCCACCAATAGCAGAGCTAATGGTAGGGTCAAGGGAGGGTGAGATGTAGGAAAACCTTACCTCTATCCCTTAGGGGTAGAGAGACTACTTCCAGAAAGACCCCCCCGACTCAAAAACAAAAGCATACGAACAAACAAACGTGATACAAGCAGAAAAGACGACATAAAAACTCTACTTAAGAGTTTATGTTTCATATGAATAGTCTAGTAAATAATTATAATTTCAATAAATTTTAATCTCACTAAATTAATATCCATTTATAATATCTAAATTTCCAACAATCCCCTACATGAATGGAGATTGATCAAAACACACAAAGTTTCCAATGGAACCTCGACAGTTGAATATTGTCGGATAAGTAGGTGTCCCTTTGAACTTTCTGTTGTGAAGCATACTTAGCCTCCTAGAGGTTTGTAGACACGATGTCCTTGAACAAACCCCCATTTGTGTAGACGACAATACACTTCAAACAATACTCTCCTTAGCCGGGTCATCCCCTCATAGTCGTGTCCAATAATGGTCGTGGAACACTTTCCTGGTTCTGCGAGAGCTTTAGGAATTGTGCCCCCAATTCCATTCGAAGCGACCCCACTTCTCTCTAACATAGGTGATTCTCCTTAAATCATTAAAAGCATCGTGGTTATCATGATTACGCAAAATCATTTACCACATAATATGCTTAGCCTCACAATTTGTCACTAAATTTCATAGGAATGAACTAGGACGTATTTAAACACCCTTTTATTGTTTAGGGAGTATATATAACCATATATACTAGCTTATGCATATCAGTTATGCCCCCATAGTGACCACCCTTAGGCATATGAATTCGTTGTCCTATTGATCTTAGATCTTGGGATTTCCAGTCAACTAAGGTAGGTTTCCTTCACACACTTTTTTCTATGGGCTTTAGTCTCATTCCACAACTTGATCTCTAATAAACCCTTAGGTTATTGGATCCATAACATTATCTTTGTCTTTGACAAGTCACAAAAGATAACTTTGCAGTTAAGATCAATTGTCATGACGTGTTCGTAACTCGAAAGTTAACATTGCCTATTGTCAACTTCTAAGACTATAACCTCAGTGGCCACCTGAATCTGGTTATAATATTTGTCTTAGAATGATACATTTATCATTTAAGGGAAACACATCTCCATTATACACTACGACATTTGTGTCCTCTACTTAGTCGTCTATTTACAATGTTAGATTGGATTACAAAATCCTTATTGCCAAAAACAAATGCAAGACACCCCCACATTGAAGTGTTATTGGATAACATCTAGATGGGTTAATGAGAACTATTTCTACATACCCTTATAGGGTTGTTTCTTAAATGGATCCTCCCCCGCATTTCTTGCCATTTGATCAACATTTCCGTAACACCACTTATGGCGACATTTATACACATATGATTGAACAAGATCAACCTCATTGTATCAGTGAAATCAACTCATATTGCATTAGCTAACATAAGCTTCCGAGCTGACCAAAGCAACACATGCCATTGTCATAAGTTTGTCACCAACTTAGAATAATTCTAATTTAACATCTAGAATAAGCTTAGACAATGAGTTCTCCTCATTAGCTTTCGAACAAACTCTTAAAAAGTTACATGTTTTTTCCTTATAATGAATGAAAATTCTCCCTCAACTTTCTCTATACACAAGTTCTTTTTGTGTTCATACACATTTGAATGTTTAGAGTTAATTAGGCTTCGTCAAGACCCATAATTAACCAAGTACTAGTCTAGCATGCTTTAGACTACAATACTTTAGCATGTGAACAGAAGATGCATCATTCTGATTCTTCACAGCCCTAAGGATATCACAATATCACTTTGCAACATTCATCCCTTGTTAAGACAAATGAGACTTATTCATAATCCTAAAACATCAATATTTACGAATGTCTCACAAATTATTGATTATAGCACATAGCTAAATTTTATCATTCATTTAAGGAACATAACTTGTTTACCTTTGATCTCCAACACTTTACCATTGACTCATAAGAACTTAAACATAAGTCTTAATCCAAGTCACTTGGTGAACACATTCATCACCAACAAAATGAATGTTCCTCGTCTACGATCACTATTATGTGTGACATAGAGTCAACTAAATTGACACTCAACAACATGGCATTCATAATTTTGCCATAAGTGATTTGCACACAATTATTGTTATTCATTAAGAGATATGTATATTTAGGATGCTCTCCCAAACGAAGGTAAAATCTCCATATAGTTCTAACAATAATCAAGTGGTAGACGCGTCTACGTGTAGATCACTTGGAACAAATCTCGCATGATTTATTATTCACACTTGTGAATTTTCCAATAACTTCTAACGAAGTATGTCGACATGAATCTCGTTTGTATATTTCATCTCAATACACTCAGTACATTCTTTCATTATTCTCTCATGATGTGGTTACACATTTGATGTATCGTCTTTGACATTTAGTCAATGCAACAACTCTTAAGTTGTTTATGTCCAAGAATATTCATGTACTATCCGTCTAAAACCATATTCTGTTAAACAATGTATAATTGGTGTTATAATTATTTTCACAAAAATAATTTATACGTCACAAACAATAGTGATTTATTTATTTGTAAAAAAACTGCATGTGTTATCCGAAGATATTAAACACAAAAAAATAAAATACATTGGAAATTAAATCGTAAGTGCCAAACACTTTTGGAATTTAAACGGAAGTATAGACGATATGTAGACATCAAATATCAAAGTTCTTTGATCCTCAACACTTTATAATCTGACTAAAAACTTCTCAACGATATCGTCCTATGGCATATTTTGAGGTAATCCCTCAATAAGACTCCATGCACTTGTAAGTACAAGTTCCCCATTTCATCTTGAAACTTTAAACTTGGACAACTATGCTCAAAACAACACCAAGTTGTTACAAATACTATATTTATGTAGTAAACTTGAATAATTAAATTTGTTCACAACAACACCAAGATTTTTTTTCACCAAATAAATGACTAATTAAGTGTCATCAAGAAGCTCTATTCAAGAATTTCTCTTTTATTCACCACATGCTACTTCTAGTAAGAGTAGTGAACCATTTGAATTATCAGTGTTATACAAAACTTTGTTTTAAAAATTATTCAAAACAATTTTGTAATATACAATATTAATAATATCAATTAGGTTTATGAAAACATAGATCAAAACCCAAAATATCAAATGGTTTTATATTGTTTAGTCTTACTACACATGTACTAAACATTTTCTAACACACATGTTAGAAAACAAATGTTATAACAAGCACATTATAGAATCGAACGTTTACATAAAACGTTTTCCAAAGATATAGTTTATAAAATAAACCGTTTCTCATCATTTTTAATGCACACATGGGCAATTAAATGTTTACATAAAACATTTCTGTTCATTATGAGCAATCTCTAACCTTTTATTCGTGATACACATTTTCTAACACACGTGTTAGAAAATTTAAGTCATTTTATGTATACAAAACAAGACCAAATTAAAGAATTAAATGTCATCATTAAAACTCATCAAATGTCATCAATAAAACTCTACTCAAAAGTTCCAGCATATGAAGAGTTAAGAGTCTCAATAATTATAGACTTAAACTCTAATAAAACTCATCAAATGTCATCAATAAAACTCTACTCAAGAGTTTCACCATATGAAGAGTTAAGAGTCTCAATAATTATAGACTTAAACTCTAATAAAACTCATCAAAAGTCATCATTAAAACTCTACTCAAGAGTTTCACCATATGAAGAGTTTAATTAGTAATTATAATTTCACTCAAATGGATTTAGAAATCACAAATTAAAGTTGGTGATAAATCCCACACAACTACACCATCATTTTATGGTGATTTAATTCTTGAAGCCAATCAAACACCAACTTCAATGTATGACCTTTTATTTCTAAATCATACAAAGCATTAAAAACAATGCTACAACAAATTACTTATATAAAATGTTTACATAAAACATTTCAAAGCATTTGTATTTTAACCATTTTTAACAATCATGTTAAAATGAAAGAAATTCTAACCCGCACGTTAGAAATATTAACATTTCCACAAAATGTTAATTCGACTTGCTAAAAACACATATATGGTTCAAATAAATAAGTCATTTCTAATACACACATTAGAAACTAAACAATTAAAAAATTGCTTCCAAACTAACGCTTTTCATGAACGTTTCTAACACACATGTTAGAAGACAAATGATTACAAAAATTGTTATAAGACTTATTTGTTCATATCAATCCATGGGTGGATAAAGATTCTACTTTAAATAGAGACTTAATTAGAGACATAAAACACTAATCAAGTAACATAAAACTCTTATTTAAAGATATAAAAAAACTCTACTTAAGATAATTTAACTTTTACAAAAAAACGTATGGTTTACACCAATAATTCCGGTCTAACACACATGTTAAAGAATTTAATGTTTACAAAAAAAAAAAACGTATGGTTTACATTAATAAACTCGATCTAATACAAGAGTTAGAAAAATTAACGATTCCCAAAATCGTTTCAAAACCAAACGTTTGAACCAAAACTATTCGTTTTGTACCACGGTATAGGATTTAAGATTGTATCTCAATCTCAAGAAATCCAAACACAACAAGTTGTACTACATACATATTTCCCAAAAAAAAAAAATTTGTAAGATCATAATCTCTAAAAATATTTTTTTTATTATAAATCTTTTCGTGAACCCAAAATCCTTATAAATAAGGTTTTAAGATTGTACCAACAATCTCACGAAAATCTGTTTTAAGCTTGTAGGAAATGAGTCACAAATTTATTAATAAAACTAATAAAAAATAAGAGTTAATTGCCATTTTAGTCCCTGTGGTTTGGGCCATTTTGCCAGTTTAGTCCAAAGGTTTCCTTTTTAACATCTGGGTCCAAAAAGGTTTCATCGTTGCCATTTTGGTCCAACTGACTTAACTCCATCCATATATGTTAAGTCTGCCAAGGGCATTTTTGTCATTTCATTTAAAAGAAAAAGCAATAAAGAAAAAAGGGTTAATAAAAGGAAAAATGAAATGACAAAAATGTCCTTGGCAGACTTAACAGATATGGATGGAGTTAAGTCAGTTGGACCAAAATGGCAACGATGAAACCTTTTTGGATCCAGATGTTAAAAATGAAACCTTTGGACTAAACTGGCAAAATGACCCAAACCACATGGACTAAAATGGCAATTAACTCTAAATAAAGATACTTTCTTTAAACATTTGGGAAATTGTAGTACATGAATCGTGTACAAATTCAAACGAAATTAAATATGAACTACAACATATTTAATAAAACAATCGATTCAAACCAATATCTTCAAAAGATAAAGTCTTCAACTTGATCTTTAATCGCGTCTACTTGTATGGTTCGTTGTGTTTTCAGTCTGTTGTGTAGGCTTCAACGAGGTCTTGAACCACGTCTTCTTGTACAATAATTTCCTACAAATAGAACAAACAAATGTTAACGAATGTGGTTGAGGCACGTGTTCAACAAGCTTCCCTTAAAACAGATTTCGCGCCTCTACTAAAGACGACGCGTCTGTCTCTCAGGGTACAACAGCCGAAGCGGTTTGTACTGCCGGAGAAGGCCATGCGCCCGAGGTTACACTGGATAAAAACATAGGGTTAGACCTTTTGGAAATTAAGAATAGAATTGTAGTTGAATCATGTAGAGAAACTTATCTCTATATGTTCCCAACATATGGGTCATCAAGTACTTCTTGTTCAAAGACTTTTCATTCATAACTTTATGTCACCTACTTGTATTCTTACTCTTGTAGTTTTATATATGAAAAACCCATCAAGTTAGGCACATAGCCTACTTTTAATACAAAAGACATGGGGTAGAGAAAATTCTCACTTAATTTGAGATTTATTAGAGACATAAACTCTAATAAAAAAACTAATAAATTGACATAAAAACTCTACTTAAGAGTTTGTGTTCCATATGAAGAGTCTAGTATTTAATTAGAAATTTATTAGAGACATAAACTCTAATAAAAACTAATGAATTGACATAAAAACCGAGTTTATGTTTCATATTAATAGTCTAGTAAATAATTATAATTACAATAAATTATAATCTCACTAAATTAAAATCCATTCATAATATCTAAATTTCCAACATTTTTTAGTGTACTAATGGGGTTCTATTTGTTCAGTGGCGGCTATGATGATGTGCGGGGAAGACCTCCGCACAAGGCCCGAGATTACGAGGACTCGCGATTTAAAAAAGATCGATGTGTGTGTGTGTGTGTATACACATTTAAATAGTAAATACATACCAATTCCAATATAGGCTCATTTACAATTTTTTTATGGTATAGAATTTACTCCACTTGACATTAGGTTTACTGAGCCCAATACTAATTTGATTTTTTAAAATAATAATAAAACATTACGGAAGGTCACATTTATTCGAGCTTAAACAGGGTACGTTAATTCTCAAAGACGCCTCTTTATATGTTGGGCAAAAAATTGTGTCTCAAAGGAATAGACCGTTGTATATTTCTATCAGGTTTGTATTACATATCTTTGTATTACATATCCGAAAGTTATTTTTTTCTACTTTATTCGTTTCCATCTTAACTTTCCTTTTCTTCTCACATGTGTATTCTTTTCTTCTTTTGATGAGAATGTTGTATTCTCTATTTTATTTTTTAAACTAGGGTCGTAGCGGTTGGAATTCAGAACGTATAACATACAATGTCAACTGATAAATAAATTTGTAAAATTAAATAAAATGATATCTAAATGTGTTATGCAATTTGCGTCGTAATTCGCCTCTGAACATCAAAATAATAAGAAAAGGTAAACAATATAGTACATAACAAAGGTAAAAAAAAGGTAAACGATAAAGAAAACCACAGAAACTCGGTTGGTTTCGGTGCACTCGTTATAGAAAAGAAAAAGAAAAGTTAAAAAATATGTTTAAAAAGGTATCGGCGCATTCGTTAAAAAAACTAAACTAAAAAAACCTTTGCCATACTCGTTATAGTGGAGAAAAAGAAATGTTTAAAAATATGTCTAAAACGATAATAACGTATTCGTTAAAAAACTATTTAGGGATAGAAAATAATTTTTGTTAAAGTAAAAGGAAAAAAAATACAATAATTAAACTACATAATATTAACATGGACCATTGTAACACCATAGGAAAATCCTACATCGGTCGTGGCCAGGAGATATTCTTGGTTTATAAGACATACTCCACCTTTTAAATCACCGACGCGTTTTATGGTGGGGCAAACTTCATCGAGGACGATGAGTCCTAGGGGGTGATTGTAACGAGACCGACTACCGAGAAAATTAACATGTAGCATTGTAACATCCTAGAAAAATCCCATATCTTCCATGACCAAGAGGGATTCTTGGTTCATGAGGAATCAAATGGCTTTTATATCACCAACGCGTTTTGATATAAAAACTCCACAGTTAAGCTTGCTCAAGTTTAAGTTATACTAGGATGTGTGACCTCCTGGAAAGTCTCTACTGGTCAACAAAAACAAATTCTTGAGTTCCTCAATGGGCAACCCATCGGAGGCAAAGCAAACAATATTGGTGGTAAGTGAGAACGAATGTTACAAATGGTAGAGCCACTCATGTGTCGTTCGGGATGGTGGGGGCAAACCTCATTAAGGACGATGACTCCCTAAGGAGGGGGGGTTCTTGTAACGATACCGATTATCGAGAAAATTTAACAGATTAACATGGACCATTTTAATACCCTAGGAAAATTCCATATCGATCTTGGCCAGGAGAGATCTTGGTTCATAAGAAATGCCCTGCCTCTTAAATCAGCAACATGGTTTTTAGCTTAGTTGGTTGGGGAGCAAATGAAAACTCTACTGTTAAGGAGTCTCAGGTAGAGTAGGAGTAATACTACGATGGGTGACCTCTTGAGAAGTCTCCACCGGAGCAACCAAAAACAAATTTATGCGTTCCTTGATGGGAAACCCATCAGGAGTAAAGCCGACAAAGCGGATAATATGGATGATACGAGAGGCCGGAGTGCTACATTATCTACACAAAAGTGTTCTGGTGTAACTAAAAATGAGATTAAGAAATTTGTATGTTGTGAATTATATTTTCAGAGTAATTTTTGTAATTCAAAAGTGAATTGCAAGATTACGACAATTACTAAATTTATATCAATTAATTATTAATACTTTAGTAATTGATTATTATTTGTAACCTTTTTTTATTATCTTGATCTTCTATTTATTAACATAACCTCTAGATTTGAGTGACTGTCTACTTGACGCCTTCTAATTAGTAACAATGTTTAATTTTTTATTTGGTCTTAAGTAAATCCAATTACCTTACTAGTTTGATGACACTAAAATCATCTACAATCACGACCCGCAAAATAAACAAAGATTAAGTTAAGATTATATCAACTGTTAAAGAGTGTGCAAAAGACCTCAAGAATGAACTTCAAGCCCTTCCAAGTTGTAGAAATATATGGATTTAACACAATCTCAAACAAACAACATAAATAGCGACAAAACAGGTGACAAAATCTTATTAAACCAACCCAAAACGTTTTGCCCCCCAAAATACCCAAAGATCTTACAACAGTAAGATCAGATCTTACAATAGTAAGATCAAAGTACAGAATACAAAATACAAAACATACAATGATGATCATCCACAGATGATCATCAACAGAACAAGATAAATCTCTCAGATACAGTTGAGAGATTATCACAATCTTCAAAGGATACAACAGAAACCCTAATCGGAGGATACAATGAAGACAAAGTACAAAAACTACGCAACTGAATGATTGAAGAGAGAGGAGAAGTATTTATACTTCAATCTTTCACATAAGTCCAAAAGTATCAGCAACGTACACGAACAGCCCTCCAATTTACATCCAAGCCCTTAGATATTTTCTGTAACAATAAACAGGCTCACACATACAATAAGCCCAATAACGAACAGAATAAACATAAGTCCAATAAGCCAAGACTTAATAAAAGCCCAACAATAACCCAACTGAATGACATACACACAATATATTTTTACACAAGTTATTGTCTTAGAAGGTATAAAATGAGGGCATGTGAGGCATGTCCCCTGAAATAGAAAAGAGACGAAACTTCACTTTCTGTGGAAATAGTAACGTCTTTGATTGTCACAAAAGGCTTAAAAAGTCAGTGGCCTTAAAATTACCCCAATCATATATAGATAATTCAAAGGAGATAGAAAAATATGAACACTGATCCCATAATCTTTATGGACAAATTATTTCTTATGTTTTGTTGATAAAATACAAATTGTTACACTATCAAGATTATTAAAAAATGGCTCCTTTGTTTATTTGTATGTGTTATTTGCTTAAAGTGTCATGAGAGATTGTAGATAGAAGTTCATAACATCAATATTGAATCGTTACTTGCTAGGTGTAACCGGAGAATATATCGAAAAGAACAAATTCAACAGTGACAAATTCAGGAATTTATACGAGATAAATTTTTGAAGGTTCATTTGAAGATGAGATTGATCATGTTGTGTGGTTTTCTTATAGGCCCGGCTACAACATATTCAGTAAAGTTATTTGGCAAGTCAACTTCAACTGTAAAATGTAGCACACCATTTTTGTCACCGAGTCTCCAAATTATGTGATACCATATCAATAACGTCGGCTTATTTGTGCATATGATGTATGCATGTGTATATAGAAGTGCAAGGGACAAAATAGTAGGAACAAATTGTGAGTCGATAAAAAACAATACATGTTCAAGTTTAATATTCCTTTATTCTATAAATTCATTTTAGGCCTTGAAAGCAAATTTGTCATTTGCATTGATGACACACGTATATAGGCGACATACGAATTCTTACATAGTGATTAGTTTTCGACACGACATCTTGGGTCTGGAGGTAACCTTAAGCATATGTTTACACATTGTTCACGACTGCTAAAGCAGTAACGCTGATCATTACAACAACAATAATTTCGTCCGGTACCATGGGCAGGGTAAAACCTGCAAATGGGCCAACCAATATTGCTTGATGAGTTTAAAACACCGGTTTCACTTCTTTCATTCCTCCCAATCCGCGTGCCTACATACAAAATAAGGAGTAGATATCAATTTATACATGGCATTCAAACTGTGTTTGTTGTGAGAATATAAGAGAGAACAAATAAAGATGTTGAACTTACAATCAAGAAATGAGATGAAAACCATATTAAAAATAATGAAATATGCAATCACTAACTTCATCATCTTTGTTCGGATTACAAGTAAACTACACTCAGGTGGTTGAACTACAAATGAGATGAAGAGATATATATACACATTGTAGATGTTATAACAATTAAATTACAGAGATTATGACAATTAATAGTTATTTTGTAAAGTATATTTTTATTATTAATTCATAACCTTCTTTGTATTATCTGATCTCCTATTTATTAACATATATAACCTCCTAATTTTATTAAATAATCAATGACAATTATGGTTTATATTTACATGCATATTACAACTAAATTAGCAACGAATAGCTTGTCATTAATTTAAAGAATATTCAGACCTTTGAATAAATCTAACTTTACAAATATGTACATGCATTAGTTTCAACTTTTAACTCAAGTAGATCGATATAATTTATGTTATCTTATATGAATGATTATGGGTACAAATTGTATGAGTCGGTTTAACCTTTAAACTAGTAAAATTTCGAATAACATATGAGTCGGCTTACACATTAGAAGGCTCATTAGGGTACTAGTCATCATAACCATGTCTCGAACACCAAAATGACTTGTCGTGTGACTATGTCAACCAAATCCAAGCCAGAGTCACTCACTGACAGATTACAAGGTGCATTAAGCCACATTAGTGTACGACTCATCGTTACAATGTCGATCATTATATACAACTTATTTTAAAAAGCAAAGCAACAATGGTCTAAAGCATTAAATATTGGTTCTTTTTTGCGGGTGTCCGGACTAATATCATATTTAATTATAATGTCTATTACGAGCCACCATACATGAATTTATATAAGTTTCACATATTTTCAATTGTGTGCCTCAACAACGGCTTCCAAAGAAGATAAAAGAAGTTAAAATTTACACATCCATTTTCTTTGTAATATTCAAAATCTCTACTAAATGAATTCAGTGACTAAATGTAATTTTATATATTAATGGTATTAGTTTCTCCCCGCGCTTCGCGGCAGGAGTGTAGTCTTCTTCTTTCACACGCAACGTGGCAAGAGTTTGGTCGTTTTCTGGTTTGACCTGTCGAAAAAAATAAAGGTGAACACTAATACCATTTCCATTAGCACAAAATAATGGCAACGATGTTCTCTCGTAAGTAGCTGGGTTCGTGCACACAATACTGCAACCGTAACGTCAATCGCTATATCGTACGTTACCACGTCAATCGCTATCACGTACGTTACCAAAAAATACTTGATTTTGGTTGAACTCTAGGTTTGATGGTGGCAAAAATTTACAAAACTTGAAGAACGGGTTTCTAAAATTTACTTTCACATTAATGATAGTTGTAATATTTATCTTTTATAACGTTAAATTTCATTATTATTTACAAATAATGACAACAAATTATTATAATGTCTAAAAGTTCATTTTTAAAGTCTAGTTTATTTTAGGTGTTGGGGTTTAGTAAAAATTCGTTAACTTGTAAGAATTAATGAATGAAAAGTTTAGCTAGCATATATAGTTTCAGATTTCTATTAATTAATTGTTTGATGATAAATCAAAACATATTTAGTTTCTAAATGCTCACTAGCCATGTGCCCAAGGTGAGTGACTGCTTGCCCACTTTTTCAAGCCCTCTATGAAGCGATTGTCTTGATTTTTAGAATGAAAATTAGAGAAACAAATTAACTTGCATGCTAAATCCAACAAAACAAATTCAATCTCAAGATGATGAGAATGTAATGCAAACACAATTAAAAAATGAAACAATTTACAAATTGTACTCATATAGTACAAATAATAATACCTGTTATCGTAAAAATAATAGTCTAACTATGTATCTTACCTTTTAATAATATATTTTTATTTGCCAAAAAACACATTAGTCCCACCTTTTTATATTACATGTATTGTGTAAACCAACAAATTATAAGGCTCTAATGTCTGTCATCACAGATTACATGTACTATCTCAAACAAATAAAGAAAAAAACATAATTGGATTAATACAAAAACTAAGGCGTTACATTTGCTTCTTACTATCAATTCAATGTTATTTGATGACGGAACATATGGAGGTACCAAAACTGGTGCCATGAACAACATTTAAATCACTGTTGGGTGGAATGGCTTTTATTTTCGGTTCTGCCCCTAAAAAAGATGGTAGACAAATAAGCCAAAAATATGTAGTAAAATATCTAGTGAATATTGATAGCATTATAAAAGAAATTTATAATTAATAGAAGTGGAATAAAAGTTAGTACTTCCAAATAATTATACATCATAGTGACCAACCCCAAATTGATAAACTTTCTTTTATATGCATTACAGCGTTCATGATCTCCATTACTTACCGGTGATCGACCAGAGAATCCGATGCATAAAAAGTGGTTTGTTTTAGTGTTTATTAAGGATTGAAGCAACACGAGTTCTTAGTAATAAGAAACTTACTTCAATTTTCTACCGAGCTGGTGACGGATGAATCGGATAAGGGCCACGGCAGTAGCACGGGGGTTAATTAACATGTATAAGTGAAGGTTTGAGAGAGCGGACATAGCTTGATATTGGGACTCATGTGGTCGTATATGGAATATATAAATATACATCTGAAGGTTTAAATGATTTTATGAGTCATCTACAGGTTGAGGTTATTAACACCATAAAGAGAAATGATGGTGGCTTTAAAACTAACTCATAAATGACGGTTGATTGGCTTATAAGTAGGGCTGGCATATCGTGTATACTCGTACACGATAAGACACGACACGATAAGACACGATACACGAAACCCCATACACGAACACGACACGATAACTTATCATGTCCTTTTTTTCAAACACGTACACGAACACGAACACGACACGATATACACGAAAATTACCTGTTAATACCTGTTAACACGTCTGTTTGACTGTTATACACAAAAATTACCTGTTAATACCTGTTAACACGAACAAAAACACGAACACGACATGCTATCTGAGAGTTACAGAGGGAGTTTAGGGTTTTTATTTTTTTGAATTGAATGAGGAATGAAAATAGAAAGGAATTAAGGAACCCACACGCACATGGCTGATGAGTTTTACTTAATTTAATCTCTTATCGTGTACTAACGGGTATTAACAGGTAAACAGGTATTTAACCTGTTTATACACGAAAATTAACAGGTAATATCGTGTCTACCTGTTTGGTACACGATGCCTGTTAAGGCCATACACGATACCTGTTAACTTCGTGTAGGTTCGTGTCGTGTATTCGTGTATTCGTGTAAAATTGCCAGCCCTACTTATAAGGTAGTATAGATTATAGATAGTATAGATATAGTCCATATAAATCTATTTATTATATTTATACATACTATTAAATCATGAAAATCCCAAAGGTAGTGTCACACCCTGACTTTTGCGGAAGCGTGTGCGTGTGACTTGATCAGTTTTCATTGCATTCGATTATAACAAACAACTATATGATTAATATGATGTTCATCCATTCAAAAGTTTAAAACATTACAATCACAAGTCATTTAAGTTTCAATCAACATGACCTCCGGTTAAGTTACAACCCAACAAAAGCAGATGACATCTAAACTTGAAATTTACATCATGAAAATAATAACCGCGCCCAAGATCCATCTTGTTTCCTGAAACACATGTAATTTTGAAAACATCAACAAAAGTTGAGCGAGTTCATGCGTTTTGTATGGGTTCCAATAAACTTGTAAACATTTGAGAGATTCCTTTGAAAACAGGTATGTAAAGCGTCTATGAACAGATCAATTAACGTTTTGCAAGGACATTAATATATGTGAAGACATAGGGAGTACTCAACCCGAGTAGACTATTATTAGTGTCGAATCACCTCGACTGTGTCAAATCCCCTTGACTGTGTCAAATCCCCTTGACTGTATCAAATCACCTTGACCGTTGTCGAATCACCTCGACTGGGACACAAAAGCACTCTAAGTGGTCACACAAGGACCATGAGTGGGGCTCGGCCGTACCCGTTAGATCTAACCTTTGTCCATGTTTCTTAAGAGAGTTAATGGCATTTCATTTTCAGCCTATGCTCACATGATCTAATAGTTCATTTCATAGCCAAATCATACCCATGTTGGCATGTATTTCACCCCCGAGAGTTATAAATCCGAAAACGGTTAAGAGAAAAGGGGGACATGAACTCACAGCTTTGCGTTCCTGAGAGAGAGATATTCAATCAACGTGTTCCGTAAACGCGAGTCAACCTACAAAGGTTCTAACTCATTAGACACATCGGTCCTTCCTAGACCTTGTACTCGTTGTTCATCTTGAACTTTTATTATTTTCATTTCGCTTTTGGAACACTTGTGTAATTTAATAATATGTTGGCATTTGTTTCTGGTATACTTTGATTCGAGACTCTATATTTGTTACACAAATATAATGTCATATATCTTTTCTTCATTCAAGTGTTAAAAATATTTATTTTTAACATCGTCAATACGTTATCGTACGTGTGCGACATTCTTGCGAGAGTACACTTCAACAAGTGTAAGTGAGTTCATCATCATGTGCGTGAGTCTTTTATACGTATATGTATCTCGTATTTCTACATGTAGGTATACCGTATTTACGCGTAGGTATACCGTATTTATACATGTAGGTATGCCGTATTATACGCGTAGGTATACCGTATTATATGTGTAGGTATACCGTATTTATACGTGTAGTTATATCATATTTATAATGCACTCGTACAATATATATTTATAAAAATATACATGTATTTTACTCTGGGCTTAGCCTACAATTTTGTGTTTTGGGCTTAATCCATATTTTTTGGCATTTGGGCCTAGCCCAAGTTCTATAAGTTATTAGGCCTAGCCCATGTTAGTATTGTAAGTGGGCTTTTATAAGTATTTTAGGGAAATGGGCATTTTCCCATGTATTTAAGGTATTGGGCCTAGCCCAATATTTATGTTATTTTAACCCAATATCAATTTTTTTAGCCCAATATTTAATATTTATGTTCATGCATTTTTAGTAATCTTTTACTAATTATGCTAGTAACTTTTATAATCACGATTAGCGTTTATTGAATTTTCCGGTCATTCTTTGTCATTAATATATATGAAGTGTCTAAATTATTTTATTTTTAGACTTGTCGTAACGACCGGTTAATATATATAGTTTTTGTGTGTCAAAGTTGTCGAGCGTCGTAGTAACCTTTCGAGGTGTCGACACGCCCGTTTCGTCGATAAGGCATAAGGTGTCGTCCGATGTCCATCGTTCGAGACCCGTCGTCCGATGTTCGCGCCTGGTGTTATTGTATCTTATAAGTGTACATTTTAAGTAGTCGCGAAGGTTCGCGACCGTCGTTACAATTTCGAATATTGGTGGGGTTTTCGTCATGGTGTAAGCATATATTTTGCAAATATCGTAGGTATTATTTTGGTATGTATTCCTAAGACTAATACATACACATAATTATACACACATTATACACCAAATAAAGTATTTGAAGTATATACATATAATTTTCTCCAAAAATTATATTGATGGTTATTCTTATAAATTTTACCCATTTTATCATAAAAATAACTTGTAGTGTTTTAAATAAACTCTTGGATGGTTAAGTCTTAACCCTTGTCATTAGGGTTTGTCTAATCACGATTAAGGTCGTTAATCATCATTAAGTTTACTAATCGCGATTAACCATGTTAATCACCCCGATAAACTCTTTTTAATCGCGATTAGATTTTCAGAAAATTTTTCCATAGTTTCCCCTAAATATGGCGTTTTTCCCACGTTTTTTTTTTAAGCATGTTTAGCACTCTTAATAATGATCCATCCAAACCAAGTTTCATTCCATCAACTTTGCATGAAGAATCCTACTAATAATATCCTTATTTCCATGAACTTTTTCTATATTTTTAAACACACTTTTAAAATTCTTTAAAAAAAAACATATTATTTCTTAAGAATCCCCATGTTGTTCTTCCTTTTTAACAACTTGTTAAAACCACTTTTAACATAATCTTAATGAAAATCATGGTCTTTAATTTCTACAAAAATCACATACATGTTGTAACTTGTTTTTAGATTGTAGTAAAGTTCATGGATCATAAGGATGATGATCTTGTTTAGATTTAAACATTAAAATGTTTAAATCTTCATTATTATTCAAATTCATACAAGATCATCATACTAAAAAAAACTACTTTAACAATAATATTAAGAGTATATAAACTAACCAGTTCTAAACAACTTCATCAACACATAATATAACATTTTTAGTATACTTTTAAGTAATGTTTAGGGTTTTAATCTTTAATTTAAGTTAAGTTCAAGATGAATAACATGTACTTTAGTAAACTACATAATGTAACGAGCTTAAAAAATGTAGAAGATGATCTTACAAATTTGCAAAGGTTTAATGAGCTTTAGACGAAGATTTGTAAAGGTTTAATGAGCTCTCCATGCATGCAAGTGTCTTGATCCTTTTTGTAATGGTATGCTATTTAGGACTTGAAAAATGAAGGATGGTGGTGGTATAGGGCTGCCGTGATTTTGAGGAAAAAAAAAAGAGAAGTTTGTAATTTTTAAAGTGTAAGAAAGATATGGAAATGTGTGGTTTAATTGTTCATATCTTTCAAGTTAGTCAAAGTTCCTATACATATCCATGCTTTATAATAATTTCAAATCTTTTTTTAGGTGATTGTGGGTATGGCCGATTGGGGAATGGTATGGTGGTATTATTATTATTTTCTAAACATAATAAACATGTGTGAAAATTATTAAACCAATAGATATTTTGGTCATTAATTTAGTTAGGGTAATTAGGGTATTAATGATAGTTTTGGATTATAAACAAAGTCAAATTAGTTTACTAGTTTAGTGGGTATAATTTTTGGATGGTAAAAATACCACTAGTTCGCTCATCGGTTCAATATCGGATGATATACAAAAGTTGTAATTTAATACCGGGAGCTATGATTTTAACTTACCATCAAAGTTGTGGCGTTTATTCAAAGCGTTTATGACGCCAAAATATCGCTAACTAGTTCGCTAGCCTTTTAGTTTAGGAGCTTGGATGGTAGGAATATAATTTATTCGCCTATCGGCTCGAACTTAGACAATGTGTGAAAGTTGCAACGTAGTACCATGAGTTTATGTTTCGGGTAGTCCGTTGATATTCCCAAGCTTATTTAAGGTGTAAATTATTATTTACAAGTTCTACGGACTTTGAAATGTTGTATTTTAGTATGGCGGGCAATTTATTTATTTATTTTATTTTTGTTACGGCTTGGCGCAGAACGGACATTTTATGTTTATGTGCATTTTTCGGAAAGTTTATGTGTTTTAACATTTGGTGCCCATAACTAGGGGTTTTTTTTATTTGTATTTCTACGATCATAAGCTCTCATGCCATTCGTTGCTCGTTCGGACAGTTTTCAGAACCAGTTGGCATGAATATTGTGTTTCGGTGAATAGTGTTTTCAGCATTTCACCAATATATTTGGACATAGTTTGCAGTTTTCTCGCAATGTGGCGATTGTATTATTGTTGTTTAACATATATAACCATGTCCTATGATTGCTAGACTTTGTACGACCAAATCATGCAATAATTAAATCGTAATGAACGTAATTAAACGTTAATTCAAGTGTTCAAGTTGTACGGAATTACCATTATTTTTGCCAGTTGTCACATTCTCCCCCCGTTAGAAGAATTTCGTCCCGAAATTCAAGTCGTGTTACTACTGGGTGCAGGGGAGTCTTGAAACATGTGAGGTACTTGGATTTAATTTGATCTTCACGTTCCCACGTGTACTCGGGACCGTGACGCGAGTTCCAACGAACTTTCACTAGCTTTCTACGACTTCTCCGTGTCTTGTGGACCTTCCGGTTCGTAACCTCAACAGGTTCTTCGGTAAATTGGAGTTTGTCGTTGACGTGTATCTCGTCTGCTGGAATGACAACCGTCTCTTGTGTAGGACTTTTCTTGAGATTTGACACGTGAAACGTGTCGTGTACACTGCTCAGTTCTTCTGGTAGTTTTAACTTGTACGTAACAGTTCCAATCTTTTCCAGAATTTCGAAAGGCCCAATGTAACGTGGGTTCAACTTCCCACGTTTACCAAATCTTACTACGCCCTTCCAAGGTGAGACTTTCAACAATACCATGTCTCCGACCTCGAAATCTAATGGTTTGCGTCGGTTGTCGGCATAGCTCTTTCGTCTGTCGCGAGCCGTCTTGATACGGTCTCGTATTTGAATGATCTTGTCTGTGGTTTCCTGGACCAATTCCGGACCAATGAGTTGTTTATCCCCGGTTTCCGCCCAACATAGCGGGGACCGACACTTTCGTCCATATAATACCTCAAACGGGGCAGCCTGGATGCTAGTGTGATAGTTATTATTGTAGGAGAACTCCACTAAAGGCAAGTGAGTATCCCAGCTTCCACCCAAGTCCATCACACAAGCACGCAACATGTCCTTTAAAGTTTGTATCGTTCGCTCACTTTGGTCGTCCGTTTGGCGGGTGAAAGGTCGTACTAAGATTCAGTTGAGATCCAAAGGCCTTTTGGAATGATTGCCATATTCTTGACACGAACCGACCATCTCGGTCCGATATAATAGAAACAGGCACTCCATGTCGGGCCACAATTTCCTTGAGATATATTTCAGCCAATTTCTTAGTGCTATCTTTTCACTGATCGGTAGAAAATGCGCGGACTTTTCAAGTCGATCTACAATTACCCAAATCATATCATGGCCTCGTGAGGTTCGGGGTAACTTAGTAATGAAGCCCATCGAGGTTTTTTTTTCTTTTTCCCCATTTCCATGCAGGAATTTCAGGTTGTTGGAGCAAACCTGAAGGCTTTTGATATTCCGCCTTAACCTTGGCGCATGTAAGGCATTTCCAAACATAAGTAGCAATGTCGCTTTTAAGCTTAGGCCACCAATAATTTTTTTTTTAAGTCTTGGTACATCTTATCCGAACCCAGATGTATAGAGTACCTTGACTTGTATGCTTCATACAAAATAATCGTCCGTAGGTCGCCAAAGGATGGAACCCAAATTCGCTACAGGGAGTACAATGTTATCTTCCTTGGGCAATGATTGCACTCTCATTCCACGTAATGCTTCAGCTTGTAGGTGCTCTGGTTTGAGCGTCTCTAGCTCAGCCTCACGAATCCGAGTAACGGAATTCGTTTGTATGGTCATCTCCAAGGCTCGCATCCTTAGTGGGTTTGCGCACTCCCTGCGGCTCAAGGCGTCTGCTACAATGCTCGCCTTGTCCAGGTGATACTTAATCTCACAGTCGTAATCATTCAACAGTTGATGATATCCCGACCTCAAGTCGATCTTGGAGTAGTAGCTAGAACTTTAAAATTGGTTGAACAAGTCATCAATTCTCGGTAAGGGGTACCGATTCTTGATTGGTTAGCTTGTTTAACTCCCTGTAGTCTAAGCACATACAAAAACTGTCGTCCTTCTTCTTGACAACAACACTGGAGCTCCCCAGGGTGAGAGGCTTGGCTCGATAAATTCTCTTGTCTAGCAACTCTTTTAGTTGAGTCGATAGTTCTTGCATCTCGGACGAGCTAATCGATAAGGTGCCTTCGCCACTGGTGCCGCTCCTGGCACTAGGTTTGTCCGAAACTCCATTCGTTGATGTGGAGGTAGCCCAAGAAAGTCTTCGGGAAAGACTTCTGGAAATTCGTTCACAACAGGGTTGTCTTCTAACTTCGGCTCCTTGGTCTCCTTGTCGACAACATGAGCAAGGAAGGCTATGCACCCCTTTCGGAGGCACTTCTGCGCCTTTATGACCATTGTGGGATGTCGCAATCCATCGCCTTATGGGGCCCAGCGTCCTCGCATCAACTGCATGAAGGCCGTGTACTATAACTGTTTCATCATTCGCAAAAGGGATGCAAATGATTTTCTCATGACCAACAACTTCAAATCTATTCTTGGATAGCCAATCCATGCTGACTACAACATCATAACTTCCCAAATCAACAGGTAGGAGCTCAGTAAAAAAAATTCCTGCTCTACAAGTTCCAAAGTACAACCCTTAATCACCTCATTTGCTTTAACTAACTTTCCATTTACCAGTTCTATAGGATATGGGACGTCTAGCTTACATGAAACTAGGCCAAGTGTATTCTTAAATTCTACTGATACAAAACTAAGGTCAGCGCTAGTATCACACAGAATGGATGCATAGTGTTGGTTAATAGGGAACGTACCCGTCACAACATTCGGGTCCTGGCGCGCTCACGAGATCCGATCGCGAAGACTCATCCTCGCTTGGTTCTTCTCAGGGCAATCTTTTCTAAAGTGCCCCACGTCACCACAATTGAAGCAACCTGGAACTCTACCATTGTTGTTTCCGCCTTGGTTGTAGCTATCGTTTCTTCCTTGGTTGGGATATCTTGCCCAACAGGCATCCTTGTTGTGTCCCTCTTTTCCACATCTGTCACACTTAGGTCTCAGGCATCGACCTTCATGGTGAAACTTGCATTCGTCACATCTCGGCTTAGTCCCCAGATAAACCTTTCCACTGGCCTTATTGGTGGCTCCATAAGCTTTCATGCCACGCGGCGGGTTTGCTTCTCTTCTTTTGTTTGCATTTGAGTGGTCATGAATTACTTGAGTGCCTTTCTTCAGATTTGAAAACTTTCTTTTATTGTCGCCTGAAGACTCCACGTGAGTCTCTTTCTTGTTTATCTCGGATTTCGAAAACTTTCCCATACGAAGAGCTTCTTCAGTTAGTGTAACGCTCAAATCGATAGCCTCTGCGATAGTTGGAGGCTTTGAGGCAGTAACCATGCTCAGGATTTGAGGCGCAAGTCCCCAAATAAACCTTTCGATTCTCTTGAATTCTGGCTCGACAAGATAAGGAACGACCCTTGATAAATCATGAAAACGCTGAATATACTCGGCAACCTTTGGCCCATCCATCTTCAGATTCCAGAACTCAGTTTCCAGTTTCTGGATTTCAACTCTTGAACAATATTTCTTGCGCATTAATTCCTTAAGCTCATCCCAATTGAGCGCATATGCAGCAGTTTCGCCAAGAGTTTGAACTTGGAGGTTCCACCAGGAGAGTGCACCATCCAAAAACAGCCCAGAAATATAAGTGACTCTCTGTTCAGGTGCACATTTGCTCATTCTTAGCACGGAATCGGTCTTTTCAACCCAGCGAACAAAAGCGACGGCACCTCACGTGCCATCAAAGTTTAGGGGTTTGCAATCCAGAAATTGCTTATAAGTACAGCCTGTAACACATGTAACGCAATTCACGAGTGAGCATTGGCAGAACACAACTGGAAATATCCAAAAGATTTGTAATGTGTCTTAGGTGATTTAACATTACCAGTTGGAGGGTTATTTCCGAAAGTGCCACCGCTGTGTTCTGAGCGGTTGGCCTCGTGCTGTGCAATTGCCTGTGATATGCGTTCCTGAAGCTCGGCTTCTGTCCTTGGTAACGTGTTAGTGTCTGTGTCACGTCTGGGCGGCATTTTCTTCTAGCAAGAAGTTTTGGGTAGGTTAGAGAACATTCACCAAATAATTATCTGTGGGGTATATATGTATATAGACAATCATCACCACAAGCAAACATGTAATCATCTAACATCACATGCATATATTATCAAAAGGTATAAATAAGAAAACAACCACTGAGCTTCCATATATGTTCGACAACTTGATACATTGTTTTTAACAGATGAAAAACAAAATGGACTCGAGGTTACATCACATCGGTCATAGAAGTTCCATAATACGAAAGTAGTAGTTATTTTCCTTCTACATTGGTCCTCTTAGGTCTTTAGTTTTTTTTTTTTTTTTTTTTTTTTAAAAACGGGCATACTTCCCAAAAGGTGGGGGGTTGTGCATTACTACCACGTATAGGGGTGATAGTGAAAACGCAGAGATAAGGTCGTGAGGGTACGTGGCTTCTTTCTCGGAACCGAATTGTGCCTTGTAGCAACCGTAGAGCGGTTTTCCATGGCGTGAATGCACTACTCAAACGGTGGGTGCTACGGGATAGAGAGTGTAGGGTTACTGGTAGGGGTGTTGGTGGTGGCGATATAGGTAGTGGGTGATAGGGTGCATGTGAGGTGAAGGATGAGGAGAGTCTTTTCTGAGTGTTAGCCATTTTCACCTGCTTAGATACCGGGTCCCAAACGACTCGTATTACGGGTTGGAGTGTTAGGCATGAAGTAGGCAAAGACAGACATCCTACTTTATAGAGTGTTTGAGTAACTATTTCGGTTAGTGTTCTAGTAGATGGAGATTTGGAACAACTTAGGAATTTCAAATAGATAGTGATCATTTGCTTGACCCGCAGAGCCCACCAGGATTTCCATGCACAACAAGATGTTATTACGTGGGCCCCCGTAATAATAAATTGTCTTGCATGGTCACCCTAATTTTTCTCTCGTTCAAAGCAGCCGATCAGTCAGAGAAGGGACACTACTGTCTTCATACCTTCAACATGGAAAGGACCTTTATAATGGTCCACGAGCCAACGTCCGTTGTCGTTACGCGCGGAATGGCACAATGCTTAGACGAAGTAGGAATAAATAGAGTTCCTAACAATAGTAGTTGGAGGGGCACCTTCAAGATGAGTACATCATCTTCCTTGTCTGGACAAGAGTGTCGTCAATCATGTTTCGTAAAAGCCATAGGGACCTCATCTCACTGATAAGGTTGTTGTCCAAGGTTACCTTTTCCGCCTCGTCGTCACTGCCGTAGTCAGGCACCTTCGCATTCGAGAGGGAAGAACAGCCATCTTCTACGGAATCAAGCTCAGGGTCTCGTTTGGTAACTACATCAGCCATAAGCTCCGCAATAAACGCGAGGACGATAGTCTCATTGTGCGAGTCAAGAATAATAATAGGATTCGAAGTCGAAGGGATCTCGTTCCCGTCAATAATTATTCCATCCACGTATATGCATATATATCAATGAATAATAATGTTACTTAGTATATACAAGCAAATAAATGCAACATATCACATATAACTCTCATTTGTTGTTTCGGGTGTCGTTTCGTCTTTGGCAAGTCTATCTCGCGTAGACTATACCTCACGTGGCACTTTAGTTGGGGTATTCTCCTCCCTACTAATGTCCCTGCTTTTGTCTTTCCTTTGTAAACGTTTGATTCATGGATCTTGGCGCTTTCGTAAATGCAATGAAAAATCTTTTTGTTTGTTGTAAAAATGTTTTCGTGAGAGAATCCTAGTGATTGTAGACTAGACTCGAGAAGGAATCCTAGTTCACAACAATCGAAGCTCTGATACCAACCTGTCACACCCTGACTTTTGCGGAAGCGTGTGCGTGTGACTTGATCAGTTTTCATTGCATTCGATTATAACAAACAACTATATGATTAATATGATGTTCATCCATTCAAAAGTTTAAAACATTACAATCACAAGTCATTTAAGTTTCAATCAACATGACCTCCGGTTAAGTTACAACCCAACAAAAGCAGATGACATCTAAACTTGAAATTTACATCATGAAAATAATACCCGCGCCCAAGATCCATCTTGTTTCCTGAAACACATGTAATTTTGAAAACATCAACAAAAGTTGAGCGAGTTCATGCGTTTTGTATGGGTTCCAATAAACTTGTAAACATTTGAGAGATTCCTTTGAAAACAGGTATGTAAAGCGTCTATGAACAGATCAATTAATGTTTTGCAAGGACATTAATATATGTGAAGACATAGGGAGTACTCAACCCGAGTAGACTATTATTAGTGTCGAATCACCTCGACTGTGTCAAATCCCCTTGACTGTGTCAAATCCCCTTGACTGTATCAAATCACCTTGACCGTTGTTGAATCACCTCGACTGGGACACAAAAGCACTCTAAGTGGTCACACAAGGACCATGAGTGGGGCTCGGCCGTACCCGTTAGATCTAACCTTTGTCCATGTTTCTTAAGAGAGTTAATGGCATTTCATTTTCAGCCTATGCTCACATGATCTAATAGTTCATTTCATAGCCAAATCATACCCATGTTGGCATGTATTTCACCCCCGAGAGTTATAAATCCGAAAACGGTTAAGAGAAAAGGGGGACATGAACTCACAGCTTTGCGTTCCTGAGAGAGAGATATTCAATCAACGTGTTCTAACTCATTAGACACATCGGTCCTTCCTAGACCTTGTACTCGTTGTTCATCGTGAACTTTTATTATTTTCATTTCGCTTTTGGAACACTTGTGTAATTTAATAATATGTTGGCATTTGTTTCTGGTATACTTTGATTCGAGACTCTATATTTGTTACACAAATATAATGTCATATATCTTTTCTTCATTCAAGTGTTAAAAATATTTATTTTTAACATCGTCAATACGTTATCGTACGTGTGCGACATTCTTGCGAGAGTACACTTCAACAAGTGTAAGTGAGTTCATCATCATGTGCGTGAGTCTTTTATACGTATATGTATCTCGTATTTCTACATGTAGGTATACCGTATTTACGCGTAGGTATACCGTATTTATACATGTAGGTATGCCGTATTATACGCGTAGGTATACCGTATTATATGTGTAGGTATACCGTATTTATACGTGTAGTTATATCGTATTTATAATGCACTCGTACAATATATATTTATAAAAATATACATGTATTTTACTCTGGGCTTAGCCTACAATTTTGTGTTTTGGGCTTAATCCATATTTTTTGGCATTTGGGCCTAGCCCAAGTTCTATAAGTTATTAGGCCTAGCCCATGTTAGTATTGTAAGTGGGCTTTTATAAGTATTTTAGGGAAATGGGCATTTTCCCATGTATTTAAGGTATTGGGCCTAGCCCAATATTTATGTTATTTTAACCCAACATCAATTTTTTAGCCCAATATTTAATATTTATGTTCATGCATTTTTAGTAATCTTTTACTAATTATGCTAGTAACTTTTATAATCACGATTAGCGTTTATTGAATTTTCCGGTCATTCTTTGTCATTAATATATATGAAGTGTCTAAATTATTTTATTTTTAGACTTGTCGTAACGACCGGTTAATATATATAGTTTTTGTGTGTCAAAGTTGTCGAGCGTCGTAGTAACCTTTCGAGGTGTCGACACGCCCGTTTCGTCGATAAGGCATAAGGTGTCGTCCGATGTCCATCGTTCGAGACCCGTCGTCCGATGTTCGCGCCTGGTGTTATTGTATCTTATAAGTGTACATTTTAAGTAGTCGCGAAGGTTCGCGACCGTCGTTACAATTTCGAATATTGGTGGGGTTTTCGTCATGGTGTAAGCATATATTTTGCAAATATCGTAGGTATTATTTTGGTATGTATTCCTAAGACTAATACATACACATAATTATACACACATTATACACCAAATAAAGTATTTGAAGTATATACATATAATTTTCTCCAAAAATTATATTGATGGTTATTCTTATAAATTTTACCCATTTTATCATAAAAATAACTTGTAGTGTTTTAAATAAACTCTTGGATGGTTAAGTCTTAACCCTTGTCATTAGGGTTTGTCTAATCACGATTAAGGTCGTTAATCATCATTAAGTTTACTAATCGCGATTAACCATGTTAATCACCCCGATAAACTCTTTTTAATCGCGATTAGATTTTCAGAAAATTTTTCCATAGTTTCCCCTAAATATGGCGTTTTTCCCACGTTTTTTTTTTAAGCATGTTTAGCACTCTTAATAATGATCCATCCAAACCAAGTTTCATTCCATCAACTTTGCATGAAGAATCCTACTAATAATATCCTTATTTCCATGAACTTTTTCTATATTTTTAAACACACTTTTAAAAATATATTGGTGACACTTTTATGTTTAGATTAACAGGATTCTTTAAAAAAAACATATTATTTCTTAAGAATCCCCATGTTGTTCTTCCTTTTTAACAACTTGTTAAAACCACTTTTAACATAATCTTAATGAAAATCATGGTCTTTAATTTCTACAAAAATCACATACATGTTGTAACTTGTTTTTAGATTGTAGTAAAGTTCATGGATCATAAGGATGATGATCTTGTTTAGATTTAAACATTAAAATGTTTAAATCTTCATTATTATTCAAATTCATACAAGATCATCATACTAAAAAAAAACCTACTTTAACAATAATATTAAGAGTATATAAACTAACCAGTTCTAAACAACTTCATCAACACATAATATAACATTTTTAGTATACTTTTAAGTAATGTTTAGGGTTTTAATCTTTAATTTAAGTTAAGTTCAAGATGAATAACATGTACTTTAGTAAACTACATAATGTAACGAGCTTAAAAAATGTAGAAGATGATCTTACAAATTTGCAAAGGTTTAATGAGCTTTAGACGAAGATTTGTAAAGGTTTAATGAGCTCTCCATGCATGCAAGTGTCTTGATCCTTTTTGTAATGGTATGCTATTTAGGACTTGAAAAATGAAGGATGGTGGTGGTATAGGGCTGCCGTGATTTTGAGGAAAAAAAAAAAGAGAAGTTTGTAATTTTTAAAGTGTAAGAAAGATATGGAAATGTGTGGTTTAATTGTTCATATCTTTCAAGTTAGTCAAAGTTCCTATACATATCCATGCTTTATAATAATTTCAAATCTTTTTTTAGGTGATTGTGGGTATGGCCGATTGGGGAATGGTATGGTGGTATTATTATTATTTTCTAAACATAATAAACATGTGTGAAAATTATTAAACCAATAGATATTTTGGTCATTAATTTAGTTAGGGTAATTAGGGTATTAATGATAGTTTTGGATTATAAACAAAGTCAAATTAGTTTACTAGTTTAGTGGGTATAATTTTTGGATGGTAAAAATACCACTAGTTCGCTCATCGGTTCGATATCGGATGATATACAAAAGTTGTAATTTAATACCGGGAGCTATGATTTTAACTTACCATCAAAGTTGTGGCGTTTATTCAAAGCGTTTATGACGCCAAAATATCGCTAACTAGTTCGCTAGCCTTTTAGTTTAGGAGCTTGGATGGTAGGAATATAATTTATTCGCCTATCGGCTCGAACTTAGACAATGTGTGAAAGTTGCAACGTAGTACCATGAGTTTATGTTTCGGGTAGTCCGTTGATATTCCCAAGCTTATTTAAGGTGTAAATTATTATTTACAAGTTCTACGGACTTTGAAATGTTGTATTTTAGTATGGCGGGCAATTTATTTATTTATTTTATTTTTGTTACGGCTTGGCGCAGAACGGACATTTTATGTTTATGTGCATTTTTCGGAAAGTTTATGTGTTTTAACATTTGGTGCCCATAACTAGGGGTTTTTTTTATTTGTATTTCTACGATCATAAGCTCTCATGCCATTCGTTGCTCGTTCGGACAGTTTTCAGAACCAGTTGGCATGAATATTGTGTTTCGGTGAATAGTGTTTTCAGCATTTCACCAATATATTTGGACATAGTTTGCAGTTTTCTCGCAATGTGGCGATTGTATTATTGTTGTTTGACATATATAACCATGTCCTATGATTGCTAGACTTTGTACGACCAAATCATGCAATAATTAAATCGTAATGAACGTAATTAAACGTTAATTCAAGTGTTCAAGTTGTACGGAATTACCATTATTTTTGCCAGTTGTCACAGGTAGCATGTCTAACCTTTAATTTAATCAATTAATTTATAAAACTTTTATTTAATTTCTTAATTTAATTCATTTAATGGAAGACATAAATGGGCATGGATTCCATGAATGAAACGTCTAGATAACCCTCAAAGTGTCTTAAAACATTGGACAATGTCCAACTTTCCATCATCTAAAATGGCTTGCTTCATTTGTACATGGTGCTTCAAGATTTTTACCTATGGCAAAATTATGAAAGGGGTAGAAAACTCAGTTCTCTTAATACGGTATTATAGATTATAATTAGTCGGTTTGGTTCGTCCTCCAACAACTATATAACCAAAAGAACTGGATCAGTTTTTTTATTGTACTAGTGGGGTTCTATATGTTTAGTGGCGGCTATGATGGTGTGCGGGGAAGACCTCCGCACAAGGCCCGAGATTACGAGGGCTCGCGATTTAAAAAAATCTATATATATATATATATATATATATATATATATATATATATATATATATATATATATATATATATATATATGTTATTTTCTTAATAGTAAACACATACCAATTCCAATATAGGCTCATTTACAAATCATTTTTATGATATAGAATTTACCCCACTTGACATTAGGTTTACTGAGTCCAATACTAATTTGATTTTTTTAAATAATATTAAAACATTACAGAAGGATTTTTCGAGCTCAAACATGGTACGTTAATTATCAAAGACGCCTCTGTATATGTTGGGCAAAAAATTGTGTCTGAAAGGTATAGACCGTACTATATATTTAAAGTTATTTTTTCTACTTTGTTCGTTTCCATCTTAACTTTCCTTTTCTTCTCACATGTGTATTCTTTTCTCCTTTTGATGAGAATGTTGTATTCTCTGTTTTATTTTTTACACTAGGGTCGTAGCGGTTGGAATTTAGAACGTATAACACACCATGTCAACCAATAATTAAATTTGTAAAATTAAATAAAACTAGTAAAAAGCCCCGCGCTTCGCGGCGGGTTAAAACCGTATTACTAGTGCATCTTGGTGTTGCATCAAATTGATTGTATTCAAAATATACAGAACATCTTGAAGCATGATTGAAACAACAAAGTGACAAAAATCATCTTTATATTAAGAATACATTGTAAAATCCAAGCAAAGAATGGTAAGATGTGGTTAAATATGTACTTGTATAGAAGGAAGCAATGGAACCACTGAAGTGCCATGAAACATTACACTCCAAAGCTGCACCCCATCATCCGATGGGCCAACCCATGTACTCCTTCCAAACATCCATAAGATATATCTACAAAAACCAAACACACGTATTTGTGAAAGCAATATGTTACTATTAAAATTAATAGATCCAGATTCGGAATGAAAATTTGCCTTGATCAATCATCAATCTAAAGAAATTCCATTTTAGTAGGAGTTTTTCTAGCTATACTTGTAAATTACCATATTTGATACCAAATGAAAAAATCAAAGTCTTAATATCCATTAGCTTCCTTAATACCCTGAGTACAAGTATCAAGGGTATTTGCCAACAATGCTCGTCTCAAAATGTGATGGAGATTTATTTTGGTCCTACTTGCAAAACGGATCAGCACTATTGAACTTGTCTAAAAATTGGAAAGTGGTTTTGGAAGTCTTCAAAAGTCTACTCTCAATATGGAAAGCTAAAACACTCTCTTACGGTGGGAGAATAACATTGACTAAATCGGTACTTAATTCTTTACCAACCTACTATCTATCACTTTTTAAAGCTCCGATCAAAATCTTGAATGAGTTGGATAGAATTAGAAGAATTTCCTTTTGGGGAGGGTCGAAAGAAAAAGAGAAAATGAATTGGGTTGCTTGGGATAAAACGATTGCTCTGATTGAATACGGAGGGTTGGGTTTTGGTTCTCTTAGAGATACAAACCTAGCTTTGTTGGCGAAGTGGTGGTGGAGGTTTAAAATAGAAAAAAAGATTATGGCGAAAGATAATTTGGGCAATACATCACAACGCAAGAGGTTGGAATGATATTCCGGTAAAAATGTCTTTAGCTGGGCCATGGAAGAATATCATTAGTATTGGGCAACTTGTTTAACATGCAGACATTGACCTTAAATATGCGGCTTCAGCGGCTTGGGCTAATGGGAATAATATCCAATTCTGGCTGGATAGTTGGGCTGACCCGTTACCGTTATATATTAAGTTTCCAGAATTGTGTAAGGCTGGGCTTGGGCGATTCGGGGCCGACGTATTCATGGGCCTGGGATCGGGCCGTTCTTGATGATACTGAAAGCCATCAATTGCAGTAGATGAAGATCTTGATTGAGTCCCTAGCTGTGAATGTGGGGTCAAACAAATGGCATTGGAAATATGATGTTAATGGTAACTTTACTGTGGCGGGTATCAAGAAGATTTTGAGCTCGGTTAACCATGATAGCCCCGTTAGAGCTTTCGAGTGGAATAATTGGGTCCCGAAGAAGGTCGCTATTGTGGCATGGAGGGCAGAAATGGAACAGCTGCCAACTAAGAGTGCGTTTATGGCTCGTAATGTTCCGGTACAAGGTCAAGACTGCGTGTTTTGCGGGGAGTATGCAGAGACGAGCGAGCATATCTTTGTTGGTTGCCAGTTTGCACAATCGGTATGGTTGAATATCACGGTGTGGTGTAACATTCAGCCGATAATAGCATCCGGGATCAATGACATTTTTAGTTTGCACGAGGTTAGTTCTGGTTCATCGAAGAAGCGGAAGGCGATTCATGCCGCCGTTTTGGTGGCTGTTTGAAGTATATGGAAATTGAGGAATGAGATAGTTTCAGACAAGGTGTTCCGAATTCTACAATGACTTTGGATGAGATAAAATCAATGGCGTATCTTTGTTTGGATTAAGAATAGATCAAAGATGGTATTGTTGACATGGGAAGATTGGGGAAGATTTAGTTTTGTTGGGTTTTGAATTATAATTTTGTAATGTTTTGGTGAACTTTTGTTTGTAAATTTTGGTGGTAGCGTCTTGCTACAAATAATAAAAGCTTTTTGTCGGCCGTTCAAAAAAAAAAAACTATTGATATACATTATTGACTGAAAACACTGAGAATATTGTTTTAAGCCCTAGCTTATTGACGAAAAAACTCAAATAAAGAAAAGTAACCATGAAAATTAGTGAAAATTAAAGTATTTTGTTATTTAAAGCTAATCCCTTTAAGCCTTAAAGTTATATGAGATTAAAGATTAAACAATATACAGGACATGCAAGGTGATTAAACCTGGTAACAATAAAGAAAATGCAGATAATCAGACAGATAACACAAAACATAAACAACAACAGGTGATTAAACATGAAACATAAAACGGGTGCTAAAACAATTAAACAAGAGAAATATAATAGAGTTATAAAAGAAACATAAAGTGGGACGAAACAACAGATTTGTGTTTGTTGTTATCCATTCCAAACTTCCAATCTCCCTCAACCTAAACAAACTAAGTTACCATACAAAATCAACCATCACGGTTTCTCAAGAGATGTGCAGGATGCCATAAACCTCAGCTTACTGCCTTACTCTAATTTCCAAAACAGAATATCAAATTGGCTAAGCCACTGGAGCACTTTAGGTAGATACAAATTTAATAAACACCAAAACAAATAAAAAAACCCTAAAAGCACAAAAAAGGAGCCCTAAATTGCTGAATCGCACCTGTTGGGGCCCTAATCGCACTTGTTGGGGCCCTAATCGCAGACGAAAGAGCACAAATCGAACAATTTTGAATGTTGAGTAGTTGAATATCGCCCTTCACCTTCGTTGGAGGCCTAATCGGAGTTGTAGTCAGCGGTCGAACGAAGATGTTGTCACACCCGTGACAAAGGCGGAAGCGCGTAGTGTGACTTAGTCGGTTTCCATAGCATACGAAGTAAGTAAACAGACTATATGATATAAACCATACACGATGTTCATCCATTCCATAATGTAAAAATACAAGTCATAAGTTGTTTTGTAGCAAAAGATGACATAAATTTATAAGTTTTACAAAAAGACTTGTTCAAAATAAGGTTTTTAAAATAACGAGTTTTGCATCCTGTATCCCGTTCGAAGACGGGATATATGGATAAAACCCTCCAAAATACGGATGACATCGTCTTCATAGTAAACTTGAAACTTCATAATTCGTTGCACCAAGATCCACTTAGTTACATGAAATACATGTAAGTTTGAAAACATCAACAAAAGTTGAGCGAGTTCATGTGTTTTAAGTTCGTAAGCATCAAATGAATCTGTAAAACATTTGAAAGTTTAAGTATCGAAATCCGGTATGTAAAGCGTAAATGAACATGTTGATCATTAATGTGTAGCTAGGACATTAATATGTGTGCCGACATAGGAAGCCACCAACCCGTAAGCGATTTAGTATCGGTTCACCCGGCGAGGGTAACAAAGGAAACTCCATGTGGCCACACAAGGTGTAACACCCCGTGTTTTCCAAAGTCAAAGTCAAAGTCAAATGTTGACTGTTACTGGAATTAATCTATTTTAATTTTTGTATTATGTGTAGCAAGTGTTGTATGAGCTAAATGAATCGAACGTTAATCTAATTGCGAACCGATAATCGACTTTGAATGGTAGGAAGTAACAATGCGATAAAGTTAATCAATCAGTAATCAAGCTAATCGAATCAATTATCGAACTCGAACCTCGAATTACGTGAAATTTGGTACTTTTATACGTGTGTGTGTGCCTTGTGTGTTACTTGTGTGTGCTTACTTTACGTCGTTATGTGTGGTGAATTAATCGAATCAAATCGAAAATCGATGGAAACTGAACTCAATTGAAAATCGAACCGAAATGAGAAGTAAGGATGATTGTATGTTAGATATAATCCCAACTACTATTAAAAGTAATTTGATTAGGAATTCTATCATACTCAAATCATCGTTCATCGAAATCGAAATACCAAAAATCGTCGCGAAACACTCAAAAGGTTGTGCCAATCGAACAGGGCAACCTGATCGAACAGGCCAACCGATCGAACAGTCCTGTTCGATCGGCCAGCCCATCGATCAGTGCAACCCTGGCTGATCGGTTACACCTTTCCTCTTCTGGAAGCCTACTTAGGGGTCTCTAGAAGCAAATAAATGCTAGCCTTGGAGCCGTTGGAGTTGTTCGATCAAGCATCTTTGACACTAGATGTCGATAGATCTTGTCCGGATGAGTCTGAATGACTCTGGGTAATATTTGAACAATTTTGTCTGTAATAAATTAAATCTGAGTTGTCGGAACAGTAATATTTGTTTGGTTGTATTCTATGATAACTTGTTTATTTATTTGGGATACGGTATGGGACGTATCACTTAACTGAATTTGTAATAATAGTTGTTGTGGATACTTCTGGACAATCTGTTTCGCTCAGTGTCGCGCCCCGATGATTCCGCCATCGGTTGGGGTGTGACAGATTGGTATCAGAGCCATAACTATAGGGAATTAGGCTAGACACGACCTCGTCCGGGTCGCTGTCTTAGAGACCTAGACTATAGTTAGAGACCATTAGACCAAGTTTATGTGCTTATCCATGTTATTCTTCGCCATCACTACGCTCGAATTTTTCCATTAAAAGTTGGGTGATTCAGTCAGGAATAGGTGTGAAAACCGCAAACTCCCGACTAAATTAACTGACTTATGACGATTTGTTTATTCATGCTTATCTCATTACTTTCACCAACAAACGAGGAAAATTATACAAAATCAGGCGTGAAATCCGTATTTTGATGATAATTTTCCTTAGAATTTTTATAAAACAAGGAAGAAATTGCTAAACCAGGGGTGAAACCCTAACCTTGGCAGTTTGTTCCAAACATTTTATCATCTCACCAGGGCGTTCGATGGACTCCAACGACCTGAACTCACAAGTATGACCTAGGAAACTCGTGCATGATGCCCGAGAACCGAGGCAGACACACGACTCCTAGAGTCGAAAGTGACGACAAGTCCACTGTGAATAGTTGAATTGCCTTGGCTAGTCAATGTCTAGTAGCCGCAGACAATCTATCTCTCGATTTTATGTGATAACTCGTTGATTTTATATGCCCTACCTGTCTACGTGTTTATATTTTCGCTAGTTATTCGATTTTCGTTATCATTTCGTTGCTATTCTCTCTCGATTCGACCCTCAGTTGAAGCAATCTAGGAGATATTATCATGTTATGCTATGCTATACGACTAAGTTAGGCCATACTATACTATACTATGCTACTCGATATGCTATACTCGATCGCTATACGAACGACACGTGAACTCGAAGGATAGGTTTCTGTTTTCCGACTACATCTGTGCTCAATGTGTATGTGCTTTAGGTGCTTCTATGCTTCTATGCTTCTGTGACCTACTTGATTTTGTGCTTCTGTGATTATGTGGATTTTGTGCTTTTGTGTCTATGTGTTATGTGAATGTGTTTCGACGTATTTCTAAGCTTTAGTAGTCTAGACGTGTGTAGAGAGATTCGATTTCGTTGTGTTGAATCCTGTGGCGATGTCTGTTGCAGACCATGTCGTCATCTGGATCACGCCAACGTCTCACCCGTCAGGAAAAGAGAGAACGACGTCTCGCTGCTATCATCTCCAGGTCTGTGGCGAAAGCCGTAAGCGAGGTGTATGAGAACGCTAGCAAGTCGTCCGAGGGATCTCATGCTGATGCTCCGAAAGATTCCAACAAGACTGCTTTTAGCTTCAAACAATTCAAAGCATGTGGACTGAAGGAGTTCACCGGTGAGGATGGCCCTACAGCCATGTTTCATTGGTTCGACTCGGTTGAAGTCACCCTCCGACAAAGCGGATGCCCCGAAAATCTCCGCACTCTCAACGCTACTTGTGTCTTCCAGTCTCGTGCTTTGGACTGGTGGACTGCTGAACGAAACAAGCGTGGGAATGACGCAGCCTATGAGCTGACATGGGAGGAACTGAAGGCAATTATGATCGACGAGTTCTGTCCTCCCCATGAACGCCAAAAGCTGGAGGATGAATTTTGGGTTATCAAGCAGAAGGAAGGAGACAACGCTGGTCTCACTGCTCGCTTCAAGCAGTTTAGCATCATCTGTCCAGACCAGGTCAAGACCCCAGACATGACCATCAAGAAGTATATCCACGCTCTTCCAGACTTTGTAGCGGATTTTGTTCTAGCTTCAAAGCCAGCAACGATCGAGGAGACTTACCTACTTGCCGCTGAGATCAACGACAAGCGGGTGAGGTCTGGGTTTTGGGATAAGCAAACCAAGTCTCTGCATCAAGTCACAACAGCATCCACCGACAACACCACCGCTCAAGCTTCCAAGTCTTCAAGAAGAAAGAAGAAGAACCACAGCTCCGGCAACAAGAGCTGTGCTGCCGCAACCACTGCTGCTCCTATCCAGTCTGTACCAGCACAGCAGCAACCACAGCACTCAGCTCCAGTGATTAATGCACCATCAGCGAAGCGTGCATACACAGGCCCTCACCCACTCTGCCCGACGTGTTCTTAACACCATCCAGTGGGTTTGGCTTGTCGATTCTGCGCTCACTGTAACCTTTACGGGCATTTCACTACGAACTGTCGCTATGGTCCCCGTCAAGCTCCAGCTCAAGCCATTGTCAACCAAGCTCTACTCCTTGCTCCTCAAGGCCAACCAGCAGCTCAAGCACCAGCAGTCAATGCTCGAGCCTGCTTTGCATATGGTGACCCTAATCACTTTGCAAACCAGTGCCCGAACAGGGTAGTCAAGCAAGAGCCCCAACAGCAGCAACAACAGCAGCCTCAGCAACAGCAGCAAGCAGCCCGTGCCAGAACCTTCAACATCAACGCTCATCAGGCTCAAGCTGACAACAACGTGGTCAATGGTACGTTCTTAGTGAATGGTATATATGCATCATGTTTGTTTGATACTGGAGCCGGTAACTGCTTTGTGTCGTTTGAATTCGAGAAGCTCCTTAGTCGTAAGCGCTCTTATCTTTCGTCGTTATTCGAAGTCGAGGTCGCTACCGGAAGAACCGTCGCTGTAAATTCTGTACTCCGTGATTGCACTCTCGCGCTCAACAATCACATCTTCCCAAGTGACCTTATTCCGATGCAACTCGGAAGTTTCGACGTCATAGTAGGCATGGACTTTCTTCGCGAAAACCATGCTGAAATTGTGTGCTTCGACAAGATGATTCGATTTTTTGCTCGCCAACGGTGATCTTCTATGTGTGTATGGTGAAACTGCTTCGAAAGGCCTCAAGCTAATGTCGTGTATTCAAGCCAGCAAGTATCTCCGCAAGGAATATCGAGCCTTCTTGGCCAACATTGTAGTAGCGGAGGAGGGAAAGAAAAAGAAAGTTGAAGTCAAAGATGTTCCAGTGGTCCGTGAGTTTCCTCAGGTGTTCTCTGATGATCTCCCTGGATTACCTCCAAGTCGTGATATCGACTTTCGCATCGACCTTATTCCTGGAGCTAACCCTATCGCTAAAGCCCCTTACCGACTCGCTCCCTCCGAAATGCGAGAACTCTCGAATCAACTCCAGGAATTGCTTGAAAAAGGTTTTATTCGCCCGAGCACTTCTCCTTGGGGCGCGCCAGTCCTTTTCGTCAAAAAGAAGGATGGGTTGTTCCGAATGTGCATCGACTATCGGGAGCTGAATAAGCTAACCATCAAGAACCGATACCCCTTGCCCTGAATCGACGACTTATTTGACCAGCTGCAAGGTGCTCGGTGTTTCTCGAAGATCGATTTACATTCAGGTTATCATCAATTGCGAATTCAAGAGGAAGACATCCCTAAAACCGCTTTTTGAACCCATTATGGCCATTACGAATTCGTTGTTATGCCTTTTGGTCTAACTAACGCACCCGCGGTTTTCATGGATCTGATGAATCGTGTGTGTAAGCCCTTCTTAGACCGTTTCGTCATCGTGTTCATTGACGATGTCTTGATCTATTCCAAATCGAAGGCCGAACACGCGCAACATCTACGTTTGGTTCTCGAGTTACTTCAGGGGAATCGACTCTACGCCAAGTTCTCCAAGTGTGAATTTTCGCTGGAGGAAGTTCAGTTTCTGGGTCACATCGTGAATAGCCAAGGTATACACGTCGATCCCGCGAAGATTGAAGCAGTTAAAAGTTGGATTACGCCTAAGACCCCATCCGAAGTTCGTTCTTTTCTCAGACTAGCGGGTTATTATCGACGATTTATCGAAGGATTCTCCAAAATCGTTGTGCCGCTTACCGCTCTTACCCATAAAGACAACCCTTTGCGTGGGGAACCGCGCAGGAGACTGCCTTTCAAACCCTCAAGCATATGCTGTGCAATGCACCGATTCTTACACTACCCGACGGAAGCAATGACTTCGTTGTCTATTGTGATGCTTCAAACCTTGGTCTTGGCTGTGTTCTTATGCAACGAGACAAGGTTATAGCTTACGCATCTCGACAGCTCAAGATCCACGAGAAGAACTATACAACCCATGACCTCGAGCTAGGCGCAGTTGTCTTTGCACTAAAGATTTGGCGACACTACCTGTACGGTACCAAGTGTACGATCTTCACCGATCACAGGAGTTTACAACATATCTTCGATCAGAGAGAACTCAATATGCGTCAACGCCGATGGGTAGAACTTCTCAACGACTACGACTGTGAGATTCGTTATCACCCAGGCAAGGCGAATGTGGTTGCTGACGCGCTCAGTAGGAAGAATTACGTGCTCAGCGTCCGAAATATTCAACCGCGGCATAATCTCGAAACTCTCATCCGTGAAGCTCAACATGCTTGCTTTAACGAGCGTACATTGAAGAAAGAAAGGATTCATCACGATGGAACTCAGCTTGTAAGCAAATCTGATGGGATATTCTACTATCTGGACCGAATCTGGATCCCGAAGAGGACCGATTTGCGAAAGATCATCATGAATGAAGCCCACAAATCCCGATATTCCATTCATCCCGGTGCTGACAAAATGTACCAGGACCTTCGCTACAAATACTGGTGGTCGGGGATGAAGCGGGATATCGCTCTTTATGTTGGTAGTTGCTTAACTTGCGCAAGAGTTAAGGCTGAACATCAAAGACCTTCCGGCTTACTCGAACAACCGCCGATACCTATATGGAAGTGGGAGAGCATAGCTATGGATTTCATAACTAAGCTTCCGACCACGCCATCAGGTCACGACAGTATTTCGGTCATAGTGGATCGTCTAACCAAGTCAGCCCACTTTTTGCCAATACGAGAAGACTATAAGGTGGCCAAACTAGCCCAAATCTACACCGAAGAGATCATTTTAATCATGGTACGCCTCGCGACATCATCTCTGACCGTGATGCTCGGTTCACTTCGAGATTGTGGGAAACATTTCAAGCGGCCCTTGGTACGTCGCTGAACTTGAGTACTGCATTCCATCCACAAACCGACGGACAGACTGAAAGAACGATCCGTACTCTTGAAGACATGCTCCGTGCGTGTGTTATTGATTTTGGTGGTAGTTGGAGCAAACACCTGCCATTGGTCGAATTCTCGTACAACAACAGCTATCATTCCAGCATCCAAATGGCACCATTCGAGGCCTTATATGGTAGAAGATGTCGTTCGCCTATTGTGTGGCACGAGATCGGTCATTCTCAATTAACCGGTCCCGAGATACTACAAGAAACGACCGACAAAATCCACCAGATAAGAGACAACTTGGTAAAAGCTCGGGACAGACAGAAAAGTTACGCCGATAAACGACGCAAGCCCGTGAATTTAAAGTTGGTGACTACGTACTCCTAAAGGTATCACCTTGGAGGGGTGTAGTCCGATTCGGCAAAAGAAGGAAACTCGCACCGGGATATGTAGGACCCTTCAGGATTCTGGAAAGGATCGGAAAGGTTACCTACAGACTCGATTTACCGGAGGAACTTAGTAACGTCCACCCGACTTTCCACGTGTCAAACCTCCGAAAGTGCGTAGCTGATTCCGATGCGATCGTACCGCTTGACGATCTTCAGGTCAACGAAACTTTACACTTCGTGGAAAAGCCCGTCGAAATCATGGATCGCCAAACCAAGCAACTCAGACGCTCTCGAATTCCGATCGTGAAAGTCCGATGGGAAGGCAAACGAGGCGCGGAGTTCACTTGGGCACTCGAAAGCGACATGAAGGCCAAGTACCCGCAGTTGTTTAGATAGATCTGAAGCATCAAATTGGTAAAATCACGGTGATGTACGGCTCTCAGCTTAATTTCGGGACGAAATTCCCTAAACAAGGGGAGGCTGTAACACCCCGTGTTTTCCAAAGTCAAAGTCAAAGTCAAATGTTAACTGTTACTGGAATTAATCTATTTTAATTTTTGTATTATGTGTAGCAAGTGTTGTATGAGCTAAATGAATCGAACGTTAATCTAATTGCGAACCGATAATCGACTTTGAATGGTAGGAAGTAACAATGCGATAAAGTTAATCAATCAGTAATCAAGCTAATCGAATCAATTATCGAACTCGAACCTCGAATTACGTGAAATTTGGTACTTTTATACGTGTGTGTGTGCCTTGTGTGTTACTTGTGTGTGCTTACTTTACGTCGTTATGTGTGGTGAATTAATCGAATCAAATCGAAAATCGATGGAAACTGAACTCAATTGAAAATCGAACCGAAATGAGAAGTAAGGATGATTGTATGTTAGATATAATCCCAACTACTATTAAAAGTAATTTGATTAGGAATTCTATCATACTCAAATCATCGTTCATCGAAATCGAAATACCAAAAATCGTCGCGAAACACTCAAAAGGTTGTGCCAATCGAACAGGGCAACCTGATCGAGCAGGCCAACCGATCGAACAGTCCTGTTCGATCGGCCAGCCCATCGATCAGTGCAACCCTGGCCGATCGGTTACACCTTTCCTCTTTTGGAAGCCTATAAATAGGGCTGTCATTGTCATCCTTTACCACTTTTGGAAAGCTCTGACCGACCAGCTCCTATTCTGCACTATTTCTCAGATTTCTCTCCGATTCGGTTAGTTTTTACTCTAAATCTTGTACGATCTTGTTCATTTAATGATTCTACACCTTTCTATCTTTCAAAACTTGGATTCTAACCGTGAAATCACCAAGATCTAGGTGTTCTTGGGTGATGTCATCATGGTGTTCTTCAAGAACATCATGTTTTGGCATCATTCCACCATGATTAGCTTAGATCTAGCCGATTTCCACATAAACAAACTAAAATCTACCAAAGATCTTAACATTTCACGGTGAAAAGGGTGGAAAGACGGATTTTCTAACCATCTTTCAACTCTTTTACACTCAACACTCTAAAAACCGATAGAAAACGGACTTTGAACCACTCACGAATCATTCTAAACTATCACATGGTTCAAGGTTCGGATTCTAACTAAGAGGTTCACCGATTTCGGGTCAAACGTTAAACTACCGTTCCGAACAGTTTACTGGCCGGACTTGGGTGATTCCTGCCCGAACCAGTAAAACAAGTAAGAACCTAAGTTCTATGGTTTAACTCATTGTCAAAATACCTCAAAATCATATCAAGTTAACCAAAACAGCCAAGTGTTAGACGATAGGCTAACCAGGTCAGAAAGGCTGGCCGAACGGTTAGGCTGTTCGAACGAACAGCCCAACCAAACGGACTTCCCAGCCGATCGACCGGGTTAACCGATCGGCTGACACATGGTCCACACTAAACACATATTCAAGAAGTATGGTATTGACGAAGTGATGTTCGATCGAACTTACCACTCGATTTGAAACATTACTCCTCAGATCATGAGATACTATGCTTCAAACACTTGACCATTTTTCAAAGCATTGGAGTGCCACGCGATCGAGCATGCTACCCGATCGAGTGACACACTGCCAAATGATCACACTGAAGTGACTAACCGAACGGTTGGACTAACCGATTGAACGGACCGTTCAATCGACCGACTTGAAAGGTAAGGACACTTCAATGTGTTCAGATGCTGCAACTAAAACTTCAAAAGTTCAAACCATCATACACAAACATATCCTTCCTAAAGGAAGAAATAATCCACTCCAAAGGACCAGCCGATCGAGCCTACCGGCCGATCGAATGGGACTGTTCAAACGGACTTTCAAGCCGAACGAACAGCCCGTCCGATCGAACCAGTTGTCCGATCGACCGGCCCAATCGACCCATTATCAATCGTTTGCACTTCCGCGTTACTCATCGTTGTGTTATCGAACTATTCAGGCTAACCTACTCTCAGCGCTCCCTTCAATCCATAATCAATCACTGTGAGTATACTCGATCCCTTTTTGCTTTTAGCACTTTTGGGTGTTACATACGTTATCTATCAAATCACAATCAAACACAAACTATTGAACGCTAACCAATTTGCATGTACTACTTGACTAAATGATTGATGTTTATTATGTTTACACGTGGAGTGCTATCTACCTGCTTTAGCAACATAGTACTATAGTTTGGACTCAGCACCCGTTCACACGGGGGTTGCTAAGGACAATTACTTGCATGGATTACGGTGGTAATCATGTATTGCGAACTGTCTCGGACAGTCAACCCGCAGTCGTTGGTATCGATGGTTCCATGTCGATAATTAACATATATCGTTTTCCTCTGTGTACGTGCCTGGTTATGCGTAAACTATTCGAACTCTATATGCTATTATCAAACTTGTGTGCTCACCTTTACATTATATGTATTGACTTTATTTTAACGTATGTGACAGGTGTTTAAGGTGTTAGCTTGCTAGGAAAGCGAGGCAATAATAAAGCTTTAGAGCCCTCCTAGCAGTTGTAGGTTGTAGCCTACTTAGGGGTCTCTAGAAGCAAATAAATGCTAGCCTTGGAGCCGTTGGAGTTGTTCGATCAAGCATCTTTGACACTAGATGTCGATAGATCTTGTCCGGATGAGTCTGAATGACTCTGGGCAATATTTGAACAATTTTGTCTGTAATAAATTAAATCTGAGTTGTCGGAACAGTAATATTTGTTTGGTTGTATTCTATGATAACTTGTTTATTTATTTGGGATACGGTATGGGACGTATCACTTAACTGAATTTGTAATAATAGTTGTTGTGGATACTTCTGGACAATCTGTTTCGCTCAGTGCCGCGCCCCGATGATTCCGCCATCGGTTGGGGTGTGACACAAGGACCCATGAGTGGGCCTCGCCCTGTACCCGATAGATCTACCCCCTTTGTTCCGTGGTCTTAAACAAGATTAATGGTGCTTTAAGTATCAGCCTATTCGCACGTGATCTACTAATTCATTCTGTTGCTTAACCATACCATAGTAACATGTATTTCCCCCCGAGAGTTATAAAACCGAAAACGTTTAAAAGAAAAGGGGGACATGAACTCACAGTATTGTGTCCAGCAATAAGTTCTAGCAACTGTGTTCCGTAAGCGTGAGTTAACCTACAAGGGTTCTAACTCGTTAGACACGTCGGTCTCTTCTAGACATTGTACTCGTTGTTCATCTTGAACGTTATTGTATACGTTTTGTTTTTGGAACACTTGTGTATTTTAGATATGTTGGCATTTGTTTCGTATGTTTGTTTAGTGTGTGTGTGTGTGTATATATATATATATATATATATACACACTTCTTGAGTTCATAATGTGTTAGAACGGGCATCGCCCTTTGTAAGTATCCGTGCTTCGCACGAGTATATGTGGGTCTAGCACGTATAAGTACTCGTGTCGTACAAGTATAAGTGGACCGAGTCCAATAGCGTCTTTGTTCCGTGCACGACGCATGTTTGTTGTATGAAATATATATTTCTCAAAAATATATATCTTTAAGTTCGGTGAACGTCGTTCACATGTATACGTATGATTGGTTTGTTTTAGGTATATATTTGTTTCACAAATATATATGTATATATATATATATATATATCTTTTTAAGAATAGTTTTTAAAAATATTTATTTTTAACATTGTATATATGTTAATGTACATGTACGGTATTTATTGTGAGTGTACACTTTAACAAGTGTATATGAGTACATCGTTATGTATTTACGTATTTTGTACGTATACGTATGCCGTATTTATACGTGTAGTATACCGTATTTATATGTGTGGTATACCATATTAATACATGTGGTATACCGTATTTATACGTGTAGTATACCGTATTTATATGTGTGGTATACCGTATTTGTAATGTATTTTTACAATATATTTTTATTAAAAGTATACATGTATTTTTCATTGGGCCTTAGCCCATGTCTTTTAAGTTGTTGGGCTTAATCCATATTATGAGTGCATTTGGGCATAGCCCATTTTAAAAGTTAATGGGCTTAGCCCAACTTAATAAATAATGGGCTTTTACTAACCCATTATCACATCAAGTATTCTTGTATTTTTACAAGTGTATTTTATACGTATTCGTATACATATATATTTTTATATGTGCCCACTTGGTGATTTTCGTTTTGCACTTTCCGAAATTTTTGGCATCAAAATAAATATATATATTCCATGTCTAAATATGTATTATTTTTAGAGTTCGTTGCACGAGCCGTTACCATGTATTTTATCGTAGGGAACGCCCGCGTGTCGTCCGTGATAGGTATCCATTCCGTGTCATTCCGATGTTGTGACCGTAGCCGATGGCGGCACATTTATCCGCTATGACGTTTATTTGATATTTCGCGTCGGTTTTTGGTTATATATGTTATTTGGTCGATATATATATTATTTGTACGGTTCGCCCGAGGTCCGATTGTCCGTTATCCGCGCTTCTGTCAAATTGTAATATATCTTGTATTCGTTTCCTCATGTATTTTTACCACTGTTCGTCGCCATGTTTTATTTTTTTGGGGTTTGTTAAACGTAATGCATTTTGTATTTAGTTAGAATTCTTCCTAACTTCTAATACATTGTAACACCCCGAAAACTGGTTTGGTAATCAAACCTCGTTAATAGTAAAAACGGGTAAAATACCGTTAGTGGTAAAATTAACCCGGTGAATATTAGGATTTAAATAAATAAATTTAATATTTATTAAAAGGATGGGAAATACTTTGAGAAAGCAAAGTATATAAAAAGGCCCGAGATTTAACGGGACCTAAAATAAAACGGGGTTTTGAACAAGATGAATAACTAGGAAAATTATAACCTAGTTAACTACAAGTCTAGAAATAACTTGAAATAGGGTTAAAACAACCAAAACTATATGTCAAACAAACGTGGAGGGGCCAATGTTGTTAAAATTGAAACTTATAATATTAGTTTAATTAAAAAACAAAACCAAACATCTCATTTGAGATGTCTGGTCGATCAAGAATAGGAGAGGGCGACACCCTCACCCCCAAAACCCTAACTTCTACTAAACTCTCAAAATGAAGGCCCAAATCAAGTTGAAATCAAAATCTGAACATAGAATCGTGATCACCTTGATCGTAAGGTATGTCGAATTTGGTCATTTTGATTCAACCCAAATTCTTGCATGTGATTGAAATTGAGTGTTGAGCTTAATTATGTGTTGTAAATACGAAGTTGGAAGTGATATAAGGTTTAGGGACAAACCCTAGATGATTTCTTGTCAAAATTCTTGCATGATATTGTAAGGATAAAAATCACCATAGTGGGTGATTAATATGTTAGTAGAGCTTGATAAACACTAGGATTTAAACCCTTGTTCTAGTGTAAACTGAAACTATGAGGAAATCTCTGAATTGTTGATGTTAAAATAGGTGTTTATAGTCTAATTGAAGTTAATTGGGGTGATAAACTCAAGTCATGAACTTGGTTTAGATTATGTAGAAATCTGACCCGCTAGGTGTTTGATAAAACGCCTAAATGAAGGTTAAAATGTAAAGGTTGGGTAAAACGCAGATTTGAATATGTTAAGAAATTGTGCGTAAAGACTTATAAAAAGGGTTCTAAACGGATTGTGAATTGAACTCTTTAGGCAAGGAATCCGGATGGTCAAATGGACAAGCCGATGGAAATACGCGTTTAAAAAGAGTGCTTAAAAGGTACGTAACTACGGTTCCGTTACGTTATGCTTGATTTCGTATTCTAGCTAGTAAACTTTAAATTAGCATAATACATGAAATTGGCATTTACTTGAAGTGATGAAGATCACTAGGTAAATAAACGGGTCAAAAGGTGAAATTATCACCCTTTGACAATATTATCTAATGGTTTGTCGAGTTACATGTTATAGGAATAAATAGCAAACGGATAAGTACATCGCTATTGCTTAGCGGTTACGAAGGCAAGGTATTGAAACGGGTCAATATATTGATCCGAGCCAGGTATGTATAATAACACAACTCATCATGTAGAATTTGGAGTTCTATAAGAGTTAGACAATGTTAAAGTGTAGATATTCGGTTATCTTTATGGTAAACCGAATAAATTGAATTATGTTCATTGTGTTTTAGAAGCACATGGGTTTATAAATAAGATTATAGTTAAAAGGGCCGGATTTTGGGTCAATCAAGTATTTAAAGGACCCTTGTAGTTAAAGAAGGATGAAAATTGACCAAATTGCCCTTGTAAGCCAATTCGGACGAACGACCCTTAAAGGTGGTTTGGAAATAAGTTTTATGATTATATAAATGCTTAGGATAAGTTAGATAGTGAAAAACGTAAATTCTTGGGTCGAAGGGCTTTATATGAGTCGTCGTCGTAAAATTGTAATCCGAGGGGTAAAACTCGGAACATATAGATATCCACATTAAACCCAATACACATATAGTTGTAGTGGGAGGTTACTAGATAAGAAATGTAGAACTACAATGCTAGAAGGGAATGAAAGCGATTTCAAGCTTTAAAGTGCTTAAAATACCCTTAACGGGTCAAAATAAGCATACGAGCGAAAACGGGTTTAAATTGTGTAATAGACCTTATGATTAGAACCTAATATAGTAGGTAACATTAATTAGAAGAAATGTATGAGATATAGGAATCAAATAAATAGGTGTGTTTGATAAAATGCATAAACGGGTTAAAATTCGGTAAAAGGGGAACGAGTCGAAGGCTTATAAGTCTCAAAATTTATTATGTTGGATGTTGGATTTTAACTCCATATGACGGAGAATTAAATTACGGACGCGTAGGAAAAAGAATCACGTAAAACGGATCAATAACGAAGAAGTTTTGGCCGTTTCCGTGAAATCGGGTTGAGCTGGGAATGTACAGCAACAGCTGAAGCAACCGTCTGTGAAGAAGGGGGCCTAGCGTGACGCGACGCCCCTTGGCGTCACGCGACGCTCCTAACTCCGGAAAATTTTTAATTATTGTCATTTTAACCCCTGTACTTGTTTGAACTTAATATTTGACTATCAAAACTAACTTTTAAGTTGGTTTTGATCATAGGTGACCGCCGAGTGCACGGATGAAGATCAAGCGACGAGCAAGAACCGAACACGATCACGAATTAAGCTTCCGCACTATGTATCGTTATTATGTTAAACGACGAACGTACACATGATATGTTGTATACTTTTAAATTGTAAAAAGTTTTAATAAAACCGTAATTTCCAATGCATATGTAATCTTAATTATATGATTGTTTTTCGTAAATGATACGTTAAACCTTAATTTATAAGAACGGGTGTTACATACATACACATACTTGTATACAAGTATTTATACACATAAGTTGGTGTATACTAGTTTTATATATATATATATATATATATATATATATATATATATATATATATATATATATAGGGAGGGGCTCATGCGAGAACCATCCTTATTGTGAGAACCTTGAAAACCAATGTGAACACAACCTAAAATAGCTAAAAAAACCTAAAAAAAAACTAACCCCCACCCCCCCCCCCCCCCCCGCAAAAAAAAAAAACCTAAACCCCCCCCCCCCAAGCTAAATGCTAAAAAAAACCTAACCCCAAAAAAAAAAAAAAAAACCTAAACCCCCCTCCCCCACCCCCAAAAACCTAAACCCCCCCCCAAGCTAAAATGCTAAAAACTAAACCCCCAAAAAACTTAAAAAAATCAAAAAAAAATCTAAATTTTTTTTTTTGAATTTTTTAATATTTTTTATGTTAAAATCGCTACTTTTAGAAGCCAAAAAAAACTTTTTTTTTTTGCTTCGAAAAGTAGCGATTTTTTTATAAAAAAAATATTAAAAAAATTCAAAAAAAAAAATTTTGTGTGATTTTTAGCTATTTTTAGGCATTTTTGGTGTGTTCACATTGGTTCTCACGGTTCTCACAATAAGAGGTGGTTCTCGCATGATCTTCTCCCTATATATATATATATATATATATATACTTATAAAATTTCCCATTTTACTTTCTATAACCCATTTTATCTTATAAAAGATATAAGTTGTTGTATTAAAAAAACTTTCATCGTTTAGGACCTAAACTTTTTCGTTAAACTTTTTTTTAATGACAATTATGACCACTAATCACGTTTAACCCCGTTAATCACCCTGTTAATTATACTTTAAACGCGATTAGATTGTTAGAAAATGTTTCCATAGTTTCCCCCAAACTATGGCGTTTTCCACGTCTTAAAAACGTATTAGTTTCACATTTAAGCCCATAATCACAATCAACTTCAAATCAAGTTCCAAAACACTACTTTTTTTCAAGTAATATTTCCCACATAATTATCCATATAATCTTTGAACTTTATATATTTTTAATGGCATTTTTAATAATAATGTGATTACACTAATTAAATCTTCTAGCAAGTTCACTAAAAAAATTAACATACTTTGGAGTCTTGATCCTTTACTTAAACCACCATGATAACGCATTTTTAACACTTTTATAGTGTAAAGCATGATGTTTAATATAAAATTCATGTATTATATGGATGATGATTTTGTTAAGATCCAAACATAAAAATGTTTAGATCATCCTTACTAACCTAATTTACAGAAGATCATCTATCTTTGTAAACAACCTACTTTAACATAGTCAACATAATCATAAGTATCATCTAACACAAAACAACATAATCAACACAATGTACATCTTGTTTATTAGACTTTTATGGTGAGATTAGAGTTTTTAAGCTTGGTTTTGTTGTAGGGTTCAAGATGAACATTTTGTACATAATCTACATAATAAATCATGCTAAAAAAATGGGTGTGTAGGGTCTTACAATTTTGCAAAGCTTAAGATGAAGATTACGGGATGATAAAAGCTCTAAAGTGTAAGATTAAATATATTACTTATTAATATTTAATCTATAGCCATCTTAATCATTTACATGATAGAGATCAAAATATATTAGAACCTATTATTTAATTAGTTGGTAATTGTTGATGGACCATATTACCCTTAGTAACTAATTAGGTTTCCTCCTGGGTGCTTATATAAGGAGAGTTATGTGGAGGTTTAAGGGTTACTCAGTTTCACAATTCACACCCCATTAGATCATAACATCATTAGTTTCGGCCTCCTCTCCAGAGCCGATATCCCTTTTCGGTTTCTAAGTCACCATCATCAGTCAGCACCCTAAGGAGGAACCAAATCAAGATGACAGGCATGTCGAACTCCCTCACTGGATTCTCCTCTGCATTGTCTGCGGTGACAGGTATGATTCATATGTTTTCCTTCATGCACAAACAGAACTGAACCAACATGTGGTATCAGAGCATATGTTGATTAGTCAGTTCTGTTTTCGTATCCATAATTCTGGGATTGAAACTTGGAAAACGGAATTTTTTGAAACCGTATGAACATGACAGCCGATTTCGAGTTCATCAAGTTTGCGACTCGAGATCTCTGTTTTTCGATGAAAAGGTCATTTATTTGTTCACCGAATTAACTGGATTATAATTTTAGCCGAAATCTGTTTAGTAAAATTATTAAAATTCAGGTTTCGGGTTCCAGAATTTTATTTTTTATGATTAGGGTTCATCATGTTTATGTGAAAATTCGAATATTCTGTTATGTTTTGGAATATAATTTGGATTATTAAGTGTTTTTCCTGATTTTGATCTAATTTTGTCCTCTAAATTTTTTAGAAAACTGTTAAAAGATAAAGAGATTTAAATTTCGAAATCTGTTAACAAAATTAGATCAGCTTAAACAGGAAAGGATATCTTTTAATCCCTTAGATTTCGAATTTTCGGTTATGATATCAAATTAACAGCTGTTAGCGAGGTTGCTACTCGAGACCACGAGGTTGCTACTCGCAACCATGAGGTTGCTACTCGCAACCATAACGTCATTAGTCGAGACCATGAGGTTGCTACTCGCAACCATAACGTCATGACTCGCAACCATGAGGTTGCTACTCGCAACCATAACGTCATTAGTCGCAATCATGAGGTTGCTACTCGCAACCAGAATGTCATCACTCGCAACCATGAGGTTGCGACTCGCAACCATAACGTGATTAGTCGAAACCGTAGTTGCGACTCGCAACCATAACGTGACTAGTCGAAACCGTAGTTGCGACTCGCAACCATAACGTGACTAGCCGAAACCGTAGTTGCGACTCGCAACCATAACGTCATTAGTCGAAATCGTGGTTGCGACTCGCAATCTCATTATTTTAAGCTGTTTAAATGTGAACTAAAGAAAAATTTTTTCGGGGCCCCGCCCCGAACCCCGGGCGGGGGCACGCTGTTAAATAAATGGTTTTGTAATTTACTTAGTTAATTAATCAGAATCAGATAATGTAATGTTTTACAAAACCAGAAATAGCTTAACTTGAATGAGCTTTTGATATATCATTTCTGGCCAAAGCTGACTTGATACATCTACTTATCATTCAAGTATTACGAAAGCTATGCTAAGTGTGCATCATAAGCATGAATGTTTTAATATCTGGCCAAAGCTGATTTAATTCTTTCATAGATGGCATACTTAGCAAGTGCATAACTAAAGTGATTGTTTCAATTTCTGGCCAAAGCTGATTTGTTACAACCACTTTGCACATATGCTTAAATGATTACACTTCTGGCCAAAGCTGTTTTGTTTTCGTTTAAGTAGAATTTTTTAGTTAAGTCTATTATTTTGATGTTAGTAATAGACATTATCACAGCTTCGTTATGTAAAATGGTCATTATTTTGCCTGCCTTAGTTTAACGTGCCCATAGATCACATTAGAATTTCTTCCTTAGTATCATAACTTGCTCATCTTATTTCCACTATCAGCACCCAACTGCGGGATTCCACCTTTGACTGGTGATAACTTTGCTGCATGGAAGGATGCTCTCATGCTTACTCTCGGATTGCTTGATTTCGATTATGCTCTAAGAGAGAAAAAGCCAGCGGACCTTACCACTCAAAGTACTGCTGCTGAGCAGTTAACTCATGAAAAGTGGACTAGGTGTAACCGCATGTCTCTCATGTTTATGAAGCAATCCATAAGCAATGCAATCAGGGGAGCTATTCCTGATTCTGAAGATGCTAAAACCTACTTGGAACATGTGGAGGCTCAGTTCAAAGGGACGTCTAAGGCGCACGCTAGTACTCTTATTCTCAAGCTGGTGACAACTAAGTATGATGGGAGGAGCGGCATTCGCGAGCACATCATGATGATGAACGACATGGCCAATAAGCTGAAGGGGCTAGAAATGGAAATCAGTGATGGTTTCCTTGTTCATTTCATCATCACTTCGCTTCCTTCGTCCTTTGAAGCATTTAAGATCAACTACAACACTCAGAAGGAAAAATGGACGATGAGTGAGCTGGTCGCCATGTGCGTACAGGAGGAGGAGCGTATGAGGATGGATCGCCATACTGATGTTGCCAATTTCACTACCTCCAATCCTAAGAAAAGGAAGCACAATTATCAGAGGAAGGATGCTTCTAAAGTCCATAAGTCTAATCCTAACACTAATGCAAGTGCACCTTCCAGCTCTAAGAACTCCTTAGGCAGTATCCGCTGCAAGTTCTGTAAAAAGACAGGACACATGCAGAAGGAATGCCCTGACTTTAAGGAGTGGCTGGCTAAGAAAGGTAACGATTATTTTATGATACTTGAGTCCTATAATTTAAGTGTTCCTGCTAATTCTTGGTGGTTTGATTCTGGTTCTATGGTTCATGTTACCAATTCTACTCAGGGATTCCTTTCAATCCGGAAGCTGGAAAGAAACCAAAGAACGCTTAAGGTTGGGGATGATCGAGAATTAGAAGTGAAGGCCATTGGAACATTACAATTAGTTATGAAAACTGGTTTATGTATTAAACTTTATGATACCTTATATGTTCCTGAGGTAACTCGGAACCTTGTATCAGGACCAAAGTTAGACATGGACGGTTTTATTGTTTCCCATGGTCATCGCCAACTCTCTATCCATTATGATTCTGTTCTTTATGGTACTGGTGTTCTGGATGGAGGTCTCTATAGATTAGAACTAGATGATGGCTTTTCCAAATCTTTGTTGTCATATAACATTAATGAATCACTCACAAAGATGGAAGAGAAACGAGACTTAGAGACTTCATCCATGTTGTGGCATCAGCGTTTAGGCCACATTTCAAAAGAGCGATTAAATCGTCTCGTAAAGGATGAAGTCTTACCTCCTCTCGATTTCTCTGACTTTGGAACATGTGTCAAATGTCTTAAAGGTAAAATGACATTAGCGAATAAGAAAGGTGCCACTAGGAGTTCTAATTTATTAGAACTCATTCACACTGACATTAGTGGCCCCTACCAAATCGCTGGCATAACAGGACATACTTCATTTATCACTTTTATTGATGATTATTCTCGTTACATGTACTTGTATCTTATTAAGGAGAAATCTGAATCTCTAACAACTTTTAAAGATTATAAGGCTGAAGTTGAAAAGCAATTAGATCGTCAGATTAAAGTTGTGAGATCAGATAGAGGCGGTGAGTATTATGGAAGACATACTGATGTGGGTCAAGCTCCTGGTCCATTTTATGAGTTTTGTAAGGGCCAGGGGATTGTGAACCAATACACCATGCCTGGTACACCTCAGCAGAACGGTGTCGCTGAAAGAAGAAACCGTACCCTTATGAACATGGTGCGCAGTATGTTAGCCAACACTAACTTACCATTATTCCTCTGGACTGAAGCGTTAAAAGCAGCTGTTCATATACTCAATAGAGTTCCTTCTAAGTCTGTCCCTAAAACTCCTTATGAACTTTGGACAGGAAGGAAACCGAGTCTTAAATATATGAAAGTATGGGGCTGCATTGCTGAAGCAAAACTTTACAATCCTTTCCTAAGGAAACTTGACCCTAAAACAGTTACCTGTTTCTTTATCGGGTATCCTGAGAACTCTAAGGGTTATCGTTTCTATTGTCCTTCCCATGTCACCCGTATTGTTGAAACCAAGCGTGCCGCGTTCCTGGAGAATTTCAAGGTCAGTGGGAGCAGTACCAACCCTTACGAAGAATTGCAAGAAGTACAAGACGCGGGGGGGAGAGACTCGTCGCTTACCATTACTCCGATTACTCCTCTTGTACCCAATGCAACTATTGTTCCTGAAGCTACTGCACCAACTCCAAATTCACCTCTACAATCAGAACCCATTATACCTCATGACGAAGGCACATCAAACGCTCAAAACCAAGACAACGCTGAACCCGATAATCTACTCAGGAGGTCATCCAGGCAAAGAAGGCCTCCTAACTGGGATGATTATGTTACCTACCTGACTGAAATGGATCCCGGAAAGCTCAATGATCCTATCTCTTACAATGAAGCCATTAGCAGTGATCAGTCTTCTGAATGGAATAAGGCAATGATTGATGAGCTTGATTCCATGAAGAAAAATGACGTTTGGGATTTGGTAGAATTACCCAACGGAGTCAAACCCGTAGGATGCAAATGGGTGTTCAAAACAAAACTGGATCCGAATGGTAACGTTGAACGCTACAAAGCGAGATTGGTTGCAAAGGGCTACACTCAGAAAGAGGGAATTGATTATCAAGAGACGTTTTCACCTGTCTCTCGTAAAGATTCATTAAGGATCGTCATGGCCCTAGTAGCTCATTTCGACTTAGAGCTGCATCAGATGGACGTTAAAACTGCTTTCCTTAACGGAGATTTGGACGAAGATGTTTACATGAAGCAACCTGAAGGCTTTGAGCCTGAAGGTCAGGAGCATCTAGTCTGTAAGCTGAAGAAATCCATTTACGGGTTAAAACAAGCATCACGTCAGTGGTACCTCAAGTTTGATGAAGTCATGAAGAAGCAAGGTTTTATGAAGAATCAAGTGGATCAATGCACCTACCTCAAGATGAGTGGGAGCAACTTTACTATACTTGTCCTTTACGTTGACGACATTCTATTGGCAAGTAATAGTTTAGACATGTTGCATGAGTCGAAGCGGTTACTCTCGCATAACTTCGACATGAAGGATCTCGGAGATGCGTCTTACGTCATTGGCATCGAAATTCACCGAGATAGAAACAAAGGGATCTTAGGATTGTCCCAAAGGGCCTACATAGATCGTGTCCTTACACGGTATAACATGCAACAGTGCAAACCCTCCATCGCTCCAGTAGTTAAGGGAGATGTTTTCGGTTCGTTTCAGTGTCCGACAACAGAGGTTGAGAAGGAGCAAATGAGCCAGATACCTTATGCATCAGTAGTCGGGAGCTTGATGTATGCTCAAGTCTGTACTCGTCCAGATATCGCTTATATTGCTGGAATGCTAGGCCGTTATCAGACTAACCCTGGCCTAGATCACTGGAAAGCAGCTAAGAAGGTACTTCGATATCTGCAAGGGACGAAAGACTATAAGCTGACTTATAGAAGAAGTGATCATTTGGAAGTGGTGGGCTATTCTGATTCTGACTTTGCCAAATGCAAAGATGACAAGAAATCCACTTCGGGCTATATCTTTATGTTAGCAGGCGGCCCTATCTCTTGGAAGAGTCATAAACAACAGTTGACCACAACTTCCACAATGATGGCAGAGTACATTGCTGTCTATAACGCAACCTGTCATGGAATGTTGATTAGAAACCTGGTCACTGGACTCAAAATCGTTAATTCCATTTCTAGACCATTGAAGCTTTACTGTGATAATTCAGCTGCCGTTAGTTTCTCGAACAGTAACAGTTCGACTGGAGCTGGTTTATATCTCGATACGAAATATCTTTTTGTACGTGAACGTGTTGAGGAAAATAATCTTTGTATCGAGTATATTAGTACTAAGGATATGCTTGCGGATCCGATGACTAAAGGTCTCCCTCCTAAGGTTTATGAAGAACATGTTCGTAATATGGGATTATGTAAAGACCTTATTTGAGCATATTGTACTAGCTTATGTTTTATGTTTAATGAAATTTCCTCAAGTTTGATTTTGTATGTCTGTTAGAATATGTTCAACCGGTATAATGGCATATAGACAAATAAAAGTTACAAATCAAACAAAGGGCTTATGCGTATTTTGATCATAACGACTAGGTTTTAAATTAAGGCTATAGTATGATTAATGGGGGTCCTGAGTCGCATAATGATTCAACGGCTGTATTTCTCTGCTATAGTACTTGTTTAAGGCTAAAATGAGTGTTAACTCCTGATCAGGCTTAGCTAATACTCATAGTAAATGATTACTCGGCTAAGTGGGAGAATGTAAGATTAAATATATTACTTATTAATATTTAATCTATAGCCATCTTAATCATTTACATGATAGAGATCAAAATATATTAGAACCTATTATTTAATTAGTTGGTAATTGTTGATGGACCATATTACCCTTAGTAACTAATTAGGTTTCCTCCTGGGTGCTTATATAAGGAGAGTTATGTGGAGGTTTAAGGGTTACTCAGTTTCACAATTCACACCCCATTAGATCATAACATCATTAGTTTCGGCCTCCTCTCCAGAGCCGATATCCCTTTTCGGTTTCTAAGTCACCATCATCAGTCAGCACCCTAAGGAGGAACCAAATCAAGATGACAGGCATGTCGAACTCCCTCACTGGATTCTCCTCTGCATTGTCTGCGGTGACAGGTATGATTCATATGTTTTCCTTCATGCACAAACAGAACTGAACCAACATAAAGTGCTCCTTAATGCTTGCATACACTTTGGATAAGCTTGTAATGGTTTAAATGGGTTAATGTGGGGTATTTAAAAGATGAAAAAAAAAAAAAGAAATAGGATTGTTGGGCTGCCGAATTGGAGGGAGGAGGAAAAGAAAGTTTTTGTGGTTGTTGAAGTGTTGTAAAGATAAGGAAGATTGATGGTGGCGTTGTTATAATTGTTGCACCATATCTTTAAGTTAAGAGGAAATCATCCATCACCATACTTCTATCAAAATCAACATCTCTAGTGTATGGGGGTGTATAGCCGTGAATCATGGGGGTGGTTATTGTTTATTATATATTTTTTATTAACAATATAACATGTGAATAAATGGTATAATGGAAGATATTTAGGTACTTAGTTTAATTAGTGCAATTAGGGGTCAATGATAGTTTAGGGTTATAAATAAAGTCTAATTAGTTTACTAGTTTAGTGGATATAGGTTTTGGATGGTAAAAATGGTAGTAGTTTGCTCGCCGGTTTGATAAAGTTATAGTTTAATACCCGGAGCTATGGTTTTAATTTATCGTCGAGGTTATGGCGTCTATTCAAGTTATTTACGACGCCGAAATATCGCTCACTAGTTCACTAGATGTTTCGTTTAGGTGTTAGGGTGATAAGAATATTGTTTACTAGTCCGTCGGATAAAAAAAACGGACAAGTTGTGCAAGTAGCGACGGAACACCGGTAACTTGTGTTTCGGATATCCCAATGATATCTACAAGCTTATTTAAGTTGTAAAATATTATTTACAAGTCTTACAGACATTAAAGATGCTGAATTTTTATTGTTGCGGACAATTATTTTATTATATTTTAGCGCGGTTCGGACGAATTTTAACGACACGTATTTTCCGGAAAGTTAGGGTATTTTTGCATTTAGTGTCCCTAGTTAGGGATTTTTATTTGTATTTCAACTGTGAAATGCTTTCATGCCACTCGCGGCTCGTTCGAGCAGTTTTCCAGAACTAGCTGGCATGAATAGTGTGTTCAGGTGAATAGTGTTTTCAGCATTTTGCCAACATACTAGGACATAGTTTGCAGTTTTCTCGCGACGTGGCGATTGTATTATTGTTGTTTGACATATTTAACCATGCCCTATGATTCTAGACTTTGTACGACCTAATCATGCAATAATTAAATGGTAATGAACGTAATTAAGCGTTATGTCAAGTGTTTAAGTTGTACGGAATTACCATTATTTTTGCCAGTTGTCACAGATGTTTAATCTCAGGCGAAAGAAGCTAACCGTGAACGGCTGTAGTTAGCGGCTAAAATCGTCCTTCATCTTCGTTGGAAGTCTAATCTCATTATCTCATACGGAATCGGCAGGCTGTGGTGGTGGTTTCAAAGTGAAGAAGACAAGGGTTGAAACAGGGTGAACGAAATTTCTAAAGGAACGGTAGAACTGTAATTATCATTATATTTTCGTCCATTCAATAAACTTTCATAAGGAACTACGTTAATTGTTATATTTATAAATAAATGATATCTAAATGTGTTATCCTATTTGCATCGTAACTCGCCTCTGAACATCAAAATAATAAGAAAAGGTAAACAATATAGTACATAACAAAGGTAAAAAAAAGGTAAACGAAAAAGAAAACGATAGAAACTCGGTTGGTTTCGGTGCACTCGTTATAGAAAAGAAAAAGAAAAATTAAAAAAATATGTATAAAAAAGAGTAAATTACAAATTTTGTTCTTTATGTTTGTACCAAATTACAGGTGCTGCCCTTTACCTTTAAAATTGATTAATTTTGTACTTAATTTTTCAAAATCCTGCACGTTATGTCCTTTAGCCCTAACCAAGTTAATTTTTTTGTTAAATCTGATCATGTGCAAGGCATATGAGGGCATTTTTGTAATTTCATTTTTTTAATAAATGGAAACAAAATATAATTATTATATGTTATATACATAAGCACACACTCTCTCTCTCTCTCCTCAATTAACATAAGGGCCTAGTTTCACTCATCATCTTCCTCAAATATGAACCCTAATTTGCGCATCCTGTTTCACGTCAAATTCGAGTTATATGATCACAATTAACGAATAAAACCTTAGGGCTTTAGAATGGAAAATGAAAACCAGTAGGATGGTGGCTTTCTTACCTAAAATCGGTGCACAGATTAACACGGTGGCTCGCCGGAAAAGGTTGCAACGGCGGCAATGACAACAAAGGAGGGAGTGATTTCGAATGGGGAGGAAACGGGTAGAATGGTTCCTTTCTTACAGGTTATATATTTTGAATAAGAAAGAATCAAGTAAAAACTATATGTGCAGAAATTGGATCTGAGTTTGGTGAAAGGGATGGAGAAACACAGACGGATGACGTGATATCGGCTCTAGAAAAGAACGGTATCAATGTGGCTGGTGCAGCCACAAAGGGAAAGACTAAAGACTGAAAGCCTAAAATGTCGTTGAGGGTTAATATTCCAGCAACCACGCCTACACGAACCATAACAGCCGTCTATGCTTTGGGAAGATCTAGTCAAAAATCCTTGAAACCCTCCTTCTTTCTACTCTGAACCAAATTAGGGCACTTTCCTGCCTTTCTAGCTCACCGGAAAACGCACCCAAAGACCGCCGGAACCAGAGGTGAAGGTGATGGTAGCGGTGGTGGGGGGAGTGGTGACAGCGGTTGTGGAGGTGGAGGTGAAGGTGATGGCGGCGGTGGTGGTGGGGAGTGGTGACAGCGGCTGTGGAGATGGAGGTGGAGGTGATTGTGGTTTTTAATGAGAGAGAGTAGAAAGAGAGATGGTCTGCAACTTGTGAAGATGATGAGTTATTTATTTTAAGCTAATTACATAAAATAAATTTCCCGAAAAAACGAAATTACAAAAATGTCCTCATGTGCCTTGCACATAATCAGATTTAACAAAAAAAAAATTAACTTGGTTAGGGCTAAATGACATAACGTGCAAGATTTTGAAGCATTAAGTACAAAACTAATCAATTTTAAAGGTAAAGGACAACGTCTGTAATTTGATACAAACATAAAGAACAAAACTTGTAATTTACTCTTAAAAAAAATTATAGGCGCATTGTTAAAGTAAAAGAAAAAAATACAATAATTAAACTACATGAAAGTTTACTCTAAATAATGGAATATACTAAATTACGAAAAAGATTATTATTCATCTTTTCTTGGTTTATATAGAGAAAAAGTGATAATTGTTGCAACAATATAAGGGCTTGGGCAACGGTTGGGCTACAAGCAGGCCGGACTGCGAGATTGTTGGACATGAGTTTTAAATCCTAACCAACATAAGTAGAAATTATTACAGATTACAAAAAAACACGACACTAGAAGCAATAATTTAAACTTTTAAATTGATTTATATTTATGTCTTTATGTGTTATCTTATGACAAGGTACCTTTAACATCCAAATTACCTATTAAAGAAGAACAACAATAAGTGGCTAAGTATCCACTTGGGAATAGCCCAGTGGCTTTGGTATGTTTAGATAGAGTTTAAGTGTATGAGGAGTCAGAGAGCTTCAATCCCCATAGTGTGTGAGTTTAGCCATTCAAAAAACAAAATTAGTGTCTAACGTATCCATTTAGGTAGAAAATACACTACGACTACAAAAACGGTTTACATCTCTCCAAATTTAATTTGGTCTATGAAAAAACGGGTTACGAAACATTTTCTTGCACTCAAAAAATAAAAGTTATATAACTCAAAGGAACCAGCTTCCATATTGTTAAATATAGCCTTGTTGATTACACAAATAAACATGTTCTATTAGCTCTCCATTATAAATTGGTTTCTCAAAACAAATAATAGAACCAAATTTCTAAAAAAAAACAACCATGTTGTAAATCATTCAATATTGTTAAACCGACGCTTTTTCCCTTTGAGTTTAAAGAATATCTGATCTTATTGCCCGATAAGTTGCTGGAAATAGGAAGCCACTGCTGCGGTGCTGCCATTGATGAAAATTTGAAACGAACAGAAAATGGTTCAGAGATAAAGGGTCAGAGGGTCATGTGCGGATCTTACTAAGGGCTAGAAGGATCCCAGACCCTCTATTTTAGGCTTAGAGTTGTAAGTTTATCCTATTACCTTTGAAAAAATATTACCTCTATTTGGTTGGTCCACTACTAATCCAAACGCTCCAATTAAACATATTTATTTTCGCCTCTACCCTGCTCAATTTAAATGTTCAAGTTTCGCCACTGCAGAGGGTTTAATTAAATAGATTTGGACCAGTTTTGACCCGACCCAGCTATAAACATATAAAGAGTTGACTAGGCGTTTTAAGCATTACCATACATATATACTCTATAATAAAAGAAACTATGTTGAGGCCACTTGTCATCATATTAGTCCATGTTTTATAGATAAGTATTATTTTAGTTTAATTTTTTCTAATTAATTATAGATAATTCTCCTACTAAATATTATTTAGTTTAATTTCTTATGGATAATTATTATTTAGTTTAATCTCATTCTCATTTATAATATTATTTATTTAACTAATAGAGTAAATTGTGATTTTGGCCCATGTGGTTACATCACTTTTACTCTTTTAGCTCAAAAAGAATTTTTAACATCTGAGCCCCCAACGTCTTTTTTAACCCTTTTGGCCCCTTACATTTAATGGATGGGGTTAGTTTTAGGGGCCAAAAGGGTTAGAAAAGACGCTGGGGGCTCAGATTTAAAAAAAAAAAAAAATTTAGCTAAAAGGGTAAAATTGATATAACCACAGGGGCCAAAATCATAAGTTACTCTAACTCTAACCTATATTATTTATCATTTATACATTTACGAGTTTTAAATAACGGGTTAAATTTATTGAGACTTCGTTAACAAATTTTATTACAACAAAATCTATACTATATAATAAAAGAAACCACTTTTGGGACACATGTCATTATATTAGCTCATCTCTTATAGATAATTGTTATTTTATTTTAATCTCTTTTAATAATTAATTATTAATAACCCTCATACTAAATATTATTTAGTTTAATATCTTATATTATAGATTAGTTTATATATCTATTTATAGAAAAACCAAAATGGTTTCAAGTAACATCAACGCTACAAATTTTATCATCAAAGAGAAGTTGAGCAAAATTTTATTACTTTGGACTTAACAAAGTCGTCCAATAACATTTTGTTTAGATATTAGAGATAAAATCCTAACGTAGGATATTGTGCTACTTGAAAAACTCGTATAGATATCAAAAGCTAAGCTTCACGATAAATCATTGGATAGTCACTGTAATATATTTTTTATGTTAATGGATTAGACAGTCGAACTTAAAATAACAATACACTTTAGAAATATTATCAAAACTAGGTTATAACCCCGTGTATTACATGGGTTTAAAAAAATGTAGTTTTACATACTAAATAATAAAATAATATATCTTTAAAAATCTCATTTATTACACGGGTTGAATAAATATAATTTTATATATTAAATAATAAAAAATATTATATTTTTAAGAACCTCGTGTATTGTCATATATATACCAAATAATAAAAAAAGTTAAATCTTGGTTTCTTTTATTATATAGTATAGATATAGATGTTCACATCGGTTGTTTCAATCGATAACATCATTTGTTTTTATATCATGGATCGATAACCAACGCTACCAATGTGACAAACAACACTACAAAATGGAATGTGGATATGAAATACCGAGTATAAAGTGAACCGAATAGACTATAAAGAAATTGAACTAAAGTAGATTAGTATATGGTCTAAATATGGAGTAAAGTGAAATAACAAAGTAAAGTGTGCATGGTCTAAATATGTAAGAGTGAAATAAGTCATTTTATATTTAAGATTTATGAATATATAAAACTCAATGAAATTAAACTAATAATATTTAGTAGGAGTGTTATCTATAATATAAGATATTAAACTAAAATTACATTTTTTTTCAACCCGTGTAATACACGGGGTTATAACCTAGTAATCTATTTATATCAATCTAAATTTTTATCTATACTATACTATATAATAAAACATTAATGTGTGACACATGTCGTTCATGTAGGTATTTATTTTATGATTTTCTCGCCTCACTTCCAAACTTATCTTATATTAATTAAATAAATAAATGGATAATGAGCTAATATTAAATTTTATCCTACTTTAAATTTCGAATACCATTCTTCTATTTTTCTAATAAAATATTATCCGAAATTTTAAATTGTTAATTTAAAACATTTTAAATAAAACAAATTGTTTATCACGAAAACAAAACTTTGTATTAGTATATTAAATTTTTTTTCACTATACAAAATTACATTTACTAAGTTTTTTATTATTTGGTATATAAAATTACATTTATTTAACTCGTGTAATAAATGAGGTTTTTTTAAAAGATGTATTATTTTATTATTTGGTAAACAATATTACATTTATTCAACCTGTGTAATACATGTGGTTTTAAAGATATATTTTTTTTATTTGGTATATAAATTACATTAATTCAACCCGTACAATATGGTTCTTATATAAATAACTTTTTATTATTTAATATATAAAATTATATTTATTCAATCCGTGCAATAAATGAAGTTTTTAAAGATATAATATTTTATTATTTAGTATATAAATTTATTTACTCAACCCGTGTAATACACGGGGTTATAACCTAGTATCATATAAATAAGACATCTAGTAAAAACTGGCACTTGAATAAAAACGAAATAAATATAGATCATTTTATTTATCAAGCCATTTTAGATGGTGAACCCAAATTATGTTACATCTCATGATATGATAATTAGAACATATTCGAAACGCAGATTTATTACTTTTTATGACCACATTGTCTTAGGCAATTTTTTTGGCATTCAGCTTCACTACCATAGAAGCAAACGATGTCGGGAACGTCACATAAACAACACCACTGCTCTGGTTTACCAGGGATCTGTTTTTGCTTCATGCAAACGAATGAAACACCTTTGCTTGACGAGTTTAAATCACTGGCTTCATGGCTTTGAATGCTCTGGATTCTTGTGCCTGCATACAAGTTAATGTATTATGGAATATTTAGTGATTGAACTATGACAATCTCATGTGATCTTAATCCTTTGTTTGTTGTGAGAGAAAGAGAAAACAAATATATTCAACTTACAATCCGTAAATGAGACGAAAACTAGACTGAAAATAGCAAAATATGCAATAGCGAGCTTCAACATCCTCTAGTATGTCTTCTTTCTTTCGTTTGGATTTTAAGTAGAAGTATACGAAGGTGGTTTAACTACAAATGAGATGAAGGGTATTTATATGTTGTAAATTTTGTTTTTAGCATAATCTTTGTAGTTTATAATTTGATTTTGGAGATAAATTTTGTTTCTAGCGTAATCTTTATGGTTTATAAGTTGATTTTAGAGATCAAGATAATCAATGATTGTTTTGTAACTTATATTGTAATTACTAACTTAAATCTTTCTTTTTATTATATTGATCTCCTTACTCCTAATTATGATCATAACCTTCTAATCTTTCTTTTTATTATATTGATCTCCTGACTCCTAATTACTAAGTTATATCTTTCTGTTTATTATATTGATCTCCTTACTCCTAATTATGATCATAACCTTCTAATTTTATTATACGCGATTTAATGACATTTATGGTTTTTATTCAAATGGTCTGATCCATGGAATATACTAGAAAACACTTGGGGGATAAACAAGCTAGTATAACTCAAAGGAACGTAATACATAGAATAAGGCCGGTTCCATACAAATGACTATTTTGTATTTGATCCTAATAACGAGAATTTAGCCCAGCCACGTTTTGGTTAAGTTACAACAAAATTTACATTTGTTACATTGATTACTAATATTAGTGATAAAAATTTACAATCAATGACTAAATATACAAAAACATATACGCCTATTATTATTTTTTAACTACGCTATTGCACGTATCGTGCATACAACGCGTTTATTTCCATCTAAAGCTTTATTTGCTTCTTGCGCTTCTTGTGTACGTGTATCTTGGAAACATGATCGGTAAGCTTGTCGATCTTTTGGGTGACCCTACGATCTAACGCCAAAACCTCGTCCAAAACATGGCTTAGCTGTTCGAAAATATCCATTGGTTCGTGAGAAGTAGACATTGGCAACCTATAAGACCATATGTAATGGGGCTTTATAAGGGCATGAAAGATTTTGATAATGCCCTTACACTATTACTCATGGGCATTATAGAGGCATGAAGAGTGAGGGGCATTTCTATAATAATGCCCAAAGAGAAGAAAAATAATGGAAAGTAATAAATGAAATGAGCATTAACCATTACACATTTTTTAAAAAGGCATTATGATGATGATGTGGTGAAAAATGCCCCTTAGTGAGCATTAACGATTACCTATGGTCTAAGTTAAGGAAGAAAATATAAACAAGTTTTATCAATAATTTAAAGAAAACGATCAATCAAAAACTAAGTTAATGATTTTACAAAGAGGCTCGTATATAGATTCTCGATTCGTAATTGCGCCCAAAAAAAAGTGGAAAACCTGGATATAAAAGAAACAGCCAAAGATATATGGAAAAAAACATTTCATAATTATTTGATCTTGAAGTTTATACGCATAACCATATTTTAAATAGGAATATTGGATTTTAATAATCTCAACTATTCGTCGTTAGCCGCCAACAGTCTCAGCTTTAAAAATAACCACTGGCAGTCCTAAATTTCAACATATTGCCCTCCAATGGACACTGACTAACAGAACACTGACGTCATTACTCTCCGGCCATCGAGAAAACGTTTTTTGGTCGGAAAACTCATTTTTTGCCAGAAAACTCAACATTTTTGTCATGGACCTCTTTGTGACCTTATTATGAACCTTTGCGAACCTTTTTTCTAGTAAAAACCTCAATTATTAAAGTCGTCGGAAAACTTCTTTTTCGCTGGAAAACTCAACTTTTTGCCGGAAAACTCAATATTTTCGTCACAAACCTCTTTGTAACGTTAGATCGGATCTTTAGAAACCTTTTTTCTGGACAAAAACGGTTTTCCGGCAACCGGAGACTAACGGTGTCAGGGTTCTGTTAGTCAGGGTCCATTAGTGACCAATATGTCAATAATTGGGACTGCTAGTGTTTTTTTTTTTTTTTTTTTTGAAGTTGGGGCTATTGGCGGCCAATGACGAATAGTTGAGATTATTAAAATCTATATTCCTTGTAAGTATGATTTTCGTGGCGCAGAAACCAATGTTTAACCGGTAGTTGCTTCGTTGAAGCCATCTCAGTATAATAACCCAAATGTTAACATCAAACCTAATTTACAAGGCTAGCAGCAATCATAAGGATATATATATGTGTGTGTATATATATATATGGGTTTGATAATAACACAATGTATAGAAACCCTAGTAAAAACTTAATGATCAAAACCCAGTTGAAAGACACAATGACCTGAACCTTTAACACAATGCAAAGAAAACCTAGGAAAAGTGAAATTTTTTATTTTATTTTTATATAGCAACTAGGTTTTTACCCGTGCCGCGCGTTGCGGCGGCAACATCAGTTTCTGACTTCGTTATATGCGATACGATGATGACATTAACGTGCGATGCCCACGCGTGACTTGACTGTTTTTAACTTTGTTATACACATTACGTTAGTGGGATTAACGTGGTTAGATATAGATAAAAAGAGTATAATGTCTTGCACATTGTGGTGTAAAGTCGTAAGAGTAATTTAAACAAAAGAAGAAGTTATTAAGTAGAAATAAATCATGGGTCAATGTGTCACCTACCAAAAGATTGGGGTGAAATTGTAATATAAACTTGAGGGTCAAAAAAGAAAACTTAAGACCATGGTTCACCAACAATGGTTTTTAAGTTTATACCAGTTATTTAACCCGCACATTGCGATGGAGGACACAATGAGAACTTAATCGATATTGACTCGGTTTGTTACAAGACTGGTAAGGTACCGGTACGGTACCACCAATCGCTACAGCAACCGAATCAACATGTGTCCAGTTCGTTAGCTTTTAAATTTTGATGTTTCTTCATATCAAGAGACATTATATTCATCAATTACAAAGTTATTTAGTTAACTAATAAAAAAAACTCTTATAACTTAGTGGTATGGTATTCGACTCACTACAAAAGTAATACAAAAGTAATGTCGATTCAAATACATGCAAGTGTAAAGTTAGGTGAAATTTTGATGTAAAAAATACTGATTAAGTATTAAGAAAATATAAAATAGAAAACCTAAATATAAAATAAAACTTCAAATTAAATAATAATAAAATGTAATTAATTGTAAAAAATCAAATATGGACCGACCTATATGTAAGTCATGATCCGTACATAAATAAGCTTATGTTATTGTTTTGGATTAGAATGAAAAATATATTTTGGGTAAGTTAAGAGATTATTTGTAGCAATAGTAAAAGAAAAGATTAGTTGTAGGAACAGTAAAAGAAAAAAGTGAAAGAAAAGAGGGGTGAAATGGGGGGTCGAACCCCTGCCCTTTGATTCAAACTTGCCACAATCAACCACCAGGCCAGATTAGAGCATTGAGTTCTAAAGTAGCTACATTTTATATATATAAAAGAAGGCGGTGGCTATGATGTGACAGCCACCGACCTTCTTCTTTAAGATTATATAAATATCATACTTATATTAAATATAAAAAAAATGCATGTTATACGGTGAAATTGTTTTTGAAAAAAATGTCGTATGAAAAAGTTTTGGACGTTTTAAATTGATGGGGGAATTGACATGTGACTTGCATGTGAAGAGAACGTTAATAAATCTAAAATCCCTTTTGTACCCTTCCACAGTTTTCTTTTGGCAATTTGGATTAAATTATCTCAACTTTCTCAATTTGGCCGATAATAATCCCAACTTAGTTATCGGCCAAACATGGACCGGTTCAGATTATTATCGACAAATAACTGAGTTGACATTATTATCGGCCCAATTTAGAAAGTTGAGATTACTTAAATCTAATTTGCCTTTTCTTTTTCTTTTTCCTAAAACTGATCTCAACCCTCCAAATCTTAGATTAATTCACCAAAATCATTCTTACCTTTCTTATTTATTTTCCCCTTTGTATTTGATCCTAATCCAGATATGATAGACTCGCCCACTTTAAGTTTTTAATTTTAATCCAAAAGTTTTCATTATTCTTTATTTAAACTTACAGCTTTTTTACTTAAATAATATATAATATTATTTAGATTAAGTTAAAAAGTTTATTTTACTAGCATATTATTATATATAAACTCAAAGTTTATAAATAAAAACTTCAAATCCATTTAATTTTATAAAAAAAAATATAAATAAAACAAAAAAAAATTAAAAATATAAATATAAATAAAACTTTACATTATTTTAGTCAAATATAATTAATTAAAAATAGACTCTCTAGATATTAAAGGGCATTTTAGTCATTTTAGTAAGACTTAAAAAAAGTTAACAAGGTTTGGCCTTAGTACTCAAAATTGTAACAAATTAGAACATTAATACCTGATTTTGCAACAAAAAACTATAAGTACCGGACATTGAAATTTGGCAGAAACCACAAGTACCAACGGTGTAATTTTTTCTTAATAAAATTTATATTTGGGATGTTCAGAAAAATATTTTAAGAAATATTGTGTGTTTAGTTTTTGTTATAAAAAATATTTGAGTAATTAAATTGATGAGAGAATTAGCAATTAATAAATATAATGGTGCACCAATCAAGTTTGGACAAATAGATGAAGTTGAGCATGAGTTTGGGTCATGACCTAGGTTGCTTCAACATCCTGGCCGTGGCTTTCAATTTCCTTTTTTATTTTTTTAGCTTTAATATAACCAATATTATTTTGCCAAGTGATAACCAACTCAAATAAAGATCACTAATAGGGATAGTCTTATATATTCGTGTTTGAATTTTTATTTTGGAAAGGAAACCAATCGCGTTCCGGGAAAAAATCCCAATATCGTATTCGCCTAGAAGAAAAACAAAAATTGGATTTTCATTATGGTCTTATAAAACGACAATTACTTAAATATGTTTGTATCGCCGGAAAGACAAAGGGGCCAACAGGTCAGGTTTTACTTGAAATGCACCTGGATAACATCCTTTTTCGGTTAGGTATGGCTCGAACTATTCTCTATTCTGGGAGCTCGCCAATTAGTTAACCATATATATATTTTAGTCAATGGTCATATAGTAGATATACCAAGTTATCACTGCAAACCCCAAGATACTATTGCTGTGAGGGATGAACAATAATCTAGAACTCTAATTCAAAATTCTTTTGATTCATCCCCTCCCATCCTAAGGAATAGCCAAACTATTTGACTCTTCAACCATTCCAATCTAAATGATTAGTCAATCAAATAATAGATATTAAATGGGTCAGCTTGAATATAAATGGCCGACCATTATGGGTATAATTGTAGATGTCTGAGACCAGGTTATTATGATTTCTTTTTCTTCTTTTGTGTTAAGCTTATTTATTTTATTTTAATAAATGATTCGGCACAAAAGGATTTTTTTAGTGAACGTGTCACAGCTTCCTCCTATTTTTTTGTAAAGACAAAGAAACAAATTCTATTTTCTCTCCTATTTACAATGGCGACAAAGAATCAAATTATCGCTATATTTATTTTTTTTTCTACTTCTTTCTCCAAGTGCAGTATAACCCCAAGGGGGTGGGTTTTTTCTACTAATTGGGCCCTCCCTTCACCACCCCCATGTGGATGGTCTACGTGGTTCATAACTACTCCCCTTACTACATTGGTGCTTACCTAGCCAACGCTTAGATCCGACCCTACCCAAAATTTTCTAGTTCACCCCAACATTCCCCACTTGTTTGGCTATTGCTGAGCAGTTTTTGGATATCAAACGGACCTCCCCATAAGGTAATTTTAATGTGGCCGATTTCCCTTCTTTTGTAATTAGTTTCACTAAAGTACCCGCTACGTACTCTAGCTAATTGTCCACCCCTTCCAAGTGTGATTTCTATGTTATATATGGTCGTGCCTAAAGGCATATCGGTTGAAGTAGACTCTTCTTTTTTATCAATCAAAACCCCTTCCTAAACTGTACAAGCTTCTTCCAAAGCATACGGCTTTCTGGATGTAGATGGTGATATCTATATGGTATAATAAAGTACCACATGAGTAGATATATATAGGAATCAAAATCTGCTGAATCACTCATGTTATGATCTTCTACATCCTAGGTCTTCTCGTTCCATCATCTGTTGGACCTGCAAAACACAATTCTAATCAAATTAGGCCTTTCAAAACCAAAATTCACATAAATACACGAACTTAATACGATAAAGCAAAGGGCTTTCAACCACGTATCAGTTATCCTATACCTGCGTCTAATCCCGGACCATGTCAAATCGATAATACTATAACCATCGGAGGGAAGGTCTCCGTAATCCCCAAGTTCTTTGTTGCAATGTGTGAAAGAAGAGTGAAAAGCGGTATTTGAATTTTGAAATGTGGAAAATTAGATATAATGTGCGCCTGGGAATTCAAAATTTGGGTTTACTAGCCACTAAGAATCTATAGCTTTAATCGATGATTTATTTCCAATATGGAGATTCAAATTGAAGAACCACTGCAGAATACTTTTTTTGGTGAGCAACATGATACTGGTTTTCAATTTCTAATATGCATACATAACTTGTACATTGGGCTTCTTTTCTTGTAAATATCTTAATTTTAAGTTCTCTTTCCAATATGTATTATATAATAGTATATATAATGTATATAAGAGAGAGAACGTTGAAAATTTAGGGATCAACTTATGGTGCACAGAGTACAAAATATCTATATATGTTGAATGGGTATTATAGTCTTTTCACCCAATTTTACTTTTTTACGCATGACCATTTAAACTTATGTACACTTATTTAAGGGTTAATATTAACACATGGTAAAATCTTTTTTAACATGGTGTATACAGGTCATATAACCTTATACGGCCTGTATAGAATTAAATGAACTGACAAATCTAGCGGAAAGATCATCTATCTACTATCCTTTACGCTATTATTCACTCTCTCTGTTTTCTCAAATCCAGCGGAAAGATCATCTGCTCCAGCTTCACACCCTCTCCACTTCACCCATCTTCAACATCTCTCGCCACCACACACATATACCTGAACGATGACCACCTCCACCACCCATTATACCCACCACCATCTTCAAACTGCCACCCACCCCTACCCCCACACACCATGGCCATTTTCTTCAAACCAATCATCGGCGAACTATTTTTTTACCGATGAATTCTACAAATTCCGATCACTACACAAGGCACCACCCATAATTCATCTCCTCCCCTCAAGTTTTTCGGGTAGTCCTCAAGTTTTCCCGCTGACATCGATTATGATGGGGAAGATTAGGTGGCCAGCGATTTCGATTGTGATGGGGAAACTTAGTGTAACACCTCGAAAATTCCTGTCCAATAGAATAAAGACACGTGTCATGGAGGACACGCTTCAGGAACCCGGATCAAATAAAGAGATGTATGGTAGGATTTTAAAGAGGGCGTCATGTTATTAAAAATACCTCTGAACGACCCAAGGGTGACATGTTATTAAAGCACCTCTGAGCGACCCGAATTATAAATCCCAAGATCCATAAATCATTTGATAAACATCTTATGTTCTAACCGGTTGATTTCCGAATAAATAAAATTTCCATCTTTATATGGAAAATGGACTATTGATGATGTTACTACAAGAAAATCTAATTGTAATCCTAATCTATTTGGGAAATATTGATTAATCTTGTTCAATTCAAACTTCCTTGGTTTTTCCGTCAAATTACTCCCACAAGAATCCACTATGAGAAAGGGGACATGTAAGAGCTCTTCTTCCATGCAATAGCTGTGCAAGTGGTCCCACAAACTGAAAAGAGATAGCATGTTTCGGATATTATTGGTTGCATGGTCAAGACTTAAAAGTTTTCAAACTTTTGTCTTCTGGCCATCGCTTACGGACCGCAAGACCCCACGTTTACGGTCCGTAAGCAGGTTACCTGGGTGTGTTCAGCAAGGTCGGTTACGGACCGTAAAGGTTTAGGCTTACGGTCCGTAAGGAAGGAATACGGACCGCAAGGCCATGTGCTTACGGTCCGTAAAGGCGTCGCTGGCAGCAGATTTTGGACAGCTGCCTGTCCAACCCGTTTAACCGACTTAAAACGTAAAATTATGAAACCATGGGCTTGCTAGGCAGTTTATAGGCCTCTAGGAACACCTGGGATGATCCTCCAACCATTGTAGACTTGCTTGTCACAATCTTGGACCTCTTGGCTCACTATATAAAGACTTGAAATTGTAACCATTGGCACTTGCTCTCTTGGCGCTTTTGTTCAAGACTCTCTGGAGCTTTCCTGGTCAGCAACCCATTTTCTTTAGGTCCCTAATCCTTCTTAGGACTCTTGTAAGTGCTCTTAACCTCCTTTAATCCATTCTAGCTTAACTAATTAAGTAAAAGTCAAACCATCGTAATTAAGGTTTGACTTCGTGATTAATCATAATGTGCTCTGTCAAATCACGAATTAAGAATACCTTTAGGAAGGTAATTAAGTGGGTAACAAACCCTTAAAAGGGTATTTCCAGATTCCCACTCTAAGCATGTCAATTGTCGAGTCAATGCTAACTATAAAAAGTCAACAGGATGCTTAATTTCAAATTAATACATAATTAGCATTGTAGGTTGCATGTAACCTGTTTGAACATTAAAATAACTTGGTAATAAGTATAAGAACATGTTCCAACATGTTCAACTCGACAATTTTCTATTTAGACCCGGTTCGGAACCGAAAGTCGCATAGTTTGACTTTCGCTTTGACTTCCAGTTCTGACCCGTTTTAGTCAAGATTAAGATTGCCTTAGAGCTTCTTTTGAACCTAATAACATGTTAGTATATCCTCCAGTGATTATACAACTCGGTTCATTAGATATCTTGTTCATATGCATGATTCCGTTAAATGCACATATGTTGACCATTATGCCCAAAGGTCTAAAAATCATGATTTTTGAAAAATAAAAGGGTAGACATGTTAGTTACTGAAATATAAACTTGTTCCCAAAATTTGACATCAGTTTGAGGTCTAGATTAAGAGTTATGCCCATTAGCGTAATTAGAAGCCTTCTTAGTGAATAATTAGCGTAATTAACGCATAGCCTATTTAAACTTAGATTTTATACAAAAACTTTATACCCACTGTTATATAATAATATTTTGGGAATTTTAAAGATTTTTATTTATTTTTAGAATGAGCATAACTAGAGGTTTTAAGCTTAATTCGGCTTATGACGGTTTTGCCCTTTTCGGCCATAAAATGAGTTTTACAAAACCTTTTGACCCCAAACCTTTTCCTACTGATTTATTATGTTAAATATAATATTTTGAGCCTTCTGGAATTATAGAAATATCAGCTTTTCCTTTAAAACCCGGAAATGGCTTCAAATCGCCTTTTTGGCATTTTTACAACATAGTATATGTCAAAACTAGTTTTTATACTAAAGGTCTAATACCTACTGATATATTTAGTAAAATTTCATGTTATAATAGTAAACTAAGGTTGAGGACTCAGGTTTCCCGTTTTGACCTTTTAAGCCTATGTAAAATTTCCAAAATACCCTTATGAGGCGTAATTGGAGTTTAAAATCATTCGGGGCATAATGGGACATACCATACTGATATTACAACATTTTTGGTGCATATAATCTCAGGAAACATGTATATGATTTATATGGTTACCCGTTACGCACTTTCGCGTTCGGATCGGCTTATGTGACTAGTCTACGCACGTTAGCCGAAACGGGTCAAACCGTAACATCTTAGTCTCTAAATCCAGAATGTGTTTAGTTTACCCATGTAATACAAGTATCCAAGCTTGTAGGGTCTAAGTCACATTCCTTTTCGGTTTTTCGCCTTCCTCGTGATTAAACCATATTTATTCTTCGAAACTAACTGGTCTAAGCTTAGGCTATGTTAAAAGACCCGTTAGGATTCTAATAGGTTATATTAAACCTTCGTTCCAGAATAGGAGCCCAGTAAAAGACACTTGCATTTTTGCTTTTGTGGTTTATACTTGCTCAAGTAAATACTTTTAACTTATTTTCCCTATACGGGCTTGGGGGTACGGTATATAAAATACCGCTTGGTCGGGCAATTGACCCCAACTCATTAGTAGTTGGGTATTATCAATGTGACCCGTTTGAAAACTTGGTTTTGTTTGTTTTTTACGCCTTTGGGAGCTTATTGACCATGTCCCGGATATCCTTGGCATCATTTTTGGCCACGACCTTGACACCCGGGTGTAGGCGTACACCCGGTATTATGTCCATTATTAAGGTATAAACGTTGGCTTCCCGCCGCGAACTTATACTAAGTGGTGTGTCAATTAACCTTAAACCCGACACGACTCGGGCGACTGAACGCACAACAAACATGTAAATCTTTTACAAGTTTAACTTTGATTAATTATTCCCAAGTTATAAAATGTTTTGTGCCTTGAGCATTTAAATCAATTTTTAAAACCTTTTCAAAATGAGTCAGTTAAATTGTATTTACCAGTGTAAACTAACGTATTTTCCCCAAAAAGATTAAGTGCAGGTTCTATACGTAATAGGCTGGTCTCTCCTTAGCATCATAGAGTCTCGCAAGCTTTGGGATGCATTTATCTGTTGAACAATTTTCTCCTTTTATTTCGATCCGCCTGTGGATCTATTTCGACTACTTGTGATACTTAAATATTACATTCGATGGTTGAAATAAATCTATTTCTTTTGCTTCCGCTGTGCATTATAATTTGTGTTGTTTGACTATGATGATATCAACTACGTCACGTTAATCCCCCACCGGGCCCACCGGTGACACGTGGAAATTTGGGGTGTGACACTTAGGTGGTTGGCGATTTCGATTATGGTGTTATCAGCTGACGGACGAAGATCTGACGCAGGTGGAAGTGACGGAGGAGATCCGATTGACGGCGATATGGCGGAGGGGAGCGGTGGTGAAACTAAGTCGTTAGAACAGAGTTGTGGAGCCAGAGTAGGTGATGTTCTGGCAGGAACTAAAGAAACGGGGAGAGTGAAAAATAAGGTGAAGGATACAGATACTGTTTTGGAAATTTTTAAACTAATGGACTATAATTGTTATCATTAACAAACCATAGGGATGAAAAATGTTACTAACTTATTATTTATTTTAATTTTAATAACAGGGGCATTATCGTCATTTCAAATAAACTAACAGAATAATTGGATGACATTTATGTGGGTGGACTGTAATAGTTACAAAAGTGAAACCACCGGGACTGTTTTGGCAGTAGTTCAACTAATTGACTAAAATAGTGATTTTTGACAAACCAATGGGACGAAAAATGTAATTAACTCTAAAATTGGTTTATAATTGGTTTAAACACATTGTTGTAAATAATATAGACAAGTCATTATATTTGGACAACCTAGACACTATAACTAGATTAGGCACACCGTTTTAGTTAAAATAGAAGCATGGTGGTTTCACTTTTGTAACTAATTCAGTCCATTAGTCTATTACAGACCACCCTCACTAACACCATCTAGTTATTCTATTAGTTTATTTGAAATGACCATAATGCCCCTATTATTAAAACTACAAAATAAATTAATAAATGAAGTTTTATTATGTTTTTATCCCCGCGGTTTGTTGAAAATAACTATTACAATCCATTAGTTTAAAAATTGCCAAAACAGTACCAATATTTTCACAACTCCCACCTTCAACTCACCAACAATGGCGGCTAATAGCTTCATCTATCGACTATCCTTTACTTTACTATTCACTCTCTCTATTTTCTCAAATTCAGCGGAAAGATCATCTGCTCCAGCTTCACACCCTCTCCACTTCACCCATCTTCAACATCTCCCACCATCACACACATATACTTGAACGACGACCACCTCCACCACCCATTATACCCACCACCGTCATCAAATTGCCACCCACCCCTACCCCCACACACCATGGCCATTTTCTTCAAACCAATCATCGGCTAACTCCTTTTCTACCGATGAATTTGTCACACCCCTTTCAGAGCCGGAAGCGCGAGGTGTAATCGTGATTGATTCTTATTGCATACGATAAGTAAACATACTACATGATGTAAAACAAACTCCAAATTTGCCATTCAAAGTTTAAAACATCCAAAATACAAGTTAAGTTTAGAGTTTACATCTCAGCAAAAGATAATTGTTTGAAAAGTTTACAACATCACTTCAAATTAAAGATCAAGGTTTTGTTTCCTATATCACCGCAAGGAGGAGGGATATAACAAACAAATCCATCAAAAGGTGGCAATGGAGCATGGACACATAACATTTTAAACATAAAGCTACTTCTTGAACAAAAGAGGCTGTGAGCATCCACTAATTTCCTAAAATACATGTAAGTTTGAAAATCATCAACAAAAGTTGGTGTGAATTCATGCAGTTTGTATGGAGTGTACGAGTTGTAGTTGTATGAAAACATGATATCTCATTGTAAAATGTAATTGTAAATCTGAACTCTGTAAATGTAAGGAAATCGAGATCGCTAATGTTTCGCGAGGACGTTAACATGTGTGATGACATAGGAAGCATCCAAACCTAGGCATTTTTTCGTCGATTCACGACTGAGACCCAAAAGCACTCTTAAGCAAATGTAGGGCCAAGAGTGAGGCTGTCACACCCTGACTTTTGCGGAAGCGTATGATGTGGGACTTGTTTAATACCATTGCATTCAATCATAATACAACTATATGATCAAAACGATGTTCATCCATTCATAAATTTTAAAGTATTACAAGCACCATTTATTTAAGTCTTAAACACAACCTTCGACTTAATTAATGTTTCGTGAGGACTTTAACATGTGTGATGACATAGGAAGCATCCAAACCTAGGCATTTTTCCGTCGATTCACGACTGAGACCCAAAAGCACTCTTAAGCAAATGTAGGGCCAAGAGTGAGGCTGTCACACCCTGACTTTTGCGGAAGCGTATGATGTGTGACTTGTTTAATACCATTGCATTCAATCATAATAAACAACTATATGATCAAAACGATGTTCATCCTATCATAAATTTTAAAGTATTACAAGCACCATTTATTTAAGTCTTAAACACAACCTTCTACTTAGTTACAAGTCGACGAAAGTGGATGACATCTAAACTTTGAAACTACTTCTAGAAACAACACCTGCGCCCAAGATCCAACTTGTTACCTGAAATACATGTAAGTATTGGAAAACATCAAGAAAAGTTGAGCGAGTTCATGCGTTTTGTATGAGTGCTGAAAAACTTGTAAACCTTTGAGAAACTCCTTTGAAAACAGGTATGAAAAGCATTTATAAACAAAATCAAATTGAAGTTTTGCAAGGACATTAAAACATGTGAAGACATAAGGCGCACTCGAAATGCGTAGGCTTATACCCTCGTTGATTCCCTCGACTATGTCGAATTCTCCTTCGACTATGTCGAATCCGCTTTGACTATGTCGAATCCGCTTTGACTATGTCAATTTACCTTGACTATGTCAATTTGCCTTGACTATTGTCGATTTACCTCGACCGGGACACCGAAGCACTCAAGTGGTCACCTAAGTACCATGAGTAGGGTTCGGCCGTGTAACACCCCGAAAATACAAATTCTTATAATACAATAACGTTGTGAATAAATAAGAAAAGAAACTAACTAGGAATGACATTAACCTAGTTATAGAATGAGTTGTGAGTAGTTAAAGAGTTAAAACAAATAAAGAATGAAAGTTGAAGGGCCAAAAGTGTCTAAATGAAAACTAATATTAATAAAACAAAATAAATTAAACTCAAACACACTTGTTTGTGTGTTGTTGAGATCGATCAGAGCATGGGGCGATCCCAAGCTCCCCAAAACCCTAGTTTTTGCTAAAACCTCTAAATTGAAGGATCAAATCAAGTCGAAAACAAAAATCGAGCATAGATTGTTGATCCCCATTGCGAGGAGATCATAAGGTATGTAAAATTTGATAAAAATTCTCTACTTGAAATTCTCATGAATTTAGGAAATTCGAAAATTTGTGGATGCATGTGTGATATATAGATGAAATTGGAACATTGAAATGTCTAGAAGTAAACCCTAGACAAATACATGTTGAAATCATACTTAGTTCTAGCAAAATTCATGAAACACCATTGTAGGTGGTTAGGGGGTGGAGTGAAACTTGATAAACCCTAGGGAATTGGGGGTTGTTCTAGTGAAATTTGACATGTATGAAGTGATTTCAGAATTCTAGAGATTTATATTTATGTTAGATGGTTTGATAGATGAAAATTTAGGGCTACATGACAAGTTATGAACTTGTTAATACATTAAGTAAATTGTTGCCCTTAAAGTGTTTGTACAATTGTCTCAAAGAAGACTTAAAACTGAAATTTAAAGTTAAACCGCGTAATTGTAATGTTTCGGCAAATTATGCGATATATGATTAAAAAGGGGTTCTAAACATGCTATGGTTGAACTCTATAGGAAAAGATACCAGAGCGTTGAGCGGACAAGCCGGTGGTGACTTGCGTTTGAAGGGCATGCATTGAAGGTATGTAACTTAACTCGTTACATTAAGTGAATTGTTGTTAAATTATGTATAGTCGCATTGTAGTATAAAAGTTGTGTTGATTATAGCGACCATGATCGCTACTTAAATTCATTGGATTAGAGTTAGCAAGAAACCGTTTAGTAGTCATCATATTGGAGGATTCCATAAGATGAGCCAATGGGTCGAATAATAGTGTAAATTGTAGTATTAGTGTTTTAATAGTTAGCAATGGCGATAACATTAACAAGAGCATTAAACCATGGGATTGGTAAGGAAATGCGGGTGATGATAAGTCCCGGATGATGGGTATAAGGCGCCATAGGCTTACTAGTGAAACGGTAGTAAAATGGGTGTAGTTAGAGTGGGTCGAATAAATGCATAGTGACTTTTAGTCGTTCGACCCGTAGATCAAATTTTCGGTATGCTAATTGAAATAGGCACGTCGGTAATGAATTTACAGATGTATAGGAAAAAGAATCACCTAAAATGGACAACCGAGTAAAAAGTTAGGAGTATTTAAAGTTGGATTTGTGAATTTCCGGAGCTGGGCAAATATGCAGGTCCAGTTTCTGGACCTGCTGGAAAACGTATTCCCCCGCGCCACGCGAGGGGAACATAGGGCACTGGCGCGACACGCGGGGGCACCCGCGCCACGCGAAAGTCCTTCGCGTCACGCGACATGACAACTTTTAAATTTTTATTTTATTTTTCATGATTCGATGCTAGAACTTGTTTGTATGATCTAATTCAATGTCAAAACTAACATTTTGAACGGTTTTGACTTTAGGTGATAATGGGGACTTTACGGATGGCGGTCAAGCAAGTTTTGAAGAACCGAACACAACCTTTGAAGCTTCCACGTTATCATAACTTTATTAGACAATGTTTTTGGATGTAAACAATTTGCTAATCATGTCATGAACGTTTAAGCTAGTCGGTAGTTGACTAGTATATGCTTACTTTAGAATTTTGTTTTGGTAACTATGTTTTAATTAAGACACATTTTATATAAAATCTTATGATTTATTATTAAAGTAGAGTAGTAATTAGGTGGATGTTACAAGTTGGTAATCAGAGCTCAAGGTTGTCAACAAAGTGTTCGGTTCAAGCTTGATCGATCGTCCGGTAAGAATTAATTAATTACTTTAGTAGATTTTATCTTATGTAAGAAAGGAGATGTGAATCAATGTGCATGGGAAGAGCGTGTTAACACATTCAAACCGAGAAGGTGCACCAAATGTAAATGGTTAAAGCAAGTTACGGACTTGGCTAAACCAAAGCAAATAAAGTTATGTTATAAATGAAATGTTTAATGATTAATGTAAACATTTTAGTTTCAAGATGACGAAAAGAAACGATAATGATCCGGTGCCGACAAGCACCGAACAAATGAAAGAAATAATTGCCGAAGAAGTGGGCAAGGTAATCGAAGGTAGTCTATCCGGGTTTATAGACAAAATTCAAAACACGGTGTTATTACTAGTCGAAGAACGAGTCAAAAGGTTGGAAGATAGTGTCAACCTCATGAAGGAGAAATCAGGAGAACGTAAAGGATGTTCGTACAAAGAGTTCATGGCGTGTAAAACGCCAATCTACAACGGGGAGGTTGACCCGATAATATGCCAAAGATGGTTAAGCGATGTTGAAGGAGTGTTTCAAAGGACCCATTGTGACGTAAGGGACTTTGTCGCTTATGGAACGGGTCAGTTGAGGGGTCAAGGCAAAGATTGGTGGGACAATAAAAAGAAGGAAATAGGAGCCGAAGCGGCGAGGGTTATGACTTGGGATGAGTTTAAGGTGTTGTTCCTTAAACACCATAGTCCCAAAGCGGTTATTAACAGGATCAAGAAAGAATTTATCCAGCTAAGGCAAAAGGGTGAAACAATCGATAAGATCACGGGCATCTTCATGGATAAGCTAAGATTATGTGCAAGTTGGTCACCACTAAAGAGCAGAAGATATACTACTATTACAACATGTTGAGTGCTGAATACCGGGAGTTCATGACTCCGTCAAAATACAAAACCCTCACGGAGATTATCAACACCGCTCGAGAGCGGGAAATCGAGTTGAAGAAACAGATTGAGAGGGCGAGCGAAGGGCACATGATGTGAATCCAAGCCCTACAAAGAAAGCTCGAACTGTGGAATCGGGAAAGAAGGTGGATGCTAAAGGCGGGTCGCCAAGTTGTAAAGTGTGTGGGAAAGGGCACAAGGGAGAGTGTCGGTTCAAAGACAAACCGTGTCCCATATGTAGTAAAACGGGGCACACGGCGTCTCTATGCCCGGGTAAAGTCTCGGTTTGCTACAAATGTTATCAGCCCGGCCACAAAAAGTCCGAATGCCCAGACTTAGTTAGAAAGAGAGATGTTAAAGAATCTCCAGCAGAAGCTCCAAAGGCGAAGGCTATGTCCTTCCAACTTACCGCGGCTGAAGCGAAAACAGAACCCGATGTGGTCTCAGGTACATTCACAATAAACTCAATTCCTGCACGTGTATTGTTTGATACGGGTGCGAATAAATCCTTCATTTCACATGGGTTTATTCGACATCCTTCATTTGTATTGACGAAATTATCTGTGCCCTTAGAAGTTGAAATAGGGGACAACAAAAGTTTTATAGTTTGCGATATTTTTCGAGGCTACAAATTAAGCATCGATGATGAAGAATACTTGATAGACCTAATCCCGATGTCAATAGGGGAGTTTCAAGTAGTCGTTGGGATGGATTGGCTATCTCAGCACCACGCAAAGGTCGTGTGTTTTCGTAAGGAGATAAAGCTAACATCTCCGAGCGGAAAACACATCACTATCTATGGCAAAAAAGGAGGTAACCCCATAATATGCTTGATGTTGAAAGCTCACAAGCTTTTGAAGCAAGGATGTAAGGCATTTATGATATACGCGAATGAGCCCGAGAAAGAATCACTGAAGATTGGAGATGTACCGGTAGTACGGGACTACGAAGATGTGTTTCCAGAAGATTTACCGGGGATACCGCCCGAACGGGAAGTAGAGTTCGGAATCGAATTGATTCCGGGCGCGAAACCCGTAGCTAAAGCACCGTACCGACTCGTGCCGTCGGAATTACAAGAGTTGATGTCACAAATTCAAGACCTGCTCGACAAAGGATTCATAAGGCCGAGTGTGTCTCCTTGGGGCGCACTGGTGCTATTCGTGAAAAAGAAAGACGAAAGCATGCACATGTGTATCGATTACCAGGAGTTAAACAAACTTACAGTAAAGAATCGATACCCGCTTCCGAGAATAGACGATCTATTCGACCAATTACAAGGTGCGAACTGGTTTTCAAAAATTGACCTTAGATCGGGGTATCACCAACTAAAGGTCAATGAGGAAGATGTGCCGAAGACGGCTTTCCGCACACGATACGGACATTACGAGTTCCTCATGATGTCATTTGGGCTAACAAATGCACCCACGGCTTTCATGGACCTCATGAACCGGGTTTGCAAGCCAATGTTGGATAAATTGGTAATCGTGTTTATCGATGATATTCTGGTATACTCAAAAAGTGAAGCAGAACATGCACACCACTTACAAGAGGTGTTAGAGATACTCAGACGAGAAAGGTTGTATGCGAAATTCTCTATGTGTGCCTTTTGGTTACGAGAGGTGCAATTCCTCGGCCACATCATAAGTGCCGATGGAATATTGGTAGATCCATCAAAGATCGAGGCCGTGTCGAAATGGAATCCCCCGAAGAACCCTTCGGAAATTAGAAGCTTCTTAGGGCTTGCGAGATATTATAGGAGATTCATTCAAGATTTCTCCAATATTGCATCGCCGCTAACTAAGTTAACCCGGAAGGAGGAGAAGTTCATTTGGGGTGTCGAACAAGAAAGAGCGTTTCAAACGTTAAAAGAGAAGTTAACTCAAGCTCCGGTATTGACATTACCGGACGGGGTTGAGGACTTGGTGGTTTATTCGGATGCCTCCTTATCGGGGTTCGGATGCGTTTTGATGCAACGGGGAAAAGTTGTAGCTTATGCCTCAAGGAAATTGAAGATACATGAAAAGAAATATCCCACGCATGATCTCGAATTGGTTGCGGTGGTGTTTGCGTTAAAAATATGGAGGCACTATTTATATGGGGTAAAGTGCACCATATTCACCGATCACAAGAGTTTAAAATACTTCTTCGATCAAAAGGAGTTAAATATGCGACAGAGGCGATGGTTAGAAACGGTGAAGGATTTCGACTGTGAAATACACTATCATCCCGGAAAGGAAAATGTGGTGGCGGATGCTCTGAGCAGAAAAGCGGACTATGTCCCAATACGAGTAAGGTCGATGCAGCTTGTGGTGACCTCGGGTATACTTGAACGTATCCGAGAAGTGCAAGTAGAAGTAGTGAAAGAGGAGAACTGGAAGAAGGAAAAAATAATCGGCCAGCTAAAAGATTTGTCGGATGGAAGGAACGGGTTGAAGACTCGATCCGGAAGAATATCGGTTCCAAATTATGGAGTGAAGACGCTTCACCAACTTTATATTTTTCTAAGTGTCAAAATTTTATAAAAATTTTGACATAGCTTCCCCTAAAAAATGGAGGTTTTCCATGTTTTTAAAACATGTGTTTATTTTCTTTAAATCACCAAGATTCAAGTTTCAACAAATTTAACAAGTAACAATCACTAAAATCATCATGTTTATTCATGTGATGAACTTGAATATTCTTAAAAATATGTAGTCTTTTATATCCATGTGTTAAACACTTAGATCTTCTCAAATCAAGGCTTTTTGTTAAACTTTTATAAATTTTAATGAAACTTTATTTCACAAAACAAATCATCCATATGCTTAGTGGTTTCAAGATGTAACACCACGTAAAAATGTGTCCAATTATGTAAGGACACGTGTCCTGAACTCTGATCATGAGAAAAATTGAGTTTAAGGGATTAAAGTTAACAAACGGTGAAAAGATGAAAGCAAAAGGATTAAAAGTGTCAACATGTTAATTCTACCTCTGAATGACCTTTTAATGTTTCCTAAGCTTTGTAAAATATAAATTCACCCTCATAAATATGATAAGGAATTCACAAGCCTTCGGTTAAATTTGTATCAATTTGTTCAACTTTCAAGAAATGAGGGTTCATGTGCAAAAACCGACAATTCTTCCTTCTTTGGCCATTTCTAAAGAATCCAAGGGAACACTAGTGCATGGCATGGTAAAATGAGCAAGGTAGGTCTGATCATGTGGACTATTCCAGCTGAATATGTCTGAAGATTCGAGTTTAAAATGTTACATGATCAAATATAAAATTCTCTAAAATTTTTGTCTTCTGGTCATCGGATACGGACCGTATGGCCCTAGGCTTACGGTCCACAAGGATACAACTGGGCGATGCAGTTCAGGTTCGGTTACAGACCGCATCCATTTGGACTTACGGTCCGTAAGGGATGGATACGGACCGCAAGAGTTTTCCCTTACGGTCCGTAAGCTCGTCGCTGGGCAGAAATTTTGGACAGATGTATGTTTCAATTGTGTAACCGACTTAAACTCATTCTATTCGAAACCATGGATTGTTGGACATTTTTAATAAACCACTAGGACACCTGGGGTGATCCTAGGGACTCCTATAACAGCTGCAAGTGATCCATAATGTTGGAAAGTAGTATAGAAGCAACATTAGTTCATGTTTCATGAACTCACTTTTGTAACAACTTTCTAAACAACAATATCTGGAGCTTGAAAGGACTAGGAGAAGAATTACAAGTGTAGAAAAGATAGCAAGGACCATTAGTAAGAGTCTTAATCCCTGTTTAGTCATTTTAATTAGCTTTAAAACCGAAAAGTCAAACATATCGTAATTATGGTTTGACTTTCGGTTTAATCACATTTGGTACAGCCACTGACCAAAACGAAAGTGGTTATGGAACCATATTAAGGTAGGTAATTAACCCTTAAAAGGGCACCTCCTAATTATTTCGTTTGACTGGTTAATTGACCCGTCAAACTAGTTTGATAAAAAGTCAAACTGGACAGAAAGTTTAAAAATGAATTAAATTAATAAAACAGAGGTTCTAAATTATATTTTAACATTCTAATGACTTGGTAATTAATATTAAAACATGTTTAATCAGTCCTACCCGGCAATTATCAGTCTAAGGTCAGTTTATAACCGAAAGTCGCAAAAGCATGACTTTTGCTTTGACTTTCAGTTCTGGCCCGTTTAAGCTTAATTCTCCCATGTTTTAAGCTTCCATTAGGACCACATTATTCAGTAGTATAACCCTCTGGAGTTATATTGCTTGGTCCTTTGTAATTTGAATTATATGCACTTATCTGTTAATATGCTTATAAATGTCGTAAATGCCCTTTTGACACATAAATAAGATTTTTAGAAATGTGATTGGACTAGAACCTTTGCTAATGATATTTAAACTTGTCTCGAAAATTTGACATCAGTTCTTGGTCCCAAATAGGAGTTATTCCCGATATCGTAATTAGAAGCTTTTTATTTATTAATTTGCGATATCTTGCATAATGCATGTTTAAACTTGGATTTTGAACCAAAACTCATTGCCTATTGTTAAGATATTATTTCTAAGTAATTTTAAGATTTTTGGTCAGATTATAATCTGTTTAAAACATAGAGTTCTTGTGTAATTCGGTTAATGACGATAATGCCCGTTTTTAAGCATAAAATGAGATTAACAAATGATTTGAATGCCAAACCTTTTCCTACTGATTTCATACATTAAATAAATTATTTTGAGCATTTAAAACTGATCAAAATCTCAGATTCACATAAACATCTTGATTATCGTCAATTAACGAGTTTTACACTAATTAGGTGCATAGTATGGTTTAAAATCATATTTAACACCTAAGACTTTTTACCTACTGAATTCTTAAACAAATTTTCATATTATTACAGTAGGTGTAAGTTATGAACTCAGGTTTCCAAAAATGTCCTTAAAAGCTTATGTGAAATGACCAAAATACCCTTTCGGGGCATAGTTTGGTCATAAATGGTAAATTTTACATATGTATGATATCTTACTGATATAATAAGATAAATTAAATATTTTTACTGATGTCAAAGGACCAGAACTTCAGTTTATTATAAAATCTCTTTTATAATTATTAAAATGACCAAAATGCCCTTACGGGACTTAAATTGGTTTTAATTACTTTTTGGGCATATATGTTAAACATCTTACTGATGTATTAACATATCTTAAGCATAATAACAAATAGGACCTGTATGTAATTCATTTGGTTACTTGTTACGCATTTATGTGTTCGGATCGGTTTATGTGACTAGTTTACGTAAAATAATCGAAACAGGTTTAACCTTATCATTAAAGCCTCAAATTCTAGAATGTGATTAGTTTACCCATATTATACAAGCACCCAAACTTGTTGGGTATAAACAACATTCTATTCCGGTCTCCGCTTAATCTAGCGTTTAGGACCGTAAGGTTTCTTTCTAGCTAGCCGGTCTAAGTCTTTGACTTAACTAAAGACCCGTTAGCATCCTAATAGGTTATTAAACCTTCTATACAGATTAGTAGCATCTAGTAGAAGGTACGGTCATAAAGCTTTAGGATTATACTGCTGAGTTACCTTTCACATTAGCTCAGGTAAATACTTTTAACTTATTTTCCCTTATACGGGCTTGGGATATGGTATTATAATAATACCACTTGGTCGGGTATGAAATCATTTAATCGGATTGTAATTAATAAATTTGCATGACCCGTTTTAATCTGTCTTGTTTGATAATATAAGCATTTGGGGGTTAAATCGACCATGTCCTGGATATCCTCGGGTCATTTCATTTGAAATTGGCCACGACCTATGCACGGGGTGTAGGCATACACCTGACATGTTACACCCCAACCAATGGCGGAAACGTCGGGATGAGACGAACAAATTGCTCAAAACAACATAACACTAAATGTGACAATATGAATTAATCATTTTATTAAAACTAAAGAATATTACATTGTTTCAAATAGTAAACATAAATTCAAACATTGTTTAATTGCTAAAATGGGTATCTAAAGCCATCATAGCTTGTTTCTTGAGCCTTGTACTAATCAACCTGCAATATGTATTAAAATAAAATCAACACAAACACGTTAAACAATTTTATGCACACTCAATCCAACTCTATGTGATACATTCGATTCATGTTAGACATGTTATGCCATTGTAAACTCTCATGACTATGTGTTCATTAACTTTGCAAACCTCCCTTAACAATGGTAGCGCTATAGGTTGAGAAACGCCCCTCCCATTATTCTCGCGGGTATTGTTAGGTTAATCTATGTTAAAACCTCCCATTATTCTTTGGGATAGGCACGTTAATTGCGTTAAACTTTGGTTTGGACACATAGAGTAACATCGTTTCGAGTATATACTGTTAATGTGTAATCATGTTATTCACCTTGGATATGAGAAAACTTTAAAATTTTTTATATTATGTATCAAACTTGTATACTCGCCAACATGCTTTTGTTGATATTATTTTAATACATATTGCAGGTTGACTTATCAAGCTTCAAGAAAACAAGCTAGGATGGCATTAGAAACCCATTTTAGCAATTTAATTTGTTTGAGATTATGTTTGAATATTTGAGACTTTGTATTCCTTTCTAGTTTTAATAAAATAATTTAAATTTATATTGTCACATTAGTGTTATGTTGTTTTAAGCAATTTGTTCGTCTCATCCCGATGTTTCAGCCATCGGTTGGGGTGTGACATGACAGATGCAAATGCTAAAATATAAACCCACATGTTGGGGATTACTCCTTTGTGGGTTCTATAAGTGATGAGTCGGTTAATCATGACCGGCTTCCAACCGGCCCCAATTGTAAGACAAACATGTAAATCTGTATACAAGATTATCTTTAATAATTGTCCCAAGTTATAAATGGTTTGTGCTATGTGCACTTAAATCATTTTCCATAAATATTTTCAAAAGAGTCAGTTAATTGTATTTACTAGTGTAAACTGACGTATTTTCTTAAAGACTGATTGACAGGTACCTCTCGTAATAGGCTGGAGCTATTAGGTGTCATAAGAGGATCTTGCAAATCCACAGATACCTGAAGTCTGTTATTTTGTTTTCTTGTATTTTATTTATGATCCACCTGTGGATCTTATTACAAACTAGTCTGTGTACTCTATCGTGGACACTCAGACATTATGGTTGTAATAGTTTATTCACCAAGCCTTCCGCTGTGCTATTAAAGTGTGTGTATTGACAATGATGATATCAACTACGTCACGATACTCCCCGCCGGGCCCACCGATAATATGTGGAAATATCGGGGTGTAACACAAGATCATGAAAAACCTATTTCAAAACCATTTTCAAGCTTACTATGAAGACCTTCAAGTTCATCATTAAGTTTCTTCATGGATCTTTCAAGATCCATGCTTAAACTTGTTAGATCTAAGCTTCTAACAAGCTTACTGATGTGTGCAAAATGCAACATATAAATTACATCAATTGTGGCATAAAAGTAACCCTTTTTAGTACTAATGTTGGAAAAAGTGTGCTTTTGTCTTCCTTTTGTATTTTCAGGATTAAATGAGCTCAAATGAACAAAAGAAACAAAAAGGCAGCTACATCTAACATAAATACAAGAAAAGGAATAAACGTGGCATGCCCGGCCCCTCGACAGCATCCTCCCAAGCAAAAACAGGAGAACAGAAGTCTGAACACGCCCTGTGCTCAATGAACATGGGGGCGTGCCCAAGTGTATGCAGAAAAGACAAAGTTGTAGAAGCTTCTATCACCCACCACGGGGGTGTGCCCAGCGGACACGGGGCCGTGGTCAACTCTAAGATTCGCAGAATCTAGGGAAATCTTGATAGTACAGATACGCGTCTGCACAAGGGTTCGTGCCCAGCGGACACGGGGGTGTGGTCAACTAATGCAGACAAACTGCAATTAATGAAGAAAGAGAAGATGGGTGGACACGGGGCCGTGTCCGGGCTTCTGTGCAGGCTATAAATAGGGGTGCTTGGCTCACTTGCAAATCATCCCTTGGCAAACCACCTCTCTCCCACTTCACCCACACTCCACCACCACCACAACACCATCATCCACCACCATCATCCATCATCCATCATAGAGTGTGTGTAGTAGTCTCGGGATCCAAGATTGATCGTAAGAGTTCTTGACAATCAAAGGCTATGTTTGCCTAAGTCTCTTACATCACTTGGTGAAGGAAAGCATTTAGTGTAATACTGTTTATTTTTAATCTTTTCGCACTTTTTATTTGGTTATGTATTAATGACTTTAATAACTAGTTTCTTATGTTGAAGGTGAGTCTTCCTTATCATTTGTCCGTAGTGTCTTGGCGTTATTTTTCTGTCTATATAAAATAAAAGATTTACACCATTCATATCTCCACGGTCTATATGGAGATATTTTGGCTACCTGGTCGGGGGTTAAGGGAATGGTTTGGTAAGAGTCTTGCCTTGTTCAGTGTATAGATCCTGCAAGGACCTGGGTCAAGCTTAGTAGGATCTCCTTCAATACCCACTGGTATTGGATGGTGGGGGTCCGAATTTCTTGATCCCCTCATATTTAAACTCCTATTAATATATTAACCCGGCTACTTAGGATTGTATCCCTGCTGACTCAAACTACTTAGCCGAGGGTAACGTCACCTTCAAAAGAGGGGCCTACCACATTACGCATTAATAACTTAATTAATTATCTTTCAATAATCCAACCCTTTAGGATTGTATCCTTGCTGACTCAAACTACTGGGTTGAGGGTAACGTCACCTTCAAAAGAGGGGCCTACTACAATAACTAAGGTAATCTCTTAAAAAGTGCAAAAGTGCGGAAATAATCAAAGGTTACACTAAAGGCGAGTCAAATGCAAGTGATTCATCTTGTCTATCTGTTTTTCATTTTATTTTTATTTTCAGCATTTTAGTTTTTATTTTCTAGTTTAAAACCTTATTCTAAACTTTTGATTTGATTAGACGTTGAGGATAAACCGGTATTAAAAGCTCTTGTGTCCTTGGATGTCCTTGGTATCTTACCAACACTATACTACGCTCATGATGGGTGCACTTACCCATATGTGTGTTTTGTGTTAGTAAATATCGTGTTTTATAAATTTAAAACTTGACTAAAGTGGTTAAAAAAGGGCTAAAAATTTATATATAAATATATTACACTTAACGCACATCAAGTTTTTGGCGCCTTTGCCGGGGACACAAGGATTTTTAGAAAGCTTAAAATCGACGGCCTAATCAGTTTTTTTAAAACCTTTTTAAAACGCGCGCACAATTTTTTGCATTTTAGTTAGTTTTTGCATTTACAGTAAGTTGAAAACGGGCAGTGCTCACTGAACACGGGGCCGTGCTGCATATTTTCAAAACACCCAGATACAGAGTCTGAACACGGGGTCGTGCTCATTGAACACGCCCCCGTGCTGCACAAAACTAGTCTGCTGAGTGATTCTTATGGATCAATACTCAGGAGATTACAACTACACCTATGAGGAGGATGATTATAGGGAAGACTATTGCACCATTTGTGGTGACCCGCACTCGGTACAATATTGTAACTTATTTCAACCATCCACTTCATACACCTACTATGAGGAGCCCAGGTACGAGCCATCGACTTCATACACATCCTATGAAGACCCAAGGTATGAACCTTCTCCCTCATACTCATATTTTGATGAACCAAGGTACGAGCCTTCATACTCATACTTTGAGGAGCCACAATATGAGCCTCCACCTTCATATGCTTATTATGAGGAACCATGGCAAGAACAACCCACCTCATATGAGTATTATGAAGAACAAAATTACGACCCTTATCTATCATATACTTACAATGAAGAACAATGGTATGAACCATCTACTTCCTATGAGTATTATGAGGAACAAAGGATCGAACATCCGGATTCAAGCTTTGAGGATCCTGATCCTTACTCTATCACCGATATAGCCGATAGGATAATAGAACACATTAAAACTATCGAGCGTTGCATAAAAGAATCTCACGCAAGGTAAGAGGAGTCCCGCGCAAGAGAAGAATTAACTTATAATAAAGAAGAGATAGTTGAAAATGTAAAAATGGAAGAACAAATAAGTGAAACGCCGACACATAAGTTAAACAGCGAAAAAGGTGAGTCCAATAACGTTAAAAGTCAAGAAGAGTCTAATTCTAAAGAAATTAATCTCTTGTCACCTTCTTTTGAAAACCATTGTTTAGTTCCCACTCATGATAAGTTTTTAAAAGAGTTAAACACTAACACTAAAATTGATGAAACGGTAAGCATTAAGTTAACAAATGATCAAACTTCGCTAATAAAAGAAGACCCATTTGAAATCAACATTACACCGGTTCCGTGTTTTTTTCAAAACTCCTTTATTAGTAACAATTGATAAAGATCTTTGCGTTAACATAATGCCCAACTACATTTTCGAAAAATTAAGTATTAGTGATTTTTCTCCACTTCAAATACCCATTTTTCTATCTAATCGGAAAGTAATAAAATCAATAGGGGTAGTTGAGGATGTCTTGGTCCAAACAAATCAAATGGTAATCCCAACCGACTTTGTCATCCTTGATGACGCTCCACTAGTGTTGGGACAACCTTTTGTGAAAACCCACAAAGCTTTGATTAATCGGAAGAAAAATAACTTTCCCATTCAATTAGGGGCCTTCAAAAGGTGTGTCGATCTTGAACGATCAATGAAATATCCAATCGGCAATGATGACCCCCAAATTGAAGATGAGCCAGAACCACCCGATAAGGAGGGTCTAGCCAAGGACCTTATAAACGTGGCGCACCACGGAGGCATTCCGCTGAACTATCCTTAGCTTTAGATTAACTTTTATGTTTTCTAGTTTAGTTTTACTTTTCAGGAATAAAACACACTTAAAATGGCGGAGGTTACTAAGGGAAACTTGAACCCACACCCCATGCACAAAAACAGAGCCTCCCGATAATTTTTCTTCATTACAGCAAGTTTAGGACGGGGCCGTGCTCACCCCAACACGCCCCCGTGCCCGAGGTTCTGCAGAAAAGGCCATGTTCAGGTAACTGGACACGGGGCCGTGCTCACTGAACACACCCCCGTTCCCAGCCTTCTGTTTAAATTTGATACTGGCAGTCTGACCACGGTCCACGGGGCTGTGCTCAGCCAACACACCCCGTGTTCAGCTACCCAGTAACATAAAATCTTGTTTTTAACTCACTTTTACACATTTTAATCAACCGAAAAACTTATTTTTGGGACACATTGAAGACAATGTGTAATTTAAGTGTGGGGGGATGCTAAAACCTTGAATTTTTGCAAGTCCTAATCACAATCCTTACACAAAACTCTATTGGAACCGCTAATCACCCCAAAATTTTTTCAAAATTTTTTCATTTTTTTTACTTGTCTCGGTTTAATTTGGGAATTACAAGTTTTAAAAAGGTTATATTTTTACAAATTTACAACCGATAGCGTCGTGATAAAAAGAAACCAACATAAAAAAATTATGAAACGGCATGACAAATCTAGTTAAAATATGATTATATATACTTGATCACATAAAAACCCATTCCCACAAAAAGTGAGTTTTGAGCCTTTATTGAGCATACAAATACACATCTTTAAACTAAATGCTTATTTTTCGTTTCTTGTGTAAATAGCCGCTTAGTTTCTTCTAACTCTAGAACTTGCCACGACGATTCATTCCCGGTCTTTATCAACTTAAACCGAGTAAGTAAATGATGGAGGCATTAGGACTAACCTTTTTTATTTCTACACCATTATTTTTCCTTTTTTTACCACCTACCCAAAATCCCTCTAGTTAACCCCATTGAGCCTAAACTTTTTCATTTCTTAACCCACAAAACAAACACCGTTTTACCCACCAAAACCCTTTCTTCATTATAAACCCTTTATTTTAGTAAAAACCTCGGTTTTTCATATGACATTCCTTGAAAAAAAATGATAATGATGAAGCTAAGAAATAAAACAAACAAGTTCATCAAAAAGAACTTTGTTTAAAGAATTTCTTCATTAAAATAAAAAGTTACGAAGAAATAAAAGTCTTCCGAAAACCGACGCTTTTTACGCCTTTCACCCTAGTCTACTAACCACTAACCCAACCACCTACCTTTAACCCAATCCTAACCCTTCCCCAAAGTCCTCTTGATATTTACAAAGGTTTATAGTTAAAAAGGAGGATTGATTGCTTGGCAAGCCATATGGTAGAAGTAAGTTCCATGCCGGTCTCGAGTGTTTCACAAATACATCTTCGGCCGAGTGTTGAGTGATCTCCCGTGAGATATGTGAACCTGTATATAAATGGGATTTTAAAGAGGCATGCTATGCCCAAATAAATAATTTATCTTATGTAATGTTCTAAACAAGTTGAAATCACCGCGTGCGTTGCGGCGGGATGTTGATTATAAAAAAATTAGTATTACAATATGAGATGCGAAAATTATTTCATTTATGCGAAACATATTTTCATTTTGCTTTATCCTTAACCAAGATCAATCTATGTATTCTAATAGAAGGATTGATTATAAAAAAAATTAGTATTACAACATGAGATGTGAAAATTATTTAGTTTATGAGAAACATTCTTTTCATTGTGATTTATCCCTACCCTAGATCAATACATGTTTGTTTAAATGTCCAATTGAACTTCAAATATATGTAATAGAAATACCGATAAGGAGATAAAACCACCCCAAAACTTTGAACCAAATAACGTTGTTTGTCTAATTTTCTGGTGTCACAACTATTTTAAACATAACTAATTATTATTTGAATAAATCATTATTTATAATGTATTTGTCAAAATATAAAGTTTAACCTTTACGTTTATAAAACCAATTAATGACATTCTAAGCATATGCATAATTTTAACATTCTAAACTTGATATATTTTTTTATGTACCGTTAGAAGTTAGAGATCAAAGATGTATAAATAAGAAAACGCTTAAAACGAAGCATCGGAAATATCATAAATGTCCAAATATGCGATAAATGTCCAAATATGAAGTTTTGGGCCTTTGACGTATTACTAAATAACCTTTTCTACTCTACAAATGATAGCCAAACTTCCTGTATGGCAAAAACCCACAGATGGTCATCTTATGCAAACACCCTAAAAAATCCGAAACATTTGAATGGTCCCCGATTTAAATCTCAAAATTGGAGTTTGATCTTCAAAGAATAACAGCCCAACCATGGGATTCTTGTTTGCAAAGGATTGAAGGGCGCTCCTTTGACGACAATCGAGATGGTGGAACTTGCGGCGGCGGTGGTTGTTGTAACGACTCACCCAAAAATGTCCTAAAATGCTCCGTAAGTAGAATCCGAACCCCTGAAACCCTAACGTACATGAGAAATCAAGAAATCAAGAATTTAGAGTTTCATGAGGGTCGCATAAAAGGTTAAGCATAACCTTACGCGAGCCTCGTCAACTTCAAAATTATTCCGGATACGTATGAAGGCCATACGTGGGCCGCGTAGGTGTTCCTCCAAGATCACGCGGGCCGCGACAGCTCAACGATAAGCGAAAGCCTGGTGCCGCCACGTGTCAATGACTCAGCAACCCTTAGCCGCCTTTATGGCCCTCGCGGGCCGCGTAAATGTTATGCATGGGTTTACGCGGGCCGTGTAAAACCCATATTTTTGCTATAAATAGCCTAGACATCGAGCTTTCATTCTGTGTCAAAAGTTTCTTTCAAAGACGAAGTATACAGCTCAAAAATCACAAATTCGCATAGGGAGACACTGCTACGGATACCGGGTAGTAACTCGATCACTGCTCAATTGCTTTCTTTCTCTTATTCCTGTTCTGTCATTCTAATGTCAGAACTTCTAAAATCCCGAAACTCTGCCCGTTATTAGGGTAATAACTCTAATCACTGGTACGGTACTTTATCCGATCGATTGAAACTATACGATGGATGTTTAACTGCTGCTCAAACTCGGGTTATACTTTGTCATTCGTCGTGAATTCGATGGATGTTTAAGTATCGCACTTTGTCATTCGTTGTGAGGGTTTCTATCTCGTGATTATTGTTAAAGTTGAATTATGTTAATACACTAATACGAGTTCCATTGTATCTAGAATTTAGAACTCATAAGCAGGAAGCTGCTAGAATACCTAATAGCTAAGTAAACTTAATAGTTAAATAAACTTAATAGTTAATTAAACTTAGTAGTTAAATAAACTTATTTAACTTAACCCGTACACTTAGTTGTTAAGGAAACTTAGCAGTTAAGTTAGCTGAGTAGATTAATTAATCTGCTAATTAAGTTAAGTATGATTAATTAATCAGTAATCAAGATTAATTAAGTTAATCAAGATTAATTAAGTTAATCAAGATTAATTAAGTTAAGCAAAATTAATTAAGCTAAGTAAATTAATCAGCAAAAGTAAGATTTATTAATCACCTAAATAGATATACATGAAAAATAGATATATATGGGGTAGATATTATCTAAAGAAGATTTTATCTAAGGAAAGTATTACCTAGGGAATGTATTATCTAAGGAAAGTGTTATTCAGGGAAGACTTTATCTGGGGAGATCTTATCTATGGAAAATCTATATAGGGATAAGACTTATCTTCTTACCTATAAATAGGAAGCTTAGGAATTCATTTCCTTTGTTCATTTCTTCTATTCTTTTCTCTATACGTTAGTGTTCTAACCAATAATCACCGATGCGATGTTCTGTCCGATCGATTCATGAACCACCTAACAAATGCCAAAGTGTTGTACTTTGTGAATTTCGGTAAACGGAATCCAAAGTGCTATAATTTGTGAATTTTGTTAAGGTTCAAATCTCGTGACTACCGTTAGGTTTGATTTGGGTTTTACACAAATACGTATTCCATTCTGTTAAACTATATGTTTAACTATCAGAATACTCCCAAATATACAATCAAACAAGCTGTTAAATCATCAGAAGATTCAGAACAATAAAGTATACGCTTAATTATCAGAAGGAGTAGAATCAAGAAGCTTGTTAAATCAATACTGCATGTTTATGAAGTGAGTCATTCTCTTTTTACCAAACTTGCTTTCAAAATCATGTTTGTTTTCAAAGTTATAATTACAGGGATTAAGTCTTTGTAGTCTTCATTACAGCCGGTATGTGGGGTTTTGTATACATTACTTGTTATCCGTCGCCATTGGACAACAGGTTAGCCAAGGGGTGATATGACCATAGTCACTGACACCATTGGACAACGAAATAGGCAATAGGTGGTCGAGTGACAAATACCGTGGGTATATGGTTGACATATAGAAACATTGTAATCGCTCTTAATACTGTAAATTATAACTATGGGTCATTTTGTGCAAACTGAATGATTCACTCAGTATTTCCTGCTGACAAAACCTTTTTAAAACGCCTTTCAGGTAATTACAGTAGATCGGAATAAGAGATGGATACGGCACCAAAAAGGCTTACAGAAGTGGCTTAATCTTTATCAATTAAATTAAATTAAGAAAAGTTATTTTATGTATTCGGGTTATCCCATATTAAAGCTACCTTTGTAAAAACATGGGTTTTATCCCATCTATTTAATAAATAAAATCCGGTGTTTCTAAACTCTGATATTTTTCCTAACTCACGGTTCTGATGAAATTTCCGCTGCAATGTTTTTAAAATAACCACCGGTACCATTTGGCTGCTCGCGGCTCCCGATTCCGTCCAGGGTGGGGTCGGGGGTCGTGACAGTTGTTTACGCCGGAATTGCGTTGGCGGTGAGGTTTCATCGACACTACATAGCATCACATGCGGACCAACCCATACGGTGTCGGGTGACTATGAAAACGACGGTGTTCCAATTTTATGTGGGCGATAGTTTAACGGATTGTGAGTAGTGAGAACGGCGACGTTTGTTGAAACAAAACCCATATAAATCACCAAAAATGAAGAGGCGGTGGTTACGAATCGTCGGGGATGAAGAGGCGGCGGATATGAATTGCCAAAGACGAAGAGGCGGGGGATATGAATTGCTGGTGACGAAGAGGCAGCGGCTTCGAATAGCTAGAGACGAAGTGACGGCGGTTAAGAATCGTCGGAGAGGAAGGACTGAAGTTACAAATCGATGGAAGGGGTTTTTATTTTTCTTTTGCAAATGATAATGGGTAAGCATGGTTGCTATTTATGTATATACGGTTTTTTTTCTGAAATGGTGCGTTGGAACAGTGCAATTTTCAGATGGTGCGTCGGTTTAGTTTTCATAGTATGTTGGTAACGGTGCGTCTGCTATATTGCAATATGTTGGAAACGTGGTAACCCTTTAATGAACCATTGTGTCTTAAGAGTTGTAACCCTTTAACTTACTTTTTCTATGTTTAGATAATAAAATGAAAAGGTGTGAGTAAAATTAATCAAAAGATGTGACTTTAAAATAAATGAGACATAATCCAAATTACTAATTGTATAAGAGGATAATAAATCATGACGAATAGGATTGTAAATAAAATAAAAATAAAACCTAATAAAAATCTTGGAATCTCGACACTCTATGACAAGCCCAAAAACCTTCTCTTCTACCCATTCCATTTGGGAGTGTAAAGCCACATTATAAAGAGTTTTGCTTGAGGACAAGCAAAGATTCAAGTGTGGGGGTATTTGATGTGTGCAAAATGCAACTTATAAATTACATCAATTGTGGCATAAAACTAACCCTTTTTAGTACTAATGTTGGAAAAAGTGTGATTCTGTCTTCCTTTTGTATTTTCAGGATTAAATGAGCTCAAATGAACAAAAGAAGTAAAAAAGGCAGCTAAATCTAATATAAATACAAGAAAAGGAATAAACGTGGCATGCCCGACCCCTCGACAGCATCCTCCCCAGCAAAAAACAAGAGAACAGAAGCCTGAACACACCCCGTGCTCAATGAACACGGGGGGCGTGCCCAAGTGTCTGCAGAAAAGACAAAGTTGTAAAAGCTTCTATCACCCACCACGGGGTCATGCCCAGCAGACACGGGGCCGTGGTCAACTTTAAGATTCACAGAATCTAGGGAATCTTGATAGTACAGATATGCTTCTCCACACGGGGTCGTGCCCAGCGGACATGGGGGCGTGGTCAACTAATGTAGACAAACTTCAATTAATGAAGAAAGAGAAGATGGGTGGACACGGGACCGTGTCCGGGCTTCTGTGCAGGTTATAAATAGGGGTGCTTGGTTCACTTGCAGATCATCCCTTGGTAAACCACCTCTCTCCCACTTCACCCACACTCCACCACCACAACACCATCGTCCATCATCCATCATAGAGTGTGTGTAGTAGTCTCGGGATCCAAGATTGATCATAAGAGTTCTTAACAATCAAAGGCCATGTTTGCCTAAGTCTCTTACATCAATTGGTGAAGGAAAGCATTTAGTGTAATACTTTTTATTTTTAATCTTTTCGCACTTTTTATTTGGTTATGTATTAATGACTTTAAGAACTAGTTTCTTATGTTGAAGGTGAGTCTTCCTTATCATTTATCCGTGGTGTCTTGGCGTTATTTTACTGTCTATATAAAATAAAAGATTTACACCATTCATATCTCCACGGTCTATATGGAGATATGTTGGCTACCTAGTCGGGGGTTAAGGGAATGGTTTGGTAAGAGTCTTGCCTTGTTCAGTGTATATATCCTGCAAGAACCTGGGTCAAGCTTAGTAGGATCTCCTTCAATACCTACTGGTATTGGATGGCGGGGGTCCGAATTTCTTGATCCCCTCATATGTAAACTACTATTAATATATTAACCCGGCTACTTAGGATTGTATCCCTGCTGACTCAAACTCCTTAGCCGAGGGTAACGTCACCTTCAAAAGAGGGGCCTACCACATTACGCATTAATAACTAAATTAATTATCTTTCAATAATCCAACCCTTTAGGATTATATCCTTGCTGACTCAAACTACTGGGTTGAGGGTAACGTCACCTTCAAAAGAGGGGCCTACTACAATAACTAAGATAATCTCTTAAAAAGTGCAAAAATGCGGAAATAATCAAAGTTTACACTAAAGGCGAGTCGGATCCAAGTGATTCATCTTGTCTATATATTTTTTCTTTTATTTTTATTTTCAGCATTTTAGTTTTTATTTTCTAGTTTAAAACCTTATTCTAAACTTTTGATTTGATTAGACGTCGAGGATAAACTGGTATTAAAAGCTCTTGTGTCCTTGGACGACCTCGGTATCTTACCAACACTATACTACGCTCACGATGGGTGCACTTGCCCATAAGTGTGTTTGGTGTTAGTAAATATCGTGTTTTATAAATTTAAAACTTGACTAAAGTGGTTAAAAAGGGCTAAAGATATATATAAAAATATATTACACTTAACGCACATCACTTACACATGATGGATCTAACTATAAATACAAGATCAACAACAACAACTTCATATCATACATCAAACAACACAAAAATCACTTGTTTTTACTTAGATTATGTTAGATCTTCAGGTCTTCATCTATTAAAGTTTAGATTTTTAGATGGTGTGTAACACCCGTATTAATTTAAAATGGATTTACTACTAAATACGCATTTAGTTAGCGTAAAAATGCGGATTAACAAAGGAATTGTTGTATTTAATATTCTTGCATGACTAAAGTATTTAGGATTAACATCCTACTAGTTTGAAACATACAAAAATGATGACAAGAGTTACATGTTCACATTTGGTTAAAACAAATTATATTAACGTAGAAGCTTCAAAAGTGTTGTGTTCGGTTCTTTGCCATATTGCTTGATCGCCATCCGGAGTATCACCAACATTACCTAACATCAAAATCAACTTAAATGTTAGTTTTGATAACATATAAACAAGTTCCAATATCAAACGATGAAAATAAAAATCAAATTTCCAAAATCATGCCTCCCGCGTGTCGCGGAATATGTCCTGTAACCTGTCGCGTGTCGCGACACCTGTCGCATGTCGCGCCCCAATTATGGAATCCTGTCGCGTGTCGCGGGGAAACAGATTTTCCAGCGGATCCAGTTCCTGGACCTGCATATTTGCCCAGCACCAAATTTTCCAACAATTTCAACTTTAAAAGTTCATAACTTTCTATCTAGGCGTCCGTTTTAGCCGATTCTTTTTCCTATACGTCCGTTTTAAAATTACGGATCTAAGCATGTAAATTTCACTTAATGAAAAGCAGTTTACGAACAAATGATTTACAGATTCTCTAATACGATTGTTCGACCCGTTAACTAACGTGCATATTATACAATTTACACTTCTTGGGCATTCTAGTTTCGTTCACCCATATCCCGGGCTTGTATCTTTTGAAGTATTCGAACCGTTTCACGGCTTTATGCTCGCGATCAACTTTCATGCTTATTTTCTACGATTACAAGCATACCACTTTATTCGAGACTTACATTTAACTCATACCAATTGACCCGATATCACGGATTCACACTTGGTTTAATGTACCCATTTATCGCTAATTTGCTACCTAGCATTAGCACAATATGATATTCTAAATTTACTATGCACGAGATCATTTTATGAACATGGTTTTGACCCGTTTGGTTGACAGGTGAAATCCTCACCTTAATGTCGAACCAAACTGCTTATAACTGATATTTTGACCCGTTTGAGCGTCGAGTGAACTACACCACTTCATTGACACGTCAAACGCATATTCTACCTTTCGACACTATTAACACACTAAAATTTAACCGTATACTCATATTATGACGGAACCAAAGTCACATATTTACCTAATTCATAAACACCGGTTTCTAACCATAATTACCCATTCTCGGGCTTGTCAACCTTAGCGTATCACGCCCATTCCCTAGTTTACGTTGTTATAACTCGAACTTAATGAGTGATGTTTAAGTCACTTCAAACAACTACTTATTCGACCATTATTTAACCCGTTTGGTTTGTCGAGTGAGTTACACCACTTCATTGACGTCCCAACACGGCTATTTTAAACAACATCATCAACAAACATATTCATTCGATTATTTTGACCCGTTTGGTTGTCGAGTGAGTTACATCACTTCTTTGACATACCAAACACAATCATTTACGCTATATCAATATCAAACATATCTACGACTAGGTTTATCTACATAAGTGTAACGAGACGACAAATCACGTACCTTTAAAGCGCTTCTTTCAAACGCATGTCTTCACCGGCTTGTCCACTTGACGATCCGGATTCCTTTCCTATAGAGTTCAACCAATTATTATTTAGAACTCTTTCACAATATTTCACGCTTAATTTGCTATATCGTTCAAATATGCGTTTTTTTATCTCCAATTTGCAATGTTAGCTTTCTCTTAAGCATTTTAACAAACACTTTAAAAGCGTGGTTTTTAAATAACCATTATCACGTTCATGTCTCAACTATTTAGCTGAACTTTTGTACCTTTTGCAAATTCTTTACTTCTAGCATGTATATTATTATCAGATTTGTTTCATGCAAACCGTTAACATCAGTTTTCTGATTTCATTATTAAGATTCCCTATTATTCACAAAAACCCATTTAACACCTACGTGGGTAAACATGAATATTCATAGTTTAAGCACCAATTTCACAAATTATTAGCTAGGGTTTACATCTAAACTTGTTTTTATTACAAGTTTCATCTAAACATCCCTAATCAAGCTCCAATTTTAGATTTTTATAATATACTTGGAATCTGAGTTGAATCAAAACAACATAATTTAGCATACCTTATGATCCCTTCAACGAGGTGATCACGAATTTGTGCTTGAAAATTGATTTAGAGCTGATTAGAACCTTCAATTTGAGGGAAAGCTGCATGAACTAGGGTTTGTGGGGAACCCTTATGTCGCCCCTGGGTTTGGATCGACCAGACACACTCCTTTTTGTGTGTTTGGTGTGATTTATTTTGTTTTATTGTTTTAAGTTTTCTAATTTAACAAGTTTAGTCCCTCAACAATCACTTGGTTCTTATTTTAGGTATTTTAACCCACTTACATGTTATCACAAGACTCATAAATAACTGGGTTATTTATTTCCTAGCTAACTTATTCTTGTTTATTTTATACTTTATAATTCTAATATAAAGTTTATATTTTTGGGGCGTTACAAGTCTACCCCCCTTAAAGAGGTTTCGTCCCCGAAACCTTCGTTAAGTAGTTCTTTGGTTTGGACCAACTACTTTAATTTCATTTTTCATGCCCTATTTCTTTTAGTCAAATGTTGTCATTTGCCTTTACGCATGCATTTTCCGCATGTAAGTCCTCATGGACTTTATCTTGTGTCTTGTGTTTCTTACTTTATCACCTATTTGTCCCAATTGTCATTTGACCACCCAATAGTATGAGCTTGCCCACATGTTTACTTTATACTAACTCTATATTGACAAGGGTTTTGCATAAATTCCACCACTATTCTGACTTCAAACGGGCCCATCAGCTAGACTAATTTGTCGCCGTCACTTAATGCCCTGTTAATTTCGGGTCTACCCCTCTTTCCCATAGTCGAACTTAAGTAAGTTTATGATCTTCAATCCCATAACTCATGTTGCGACATGACTATATTCTATATAACTTTTCTTAATTGTGATCGTATCACGTCGTGTTTAAGTTTTGATAATCTTCTCGTTATCAATATCTTCTTCCTAATATATCGTCTTACACCCATCGGTGTTAAGACCTATGTCCTTTGTTATTAACTGTTTTTCTAATTTGTCTCGTAGCATTCATTTTTGTTAAACTTTGTTCCTCACTAACACTGAATTTCTGTTTAACGTTTATCTCTTTTAACTTATGTCAATTATCCATATCCGAGAATTGACGACAAGAATTTATTCTTATCCGCTATTTTATTACGCGGGGAGTCGTATCCAAAGGCTATGACAATCCCGCAGATCATCTTTGCTTGTGAAATTTCCGTACACTTAGGAATACATTTCGGGTGTCATGGCACCCTTCTCAAGCCTAAAATTCATTTATTTTCGAATTTTATTGATTCGACCGTAGTCCAAGGCTACACCCGCTTTCTTTCGGATTATCCTTCCAACTCTATGACTTCTTATGTCCCTTTCGCGTTGGTTTGCTTCGCTCATACCGTCATTCGATTTACGCCCCTATTCCTTTCAACCCGTCACCCAGGTTCTTTATCTTAATGTTTTTAACACTCCGGTTTTATTGGTTTGCATTTTCCTTTCCATACTCTTTTACGACCTATCACACAGATTCAGTAATATTTCGCACTTCGATTATTCGTTTTGCGCTTACTTGAAATATTAGGTATTATACTTTATTCGGCCCGTCCGGCATTGCAAT